>NC_088712.1:56318009-56918009 GCF_963576615.1 Watersipora subatra | reverse complement strand
TCCTTAGTGCTCTGGCTGGTAGTCAGTCATTTTGTGCCTTTTGTTCTTGCAAATGAAGTCTGAAACTTTTAAATTTACTACGACCCTGGCAGTCCAGTGTGGCATGAGATATCATTGCTTGTAATAAGTGTGTGCACAGTTATTTATTCTTTTATTCAATTATTCCAGTGGTGCAGTTGGAGCCTTGCTGCAAAGTCATATATGCAAGGTCAATTCCTGTGTGATGCATTTTACTCTTAATCTCTTAGCATGGCTTTGGACAAACAGACAGACATGTTCTTATTATAGTAAAAACTATTCCTATAAAATTACCATTTCAAAGCCGAGCTGTTTTTATAGGTTTAACAGTTATGTTTTTTTCTGTACATACTTATCTTGTTCCTCAGTTATGGCTAACTAGGTCAGCGGTTCAGGGCACCAAAGCTATACAGGTCAAGTGCTCACGCTGACTCTTTTCTCATAATACTGGACCTTAAAAGCTAGTTTTGATGAGGGCTACGCTGATTGTATATTGAGGGGGAATGGTACATGCTCAAAACTATTTTACTAGTCATAAAAGGAATTGCTACAATGCTACGCTCGTTATTCGTGGCATGTTTTTAGGATTCAAAATTTTGTCTCGTTCGTAACAAGAATTTGCCAAAGAGACGCAAGAAATACAAAGGGCTCTGCAAACAAAACCCACTTAGGCTTACTTGAGAGGACCAGTTTCATCAGTATACGACATTTACTTCTGTTCTCATTAGAGAATGTGGTGCGTAGAATACAATCTACCCGTGAATTTAGCTAAACTAAATTGGAGAATATATGGAACATCGGTGATTTCAGTGACTACCTATTATGACATACACGGTTATGTTTCATCAGTAAGATAGAAATAGCATAAAATTGCAAGCCAATCGAGTTTTGTTACTTGTACATTTTTATCAAATATTTTATGCTTGCGAACAATGGAAACGAAACTGACAAATGTTGAACAAAAATTGCCGTGCAAGCTGTTCCGTTTTAAACATTTTTCACACTTTAGTCTTTCATATTTCGCAAAAGTACTGCTGAGCGAAACAGGATTGCACCGCTTTGACCTCTGGCTTAGGATTTCATATCTTTTTTAACAAAATATTTGTGTTAACCTACAATGTGTGAATGTCGATTAAAACACTTATTGCATGGTAACTCCAAAGATTCCCAATCCATATCAGCCGCAATATGCAGACATAGACCAAGTAGAGGACTGTATGGGTCATTATACTTTGATTGAACTCATTTTATGACCTGATCTAGGCAGGGAATCCAATTGTCTGCATGATTCAGACATTCCAGCAAGCATGCAATTCTTGGCTGCACTATAAATTCATGTTAACAAGCAGTCAACATGCCCCATCATGCCCTTGTTCAGTTATTAGCGTCCCTTATCTTATCTATTCGCATTTATTGTGGCTGACTCAATATTGCAAACCTCCACATCACTAGCTTTTCCAGCTGAGATTTTCCAAGCTTATCAGTAAAAAAACGGTTTCCTTCCCCGTTCCGTTCTGTGTTTAAAACTTATAATAATTCTGCATAGTTTCCTCGTGAAAGTTCATAAGGTCACTGATGTCACAATATATTGTACACGTATCACTAGGGTGAACTTACAATGACTATCTGTATCAGTTCTGTTTAAGCTGCTAGGGAAAGCGACTGTTTTATATTCACGAGTCAATCATCTATCTGCGACAGCAAATAGATGAAAAGCTTTATATGATTATAATTTAGCAGAGAATAAGGTAGTACGATACTTTGAGATGATGATGTGTTACACGAGTGATGCGCCTCGCCTCGTTTAACTGCTGCAGATGAATCCTGGTTGACAGCCAGTTATGTCATTAGTTTAACCCTTTCACTGCAGTCTATGTACAAATTTAGCTATCAGCCTACTGCCAGCCATTTTACAGAAAATTGCCGATTTTGCTTCATGATATAGGCCTGTGGAGCCTATACAGTTTTTTCTACTTCAAACTCTTTCTAGAACACTTTTGTTATATATTTTATTTTCAATTTTCAAATTCAAAATTTCAAAATTCAATGTATCTATACTTTTTTGCATTGCTAAAGCTATGTGAAGCTTCGGTCACTACGAAGCTATAATGATCCTCTACAGTCTACAGTGTTCCTTACTATTACAAAACTATTACTTTCATCACCATCAGGGTCAGTGCTGCTACTTAAATCGTCTGTGCAATCACAAAAACCTAAATCTGAATTGGCCATAAGGTCATCAACAAAAGTAATTATCCGTTTTCTAACTCCGGAAGTACTAACAAAACTCACACAAAAAATATCCGTTTTTTAGTCGGAAATTCCCAAACAAGAGTTTAAAATTGCTTCATTATTTTAGGCTAACTTTATAAAGAACAAACACTGTCGGACAACTCTTTGGACAACACTGTCAATACCATGGAAGTCCTAAAGATCGTTGGTTATGTTGTCAACGAATAATACATAAACTTCAGCTGCTGGGAAAGTCGCAAAAATGCGTCTACGGCATTCGACCATAGAAAACGCATAAATGCGTCTACGGCAGTGAAATAGTTAACACTCTATCATCTTTAAATTCATTCATATTTTCATAGCCAAGCAGATTATTTTTTTCTATAGAGCTGCGTTCGAATGTTGAAGTAATTTCTGGCTTGCGTTAGATTATATTCACTTTTTCGGATAAAAGGGCGTGGTATTCAGCAGTGAGGAAGAGCTCGAGACATTTTCGCATTTTCATCCTCTTAAGGCCCGACACACTATCGCTCAAATCGACGATTAGCTGTACGATTAACCGCAATTATGGACTGTTATGAAGTCATTTTGCGATGAGCCGTCAACGCAGTCGTTGCTAGCGACGATGTGATGGACTTTCAACATGTTAAACTTTGAGATCGATGATCGCAGCGATTAGCATCTCGATTGGCTGTTTGTTGATCGCATTGAATCCAATTTCAACAGTTGTGAAGATTGTTGTCAACTCATATTCCCAAGAGTGTCGTGATGAATTGCGTAATAAGATAACTAAAAGATAACTTTAAGGACCCGTGATATCACCAATGCAATTTTGAATTGGTCGTTAGTTAGGGATCAGCTAATCGCTCATAGTGTGTATACCTTATCGTTGGTGATGATGTAAAAAAAGGTAATCGTTGCAGTCCATCGCACAGCTAAACGCTGATTTGAGCGATAGTGTGCACAGGCCTTTACAGCGGTTGTCCGACAGCTAATTTGTTTATTCTTGCCCTATAGATGCTGCCACGGTATATAATTGGTATAGCCCAGCCCTTTTGCAGGTGTAGTTTTTTGGTTCAGTAAGGGTATCCAGTTCACCCAGTTTCCTATTTGAAAGGGGTTGACATGTTAATCGCAATCGGCCAGACCTATGCACAGGTGGTACCGTACTACATGGATTACAAGTAGCAGGTTGATGTGACCTGACCATAAGGTTTTACCGCGCATAAGGAACAAACATTGCCAATAACCAAACAGACTTCCTGATAGACTTCCTACCCAGCACAAGGGTTGTCTACACAGGCAGGTGCTTGTCATCAATACAACTACCAATAATCTTGGGAAATGCTTTTTATGGCATATGCACCATGCTCGATTTGTTGGTATTTGTTAGGAGTCGTTTTATACCGCCTCATTGGCTCACTCATCCTATGGCAAATGATAAGCTCGCCATTAAGATTGCAATAAATAATAGAAAGATCAGGAAATTAGCCTTGAACAGTTAATTTAACCGGCTATAAAATTTAATATATTGTAAACATATTGTTGCCGCATGTAGCATCAGGTAGCATCAAGGTAGTACCAGGCAAACTATGGTATGCAGACGGAACGTTTAACCTTGAACACATATGCATTGTTGGCTTGAAACAAGGTTCAATTAGATAGATGTAAACTTTATTCACACTGGTTAATCGTTTAAAGCAAATTAGACCATGAGACATAAAATAAAATTAAATAAAGAATAGTAAGTAAATTATGCCTTTTGAAAGAAAAAGATTTTTTTCATAACATGATTCTATAATGTGGATTGGCAAGGTGTTGGTGTCTGGTAAAAGGTATAACAGTTTTTGGGTTGGTAGGAATGTAATGGATGGTCAGGCAAATTAGAACGAAAAAAGTAGACGTACGATTCTGGTAAAATATTCTATGTAACGACACTGTAAGATGAGTGATATTGTTTGCTGAGATATATCATTTGCTAGACTATCCTGCTAAATTGTATGCTGCACGTAATATTAACCACGAAAGCACTAAACATAATCTTTTATACCAGAGGTAGCGAGTCTTGTATCATTATAATATTCTCTATATTTCCATCACGCGGATTATGCAGTTTTGGAGTTGTGTGCACGTAGAATGGCAGTACAATTAGTGTTTCAATGTACATCCACATGATACGGATTACCGCTAGCACTTTGTTATAAAAAGACAAAGATTTCTATGCCAAAGGTCATAGCGGCGCATTTGGAACTGCTCGAATCGAAATAAGACCCATTGAAGTGTGAAAAATGGAATAGCTTGCGCTGCTTATTCTAGCGCATCATCTGCGAGTGCTGTTCCCATCTTTCGCAAGCATGAAATATTTGGTAAAGATTTTCAAATAACAAAACCTGCTTGACGGGTAGATTTTTTTACCGTTTCCATATTGCAGACGAAGCACGCATGCTGATTAATCATGTCATGAAACAGTGATACACACATATGTTTCATTGGATCTGTTGTCATGGTGTTCATGAGCAGACCCATCTTATATTTAGCTGTGTTTTTCAGGTGAGTAACTTCAATCTCTATTTACTGGGAAAGAGACTTGAGCTCCAAGGCTATCTTCTGTCGGAAAAGTTTGAGCCTACCGAGAACTGGCTGCCCCCTGGCTATGTGGTTGACGATACACAGCCAACCAGTAGGTGGTACTAGATTAGATGTACATATACAGAAAACAGATTTAGGCATACAATTTTTCTAGCGTTTGGCCTAGCCAAAAACCTCATTTATTCTTTTATTTAGGTAATAAATGCATGTTTTTGACAAATCAAAGTTTTAGTATGGTAGAACTTCACTTGTTTAGACACCGAGAGAAACAATTTTTCACTGTGTGTTGCCATTGCACAACCAAATCTATGCTGACTTTTTTTCTAAAGCAGACCTAGAATTATACAGCAATAATCGGAGATCTGAGTAACTGGATGACCGATTTTCAAAGTCTTTTTTCTCAAATGTGCTTTTTCTGTGACTCCGTATGCTACAGGAGACTACAGAAAGAAGAAGATACGATATATTGTCATGAGATTTTACTTGCATATTCAGAATTTTGTTTAGAATCAGGTGATAGTAACAGATTTTGGCTAAAATCAGCACCTATTTTGTTATTCTGTAAATCATAGGTCACAGTCTTGTCATACCGATTGGCATAAATTTTTTTTGAAATCGTGAAAATTCTGGTTTTATGGCTGCTAGAAGCACATTCTGAGCTTCAATTTGACACCAAGAACAAGCATTTTGGTGTAGCAGTTGATTCACAAAATCGTCAAATGTTAAGCTGTGAAAATTTATATTTATTGATGGACATATCTCAAAAACTTCTGCATCAAAGATAATTATTTTTTCAGTGGTTAATAAGTACCTAGCTTCCAAACAGTGTGCAAAATTTCAGCTCTCTATGTTCATTTTCAGCAAAAAAAACTGTTGTTTTCCTGTATTCCGCACCAGCATTCCAGGACCAAGATCGTATGTCAGTTGACTAGTATCTCAAATAAAATTTTGTACTCCTGGAATTAAATTATAACTAATAATTTTTTTTTTTAATTTTTATTTCAAATAACTTTTAAATTATCAAATTCAAATGTATTTTCTCTCTGTTGCGCATGGGGTTATAATTATAATAGCTAACTGAAATTTCCCGAAATGCTGATGAAATGGGCTGAAACGTTCAACTTGTTTGTTCACATGCAGATTTTCACAGTTGATCTGAAATCCTGATCCCTATAGAAAGACAAAAAAACTATGAAAATTTTAAACTGTGTTTCCATGATCTTAAATAGCCTCTTTTTGACGATCACTGTAGCACTCCCTTGTTATTTTATTTGTACAAAAGATAGCTGGGTTTCTCTGGTTAATGCACCCAGCTCTTACACCGTATACTCAGTTTCGTGCTAGATTGGTATGATCTAGCGAACTTGTGATGGGGGAGGGGGGTGAAACGTTGTCTAGGCTTCCAGTGAGTTGGCTATCCAGCCCAGGCTCTAATTTGTGCATTGGTAATAGGTTACTTCTATTAATTGTTGTTAATTGCATTGTTAATTCTAGTTGACAATTGATAACTGCTGGGGCGCTTTGGTTTACAAGGCAGCTTTGTTGTGGGCTACATGTCATTGCTGTTCGTAACCAGAATTCTAGTAGCTGAAAAAGTACAGCTGCTGAAATTCTGAACGCTAGAAAGTACAGCTACTAGAAAGTACAGACGAACCTATATCTCACAGATATAAGTTTTTTGTATCTTTATTATAATAAGAGTCGTCTCCCTCGGCCTGTCCATCTTTCACCACGGGTGCATGTTCATAAAAAATATTGCATCAAACAGGATTCAAACTAAAGACTTCCAGAGCATTACACTGACACTCTAACACCTGCACCAATCAACCACCTTGCCGCAGTCTGAAATAATTGTAAAGGTATTTATAATGCCTGACAAACTCTTAGGACACACTCGACTGCCTGACACACTAGACTGCCTGACACACTAGACTGCCAAGGTAATAAAAACCAAGTTAGGTTATATTCACTCCCAGCAGCTTATGCTGACAATGAGAATGGCTATTCAAAAATGACCCTGCACAAAGCTTTATTAGATTTTATCAGAAAGTATCGCTATTTTTTTATCCTTTGCGATTGTTTTTGGCGTTTAAGGTGATATAACTGCTAGAATGTTTCAAGATTAATGTAAATAATATTTGATCGCAGTTAAAACTCTCAGAAGAAAAATATATGCGAAATGGTGTCACTAGCTGCTATCACAACTATAGTTGATATCAGCTATGGCAGCAGCGTTACTTGTCTTTATTCTGTCGGTTTCTTTGTAACAATAGGCATCATAATCACACTTTTGCTCGATCTGATCGTTTCAACTGGATCGGGTTTTGTCGATTTTAATCATGAAACATCCTGGCAGTCAATAATTTCAAACATCAAAAGCGATCTGAAATGATAGAAAAATACCAATAATAATGAAGCATATTTGCTGTCAGATCACTTCAAACATCAGAAACAATAGCAGATAATAAAAAATGACTGTTACTTTTTAATAAAATCTACTAAAATTTTGTGTAAGTTCATCTTTAAAGGCCATTTAAACTTTGCTGAAGCGAATTTAACCCATTCACTCTATGAAACTCCATTCACTCTATGGAACTCCATTCACTCTATGAAACTCCATTCACTCTATGGAACTCCTTTCACTCTATGAAACTCCTTTCACTCTATCAAACTCCATTCAATCTATGAAACTCCATTCACTCTATGGAACTCCATTCAATCTATGAAACTCCATTCACTCTATGGAACTCCATTCACTCTATGGAACTCCATTCACTCTATGAAACTCTATTCAATCTATGAAACTCCATTCACTCTATGGAACTCCATTCACTCTACGAAACTCCATTCAATCTATGAAACTCCATTCACTCTATGGAACTCCATTCACTCTATGGAACTCCATTCACTCTATGGAACTCCATTCACTCTATGGAACTTCATTCTCTCTATGGAACTCTATAAAACTTCATTCACTCTATGAAATGCCAGTCACTCTATGAAACCTCAGTCACTCTATGAAACTCCATTCACTCTATGGAACTCCATTCACTCTATGGAACTCCATTCACTCTATGAAACTCTATTCAATCTATGAAACTCCATTCACTCTATGGAACTCCATTCACTCTATGGAACTCCATTCACTCTATGGAACTCCATTCACTCTATGGAACTCCATTCACTCTACGAAACTCCATTCAATCTATGAAACTCCATTCACTCTATGGAACTCCATTCACTCTATGAAACTCCATTCACTCTATGGAACTCCATTCACTCTATGAAACTTCATTCTCTCTATGGAACTCTATAAAACTTCATTCACTCTATGAAATGCCAGTCACTCTATGAAACCTCAGTCACTCTATGAAACTCCAGTCACTCTATGAAACTCCATTCACTCTATGAAACTCCATTCACTCTATGGAACTCCATTCACTCTATGAAACTCTATTCAATCTATGAAACTCCATTCACTCTATGGAACTCCATTCACTCTATGGAACTCCATTCACTCTATGGAACTCCATTCACTCTATGGAACTCCATTCACTCTATGGAACTCCATTCACTCTACGAAACTCCATTCAATCTATGAAACTCCATTCACTCTATGGAACTCCATTCACTCTATGGAACTCCATTCACTCTATGGAACTCCATTCACTCTATGGAACTTCATTCTCTCTATGGAACTCTATAAAACTTCATTCACTCTATGAAATGCCAGTCACTCTATGAAACCTCAGTCACTCTATGAAACTCCAGTCACTCTATGAAACTCCAGTCACTCTATGAAACTATTCACTCTATGAAACAAGCTAAACCGTGCAAGCGGAAGGCCTAATCTCGCCAGCAGAACTTGCATGAGTTGACAGGCTGGTAGAATGATGAAATTGCTGTATCATACCTCTGTTGACACTGGTCTGTTGTGAAAGAGTGATTGATATTGCTCAATACATGGCCTGTCGGCGTGGCATCCCTACCATCATTCTGGCCACAGCGTAACCCTGTCAACTACACTGGCTGAGTCATGGCCTGCTCCAACAAGCATGAGATCACTGAGGAAATGGAACTAGATTATCAGATTTGTGTAATATATTATTTATTGATTCAAACTGGTCTTATGACAGTCTGGGTTGACATCTGAGATCTGAGTCCTTGGTCTCTTAAGTTCATATGTACGAATTCTGGTCTAACTCGAATTCTATTGAAATTGTAACTGTATCTTTTGAATATCTTAAATTATCTGTTGACGAGCAGCAGGGTTTGCCTCGCTGAATTACTGTTTGCGTGTTGTTTTATTCACTTGGCTTGACGAGTGGTATTAAACGCGGTTTTGCTATTTCATATTGCTTCAGTTTTGCTCCAAAAGTTGTAAAATTATTTGAGAAACAACGGAGAGTTGTCTTACTTTTTTTCAGATGATTGCCAGCAACCTTTCTCTCCCGCTCTTTCTCGCCCTTTCTCTCTCTCGCTCTCTCTCCTCTATCTCGCTCTCTCTCGTTCCCTTTCCCTCGCTCTCTCTCTCTCTCTCGTTCCCTTTCCCTCGCTCTCGGGTTGAAGAAGTTTCTCTTTGTCAATTGCTGATTCAATGGTAATTTATTGATCATTTATTGGAACCCTGGAAATGTTTTAGCTGAAAATTTTTTGTTAGTTTTTATGTAATCTTTAATCCCTTTGCTATCTTCAATGCATATAGTGTGTATCAACTGAAACGTCATAAGCACCCCCCCCCCACCCCCCAAGAGAAAGGCACCTTTCATCGAGATGAAAAATTTATAAAATTACGTAATTGGAAAAGAAAGGTATGTCAAGCATTTAATATCCACTTCAGAATGTGTTTAAAAGTCTATATCAAATTATTTAAAAATGGTTTAAACGCAGCTGCAGAAATATTGAAGAAGTTTGATATAAAACGATGTAACTACATTAGAAGTCATCCGGTAAAAAGTCATGCATGGACTCCAAAATTTGCAAGCTTCACTCTTTAGTAATACTGTGTTTCCATGCTTCGAGTGTTTTCGGAGTTTCCTCCACTACAAATTATAGAAACAGTAAAATATGAACAGATTTGATGCCATTTTGCAATTTTGCAAAATTTGTGGGAAGACATTCACAGTGAGACTACTATTCGATGTCACAAAAATGCTTACTGCCGGTGGATTTGATCAATAATGCCAGAGAAAGGCATTTTAAACACTATTTGTCCAACTATTTATTCAATTTTAATGGTTAACTGCTGTTTTGTTTTCCTTTTTTGTTGTTTTTGTTTTACTATTGTTGTATGGCCTAATTTAAACATAACATTTCTATTTGTAAAATGAAATTATTGCCAATAACGTACTATATATTTAAGTCAAACATGGATAACTCGCCCTCGGATAGCTCGAACACATGGTTAACTCGAACGGTTTCTTTGGTCCGTTCCCACGTAATGATAAATTGCTTTAGATAACTCAACCTCAACTCCGTTAACTCTAACAGTTTTTTGCCCAACGGCTACCATCTTACCAACTGATCAACAAGTGTTCAGACTATTATAGTCTGAGCACCTGTTGATCAGTTGGTAAGATGTTTTGGGGGGATAGTTGGGGTCCGCTGAGAGATAAAAAGTGCACTTTTCACCTTTGGTTAGCTCGCCGCTCTTGTTTGTTTTATCTTTGGGCATGACTTACAGATAGTCAAGAGGAAAGAACACCACCATCCAAGCCATCGACAGCAATTCCATACAACCTTAGAACCCATCACAGTATACCAGATAAGGTAAATTATTGAGTCGAACTTATTGAACTTGGATTTATTTATCCAATATTGATTGGCTAGTTCAAAGTTGCCATAGCTATCAAATTCTATAAGTCTTTGAAAGTGTATGATATTAAAATTGTGTTCATATTAGAAATTAGTCCAAAGGTTCTATTAGGTTAGCTCTACACGTCTATTATCTATACATCCATTGAAACTTGAAAATTCTATTTAAATCATTCTGTGTTCTCACAAAAGTGAGAACACAGAATGATTTAAATGTTGATATAAACTTGATAAAGTATATCAAGTTTATATCAACACAGATGTATGAGCCTGTTCACCGGTTTGCGCTTAATTACAATAACCAAACTTTAGTATATTTGGAGTTGTCCTTCAACTACTTTTTATATGCTCTTATAGCAAACGAGTTCAGCGTACGCTATGCATGTTTATATTGGATTGTTAGTTTAATGTTTGTATCAATCACATGGTGCTAAAAGGATAACTTCAAGTGTAAGGATACCCATAGAACCAAATGAATGCTTATCGTTAGAAAAGCACAAATGTTGTCCTAAAAACTAGCCAATTTTGACCTAAAGAAATTGGCTTTTTGTATATATATAAATCTCAATGTTTGTTTGTTGTTGGTCTGTCTGTCCGTGTGTCCAGTTTTAGCGATAATGTTTTAGGAAGGGAAAATTGACTGCTCACTGAATTTAAACTCCGAATCTCCAGTTTTGCAGACAGGCATTTATTTATCCAATACGTTACACTGTCTAACGGGCTATATTGTGGAATAATTTGGGCATATACTTATTACACACAGTAATCTTTCATGGCTTCACACCTAACACCGAAGCTAGTGTTATACCTGAAGCCATACCAGAAGAAAAATATGTGCTCATATGTGAAGAAAAATATTTAAACTCACATGGTCAACAAGACTATTGCAATCAGTAAAGAGTTGTAGTAAGCACTGCAGCTGATATGGTATGAATTACACAGAAATAAACACAGTACACAGGGATAAACACAGTACCCAGAAATAAACACAGTACACAGAAATAAACACAGTACACAGAAATAAAAACAGTGCACAGAAATAAACACAGTACACAGAAATAAACACAGTACACAGAAATAAAAACAGTGCACAGAAATAAACACAGTACACAGAAATAAACATAGTACACAGAAATAAACACAGTACACAGAAATAAACAAATGGCTTCATTTAAAAGTTAGAATGGTAAATGTTGTACATGTCGATGAAAAGTGAATTTTTTGTACAAAAACGTTTTTATTACTCTTGCAACGCCAGGCTTACAGCTAGTAATACAATAAAACAACCGTTAAAGGTTGAATTGCAATAAAATTCACATTACAGTTATTTGGTATCAAAAGATTCGCCATGTCTTACTCTGTTGTGTTGTAAGTGCTAAATATGTGGGAATGTGATTAAAAGCTCTTACAAGCTCAAAAACGAACAGAGAATCACAGCCACATGAGACCGCCGTAGTTTGGATTCGTTTTCTAAAACGGCTAAAATGTGACGTATGTGTGCGGGATGGTTTATGTTTACACTTTCATGCATCCTTATTCGTCGAAATATTTTCACAAATATACTTCACGCTTGCAACAAAAACCATGTCTATTGTTCTTACGCGTCTATTTTATCGGCATCGTAATGCTGCAACTTTGAGCACTGATATCTCAAAACTTAGCATAAAAATATGTTTAATTTTTTAAACTTAGCTTAAACAATTGCATATCATCCTCTGATAAAAATAATGAGTCTTTTGGTCCACTACGATGGTCGAAAAATGCTGTAGAAATTGTTCGCGCCATATGGCGGGAATTGTAAGTCACATGATCAGATAATGTTAGTTTCAGTTCAAGTTTGATCTATCGCAAATAGCAAACACGCTTTCTCGTATTAAACTTGTTAATTTCAATTCGTCATAATGTCTAACGCGCCACATCGTGTTTGTGCAGCTGAGAAGCACCTTTTTTCTTGGCCAAGAGCAGAGAAAAGACCAGACCTTCACCGGGCGTGGAGCAACTGGGTGAAGCTGGATGTGACAAACTTTATTTATTCGCCTGCTTACTCTTACCTTTGTTTTCGCCGTTTCAAAGACGACATGTTTTCTAACCTGTTTGCATACTCCATGTGTCACCAAAGCACGTGAGTAATTTATTTTATGAACTACTTGTATTAGTAGTAGTAACTCGGGTTATTTGCTAGTATTCTCCTAATACTACTGTATTAATCTCTATTTAATATTACCATATTAATGTCATTTAATTGGAATATGATATTATTAATATTTTATCTTTTTAATTACGTGTATTATTCTTATTATAATAACAAAACTAATTCATACTGCATATCTATCTGTAAAACGTAATATATTAATCTATACTGTAATTGATAAAATAATGTTATAAGTTTCACGATTAATTTCGCCAAATTTCTTAACCCACTCACTTATAGATACGTTATATAAAATAGTTATTGTGCATTTTCTGGTATCATCGTTAATAGCATATTAATATTGTTAGATGATTATTATTAGTATTAGATGAAGATTTTGTGCCAACCACTGAAGACTGGGAAGAGTTTGAGCGCTATGTTGGCCAGCGTCAAACGCTCTCCAATTACATGTAAGATAGAGCTGAAATTAACCAAACTTGACAAAATATAAAGAATATCCATAGAGTTATTACTCACATTTCTATGTTTACAATATCATGGATTCTGATAAGGTTTTGTGAAATCTGTGTCATGATTGCATGGCTATATATTTATTTTTTTTCTGATCAAGCAAATATGATATAATAACAGGAAATGATGTTGTACAAATCTTATTGCAAGTCAACTATTGTGTTGTGATTTCAGACCCGAATCCTCCTTCAAAGAGGAGAAAATAATAGTAAGTGTGACAGCACTCCAGCGGCTATTTCACTGTCATGCCTGCACCCTCCCCTGCTCATTCACGATGGTGCGAGAAGGCGGATGGGTAGAGTTCAAGGTTACATGTGCCTCCTGTCACCAATCGTACACTTGGGAAACAACTGCCAGGGTGAACAGAGCTCACGTCATCAACCCCCTGCTGGCAGCTGCATCACTCTTTTCTGGCGGATACCTTACGCAGAACCTCCGTTTTCTGTCGCTCCTGATCATCGCGATACCAAGCCACAGCGTTTGCCTCTATCAACAAAGAGAATACTTACATGGTGTGAGTGTTAATATTTACCCATAAACTTGGAAAATGTGAGTAAAAGCTTGGCACACTAATTGAATAACAACATTTAGAAACAATTTTTTTCTTGAAATGAAAATATGTCATCCTTCAAGTGAAATATATTATAATTTAAATCTGATTCTTTATCATAATATAGCACAAAAAGGGGGAAGAGGATTCTACGTTCTTAGACTAATGATAATGATACAAATTAATCTTGTATAATGAAGTTTTACAATATTTTACAGTGTATTGCTGAGCAGTACACCCTGCATAACGAGGGATTGATGGCAGCAATCGATTGGGAGCTTGATTTGGCAGGTGACGGTAGATGCAATAGTCCGGGGCATTGCGCACTATACGGGGCCTACACTATGATGGATCAGAGCTGCGGTTTAATAGTCAGCAGCCATCTTGTCAAGGTAAAACTTTGACAGTTTTTACTTCACAGCCTGACAAAAACCCAAATCTTTTAGTAGTTATCAATACATAAACATGAAGTTGCTGATCTAGCTAAATAATTCAGTCAAATAATGTGAACGTGATTGTTGGTCGTAACTTTCTTTACTTTGCAGTCAACAGAGACCACCAGCTCTAACGCCATGGAGCTGGAAGGCTTCAAGCGATGCCAGTCCGATCTAATTTCCCACGGCTTGAGAGTGAGGTCCATTACAACGGATGTTGTTACAAAGGTTGTGTGCATACCACAAGCTTGTGTTTTGGCTTATGCCGCAAATTCGTCGCGGTGAGCGACAGCCTCTACCTGCCTGCTTGGTGTCTAAGATTCGGGCTCTTTTCTCACCAACGGATTATGAAGAAGAGTTTGCAGACTTGCAAACAAGATTTGCGGTATTAGCCAAAACACAAGATTGAGGTATGCACACAACCTTTTCCGAGCATTTGGCGATGGCTCTCCAAATGGGAATAAATTATCTACCAAAACAATTATTGAAAAACAATAATTGCTGATCATCAAAATAATCTCGATCTTTATATAATAAAATCATAAAACTAATACACTCTCTACTGTAGTAAGTGTACAAGCCAAATATAACAGTTCTTGTGTTCCACGAGTTCAGAATATGTGTGTTCAACCGATGCATTAAATGTGTAACAAAAAAATTGTAGATAATGCTTGACACATTAGCATAGCTTTGGTGTTGTTGGCATTAAATGAAAATCCAACTCACTATGATATCGCAGGTAATTATTCCACCCCAACTCAAGGGGTGCAGGCGCCACAAGTTCGTCCACACCAGGATGCATACGCAGGCATTCATGCTCCCCGCGGTCATGGAGACGATGCACAAACTCAACATCATGGCAGCACAAACATTCAGGAAGAGATGGCATGTCTTGTCAGCGCTTGCAGACGCACCACTCTGTAGCCGGTGGTATTAGCTCCTAAAGAAATGAACATATATGTCTATGCAACCATAGCTAATACATCAGGTCGATGTTATCCAACAGTATATCACTGCAGCACTAGATTAAAATTGTTAATGTTGTCATTCGAGAAAAATCTGTAATTATTTTTTCACAATATGAAGCGATAATTATCATCACTAAAATCATATATATATAATAATATTCGTTCTATCACTCTCTAGCTAAAACTATTACTAATAGCTAGCTTGGCACATAAGAGCTGGCTAGTGGCGGTGCTTACTTGCTGGGATGTTTGATTCTGTTGAGGATCTTCTTCAGATAGAGCGTCAGGCTCGAAACGCCAGGGTCTTAACTATTCAGAATTTGACATTTTTTATGATCGCAACTCAGACATGTACACGTATGTTGAATCGTTGGACGGAATGGCCAAGCTGAAAGTGTAAAGTAGCGAGCATCTATATTTGATACGGGGTCTTAGGTAAAACCCTAAGTGTTTCTCATAAACTATCGCTACGATAAGCTTTATATTGAGCTTTTTATTGGCCTTTCAATTTACGCGAGAACATCACGTGACAAGACAATAACCAAAATCCGCGGATACGTCATCGAAATCAAGAGATTCCAATCTACGGCGGCTTTTGGTTTTTGAGCTTTTAAGAGCTTGTAATCACATTTCCACATATTTGGTACCTACAACACAACAGAGTAAGACATGGCGAATCTTTTGATACCAAATAACTGTAATGTGAATTTTCTTGCAAGTCAACCTTTAAGAATACAACTGTACTATTTGTATTGTGAGTTTTGTTATAGAATTTCGTATAAATGTCAAGGACTAAAGATTTCACCAGAGATTTTACTCGTGTTTCTGGTCCTCAGAATAAGTAATATGAAGACATTTGAAGGCTAAGTCTAGTTTCAGTATTTCACAATTATCTTACTCAAGTGTTCTCCATTTTTCAATTTTGCCTGTTAAGGGTTTAGGCAAAAAGCGAACTGTTAACTATCTATAACTAAGGAATTTTTCATGAACAATCGACACGAGCATTTGGATTGTTGAGGTCTGGTGTAATATATATAAATATACATAAATATGATATATATGTAAATGAATATGGTATAAATATAGAAACGAAAAAGAACTAATGGTCGAAGAAAAAGAAATGCAAACATACTTTGTGTTAATGACATAAATTGAACTATAGAAAAGAATTATTAGAAAAAACTTTTATAGACAGTTCCAATTTTTACTAGTTACTGTCTGATACAAGTTACAAGTGACAGTATTTTTGTCCATATGTAAATAGTTGTCTGCATGAAGCCCACTTGTCATCATCATTCGAAAGTCAACCTTGAACTCACTAGGAGATATAACTGCAATGGAAATAAGTAAACCTAAATTGAGATCGCTATAATCAACTTATTCCTCCAATCACAGGTTTGGAGGAATAAGTTGATTATTCTTGAACAAGTATAACATATGCAAGATGCATATTTTAGAGGATTTTCATATTTTATATGAAGATGCATATTTCAAAGGGACAAGCTAGAGGCCATAAATTGCTAGTTGCATCAGCAACTGATATATTGTGTTTCTGTCTAGCTTTGTTACCATGACAACGTACTGATTACATATCGGCCATAAAAATGCTAATGCAAAAAAGCCTACCTGTCACTTACTGCAGGTTTTATTGGCATTGTCGCTTTCCTGCTATGTGAACATGGTTATTGTCAACACGATGTGGTCATTTGTATCCCATTCTCCTTTTAATTTTATAAAATATAACTTATGCTTGAGATAGCATAACTTACATTATATATAGTATAGTGCCTTTAGTCTAAGAGTTTTTTTCTACATGCAATCGCAGTCACGATATGGTAATTCCTCCGGCTTATTGCAACTTTAAGTCCTCCGCCACATCCGCCACATGGAAGTGTAATAATTAATTAGCCCATATTTTAGGTGACCTCCGTACACGCAGCTGGCAGTCTTGTAGATTGTGTTTGAGACTGTTCTAGAGCATTCTAAACAGCAAATAGTGACCTCAAGTGCTTATGACAATGTTTTACAGTACTAATAAAAGGTGTTGTGCTGATAATTTTAGCTGCCTGTACACTAGATGATAACCGATAAATTTTGATCAACTGATTACTTTCAAAGAGTCGTTATGTGTCTAAAAATATGTCGATAAGTTGGCAGAACTCTAGTTTGAACTTGGTCAATTTACAGCCAATCATTCAGTTGTGGCAACTAATCATAGCAGATCAAGCCCATAGTTTCACTTTCTCTAGCAGAACATGCTAAGTTTCACTTTCAAAACTTAAACGTAATTGCTACCATTTTTTTGTAATTAGCTAGTAACTACTAGAGAAACATAGTGTAATATTAATTAAAAGTGTATATAGGTTTAAATGCTAGCTATCGACGCAAGTTTTGACTGTGGATAAACTCTATAAATTTCGAACTTTCATCGCGTCTCATCAATTATTCTACAGCCTTAAATCACATCGCATTTATCAATATCCCATTTGCCGCTCTTTTTTAAATCTAAAGCTACCTCCCTCTAAATCTGCTTCGGGTCATCGCAGAATGTCATACCAGCAGTCAGCACAATGGAACGCTCTGCCTGATGAACTGCGTAGGGTTGTGAGTGGGCCCACTTTTAGACGTGCCCTCAAGCTGTACCTGTTGAGCGGTGACTAAATAGTTTCTGGCTGCTCGCTGTTAACTTGTGGCCTAGGGCCTTGTCTAGCAATGCTACTGCGCAGTTTGGGCCTCATCATTATTTCTTTTGTTGTTTTTTCTGTTTTCATATCTTTTGATGAAATAAACAAACAAACAAACAAATTGGTATTCACAAAAAATCTGCCAAAAGTTAATAGGAGGTTGTAAAAAGTTGACAGGCAGTTAAAGTGGCTGCAAGTGTTTTTTCACAATACTGAACGGTCATTTACAATGTTACAATAATAAGCCTACTGGGGGATGAATTGTCAATGGATAGCTCAATTTTAGTAGTTTTGAAAATGGAGAGCTTGTACCTTTGTGTCCCGTTCTAAAACCAAAAATGTGCTCAAGTATAAGAGAGTTGATGAAAGAAATTTGATGAAGAAGGGTAAACCGATCTTTACAGACATAATCATATCCAGTCTAGTGTTCGTGCCATAAGTAGCCTAAGGCATCATTGCTTAAGTCGCTGCCAACTGATGCCAAGCATCTGGTTGTAGACCCCTAGCCAACTGTAGATGTACTATAAATAGAGCTACTACGGTCATGCCTCGACATCGGAGCCAAAGGCCCTAACCCAGCGCTCACATGTCAATTCTTTTGTATCTCAAATCAAAGTTTCCTAAATAAAATAGCTTAAAGATGGGATTGCGTCAAAAAGGTCGATTTAATGAAATTAAGACCAATCAAAGGCTAAAACGTCAGCTACAATCTGATGTCTTTTTTTTTATAGACTAACCCTGTCCAGAGTTATAAGCGTTTGAATGAGGCCATCTTTTAAAAAGCTCAGATTCGAGCGGGTGCTTTATGCGTGACGTAACGAGTGATACATGTGAAAAGAGTCCACGAGCAATAAATATAAGATCTCTTCATTAGCCAATCATCAGCACAAAATTTTTATATAGGTCATAATAAATGTTATCGCTCGTAAAAAGCGTTGTCTGTGATCTCAAAGATTCTTGTCGTTTAAGAATTTACTGATTCAACGCATGTCTACAGTTTCTAAGTTCTACATAATTTAAAAATGGCTTCAAGTTCGAGCGAATGGGACTCAGACTTTTCTGAGCAACAGTTGGTAAAAGATTGAAGCAGACAGCCTATGGTCAACTAATCAAGGCGCCTTTGGGAGGGCCTCATGTAGCAGGAATTTTTAGCAGTGCTCCGCAAGCAAGCTGAGCGTTGGGTCGCTCTCACGCAGGTACCCTACAAATAAGGCACTGCATGCGAGAGAAAAACGTTCAGTCTATGTGGTAATAAATGGTAATAATTCATTATAAATGGGGCTATGAGTCAACATTGTGTATTTTGCATTAACTTGTTAGTCACTTACAATCAGAAAGAAAACTGTACCATTTGCTCTGCTGTCACTGCGCTACGGTACTAGCGTCCTACTTCGTCTTATCTTATGTGCTGACAGCAATTTTTGGGAAAATGCTGTTACATGTTTTCATATCGTCTAAGTAAACAAGACAGTAATTGCTCTACTAATGGCTTAAAATTTATGCTGCGGCAAATATAAATAAATTATTTTCACGTAAGGCAAAGACCGCTATAGGGTTAGAAATTCTATGTCACTGGTAAAAGAAGTTTATAAAAGCACTGCAACCACAGAAGTGTTTGTATCTGTCTGATACGACAACACAAGCTTTGTGTAATCTACTGTCAATTGTTTAGAGAGAATTTAATAGCGTCTGCGTTGTTCAAAAAGTGACTGCAGGTTGAAGAAGCAGGCAAAGTTGAAGTTTTCAAGGTATTTACCAAATACAAGCTTTCTGTAACGTCAATAGGATTATAAGATACCCAAATATTTACTTAGTTTGAAAATGTACAATTTAAGCTGTTTTAATAATTTTTAACATCAAATGAACAATTTATAAATCTAAAGTGCATTTTAAAAAGGGTGAATGCTCTATTCCCTATTGCCTGACGATATACTGTGAACAGTAGAATGAAAGCACCTTTTTCCAGAAACTTGTTTCAGGGAGTTTTGCATTAGCTGCAAAAACACTCATTTTTCAAAGTCTGCAACTTTAAGTCCTCCGCCTTTAAGGCTTGGATCGCTGTAGTGAAATTATTATGATCAGTGATGGTATGTTTATTCTTTGAACAAATACTGCTGAGATAGTATTCCTAAAACAAAGTTACCAACCATTAAACTAACTGTAACATATTCATAACAGGTTTATACCAGTTCTGTTGCATACAAACTAGTAAATATATGTGAATATTGGTAAGAATTGCAATATCAACTGCGACCAATTGGCTGCGGTGGTCCAGGATAAATCTTATTTTTCCTTATTTTGGAATGACTCAGTGGTCATTAAAGCAAGAATGGTAAATTTAGATCTGCATTGTAGTTATTAATATATAAAACATTTAAATTCTCATGCATTATTGCATCATCTAAAGCTCTAGAAAATTCTGTTGTCATATTTATAATCACTGGTTTCTCTCTCAGCATGATGCAAAGGCAATTAAAAAGCATTTATGGATGTCTTTAGGATATTCTTCAGTTTATTAACAAGTGTGACTACATTTTATCTTTAATATTTCTGTGCAAAGTTTATGCTAAGTCGAACTCTATGAAACTATGACCTTAGCTTAGCCGTAGCTTTGGTTGGACCTTTTTAGATGACTAGTCTGGGGTCATACCTGTAAAATACTGATCATTAGGGGTTGATGCTTCCAGTTTCTCAGTTCATGTACGAAGTTTCCAAACAGCGATAGGGTAGTGACACACCCCCCTCCTATGCCACAGCAATGACATCATAGTAACAGCCGTGTTGCTCTCATTGTGTCGTGGTTCAGTGTCGCTGTTTGAAAGCCAAACACCCGTGCCATGCGCCATTTTTGTGTTTTAAGAAAGCCTTAGCGACCAACAGGGTTGCACTTGTGCATGGGCGTAGGTATTTCCTGTTGCTGCGTCTGCAGGAATTTGTGTCATTGAAAAGCTTAAATCTTTTTTTACTTGAATCTAAAAATGGCAGAAGAGAAGTCTGTATGGACCAACCCCGAAATTGAAACATTCCTCGGCTATTTGATTGAGCACGACTTTTGCAGGATCTTAAGCCTGGTTCCCATATCAATTGCGAGACTCTGGCGGTAATCTTGCACAGGAAAACGCTTGCGACGCTAGACTCGGCGGCTTATGTTCACGTAAAGCTGCATCGCTAATAACGGCATAAAAATGTTCGCTCGCGATGCCGTTTTTATAATGCTGACCTTCACCTGTACAGTGCATTTCGGGAAGGTTTTGTCTGCGACTTTTGGCAAAATTTGAACAGCACTAAACTCTTGCGTTGCCGCCGGCCGGTGGTTGCCGGTAGGTAACTAGCGCGTAGGTAATAAAAAAAAATTTAAAACCTTATAAAAAGAGCATTGCTGAAAAGAGCCATTGTTATCGTGCTAGCGCTAGGGAAGTTTGAAAAATAGTTGTCGTTACTTTAAGCTAGCCTTAGGTCTAGTGGGACACGTTCTTGTTGCAGTAAACAATTGGGCATAAAGATCTCGGCTATATTTTATAGATCACAGGTTTCAACTTCAGTATAGTAGAATTAGGACATAATGCCTAAGTGGTCTTACAAAACTATAAAAAATATGCATAAATATGAAGTGTACCCAGCGCGTAGGTTCCCATTTCACCGCTGCTAGCCTGCGGTGCTGTCGCCGGTGCTTTGCGACATATATGGGAACCAGGCTTTAGATATTGAAAGACCGAAAAATTTAGATTCATACGAAATGACCTAAAGATACAACCTTGACAAAAGGCATTGCACAACCATAACGCCTTTCGGAAACACGATCTGCTTGTAGGCCCGGCATATCGCTTCGGCATTAGCGCACCCAGGTGTAGTTACACTATCGCTGTAAAAAAACTTTGTAATTGTTCCTACTAAACATGAGTTCACTGCGGTGTTTCGCTTGCCTAGTAGCTCTCCATGAATTATTTTTATAGTCTGTGTTCTTCCTCATAGCTTAGCTTTTTATTATATACACATATCCTTAGAGTTCAGCTTCGACGAATCAAGAATCAATAAACATGTTTTGTTGATATGTTATCCGGGTTACTCTAGTTATCCCATGGGAAGTGCAACTCACAGCCTTGACTAATTCTTTCTGATTCGCCAATATTTTCACCAAGATCATAATGCCCAAGAATGTTTGGCTTGGCAATTCACCAAATAGTCGTAAAATATTTAGGTTGAACCTCATCCCAGGTTACAAAAATTATGCCATTAATCATCTTCTGGTTTCTTGCAGGGCATAGCTGACTGCGTGGAGTCTCTTATTGGTTGTTACCTTACTTCCTGCGGTCCTTACGCTGCTCGGGTGTTCATGGCATGGCTTGGCATCAACGTTCTTCCCCCAAGGTAACTTTTATTGCTCGTTGTATTTCTGTAACATTGTAACTTGTATTGCTGTGATGTGGTGCATCATTCTGATGACCTCTGCTGTGTGGGCTAGCCTTCCTTATACATAACCAAGAGTATTTTTATTGGTAAACTTTTTTCTGTTTGTCAAAGAAATGTTGAGCATTATAATGTTAGCTTTTTTCTGCTGATTCTCCTTTCGACAAGGTTCTTGTTACAAACTGTATTATATTATTTTACATATTTCTTTTATTTTATTATATTATTTGTTTTTAGTTTGAATTAAATGTCTTTTGGTATCTATTAGATTTTACAAATTATACATTCTCTGTGGGAATCGCCAGATTACCAGGACAAAGTAGCAATCATAAATATCAAGCTCTATTACTTAGACACCAGCTGGTTGTTTTTCATCACCTAAGTCGTACCATCGATGTTGCTATTCATGGAGCTATTCTGACAATTTTAGCAAAAACAGCCTAAAAGTGTCCGAGCTCATGCTGTAGCCTTTTTGCATTTGCACTTTTTTTTATTTCTGCAGCCTTTTTATAGCATCAAGTCATTAACTCATGTAAAATTTTATGCTGATTAATTCGGTATCAAAATATTTTTTGTAGACCTTATGGTAGAAGTTGTGACAATTAATATGCGCCCTTGTCAAATAATGTTTTACCAAATATTTAAGTATGTCACAGTAAACAAACTAATTTAGTAACGAAAAGGTTAATGTTTTCTTCAAGTGCATCCTGGTGGTAATTTTCATATAATGATTTTCTCATTTATAAAAACTCAATATTGTATCTCTATTGTTACAAACAACAAGTTGATTTACCTCATTTCTCTGTATAATCTGTTTGTCATTCTAACTAGTTGATCTATTGCAGCGTTGCCATGGTAACTCTGGCAACATTTTAAAACAACTTGGCATTGATCCAGTTTTTGCGTGTCGTAGTCACTTTTGACTTATTCTATTGGTCGATATCTAATCAATAAGATTTATCGTTTTAATTGAAACAAGTGACTGACGCATAGTTGCCTTCTCTATGGGTTCTTGCATATACTTCCTATCAGCGATTGGCACATTTCTTTACCTAGAATTCTACAGCTCTCTCAGCGTATGAAAATGGAAGTGCATATTAATTAACACGATTCCAAATTTACTCTTGCAAAACAATTAGGAAAAGCTGGCAATGTACGGGTGGCTCAGTAAGAACCCTTGTTTAGTAGGGCCTGCTGACTTGCATCACTGAGATGTGTTCTACATTGTGTTTGGTTTGAATTTCCAAATAGAGTTAGTATGCATCCTGCAGAATGGCTTGGTACAAGCTTTCTTGTTTTTTTTACAACACTGCTGCCAAAGCTGATAGCTTCGTTAATGAAAACCACAATTTGAGCATTTGATAATAGCTAACATTTTTTTTTGTGGTTCAATTATTACATTGGTTCCAAAGATGGAGTTGTCTACACTTTATATTTATGCATAATTTTTATAGTTTGGGAAGATCACTTGAGCGTTATGTCCTAATTCTTCTACTGAAGCTAAAACGTGTGATCTATAAAATATAGCTGAGATCTTTATGCCCAATTGTTTACTGCAACGAGAACTTGTCACACTAGACCTAAGGCTAGCTTAAAGTCATGACAAATATTTATCAAACTTCCCTAGCGCTAGCATGATAACAATGGCTCCTTCTAGCAATGCTCTTTTTATAGAGTTTTAAATGCTTATTCAGCTGTTTCCTAAAGGTAACAGATATGAGTTTGTTTTTAAACAATTTGCAACAGGTCCTTGTTTAAAACTGAAAATAAGTACTCGCTACAGATTTGTATAGCATATAGTGTATTTAACACTTGTATACAAGTGCTGAATCAGAGTCCAGTGTGTTGAAGAAACTTCAAGTTAGTTCTGACTCTTTTTCTATCACTGTGTTTACATGCTTCGAATGGGTTCGAAGTTGCTTGCACTCAGAAGCATAGAAACGGGAAAATTCGAACATATTGCTTAGATAAATTTGTGCAAAAGCGTTCGCTATAATTCCTCGCGAATCTTGAAAGGATCTATATAGTGCAATTCCGCATCGTGGAAACATTAGGGTCCGAGTTCGTCAGCAGTGGGCAACTCCAAACCCATTCAAAGCATGGAAACCCGGCACATACGCATGTATGCATTAAGTTCAAACGATATCCATTTATTCTAACTAATTAATAAGTACAGCAGGCATATTTTTATATAAAGCTTTATAATTTTTCTCATATTGTTTTGTGAGTTTTTAAGTAATTTTATGAAAATATGGCTTTAGTTTAGCTTTAGATTTGTTTTGAGTACCTTTATAGAAAATCAGACAGGTCGTATGTGAATACTGGCTATTACTGGCATGATGTTGTGGATGAAGCAAAGCTGCAGGTCCCGTTGTAAGGCTATTCAACTGAACTCAATGTGACCATCATTTGGTAACGGTTTTTTAATTTATAATTTAATTTGCGTCAAAGTAGGCATTTGTGGTCATCACTTTTCTCTTGACCCATTGTTTTACTCATCAGCGATTGGCTGCTGCCCGCTATTGACACCCACATCCTAGTATCAACATCCGCATATCTTATTGTCTACAAACATACCTCTATGGCTATGCATAATTGATATGCATGACACAAGTAGGACACGGGAGGTGAAAAATGGTTATTTCTTGATTTGGTAACTTTTTAGCATCCGATTATTTGTTGTCATTTTCAATTTGTAGTTTAAAATATTTTCAATATTTAGTGCAGTTAAAAGGAGTTTATTGAGTTAGAGTGAACTCAATTTTATCAGAGTTGAAACTGAAACTGTTGAACAACGGCTGGGGAGATAGTTTACCATTCTATGGAGGTAGAAATGCACCTAGCTAATATCAACGCTAGAAAATACTTGTTTTATGGTTTTTGGGTACACATAGTAGGATAAACCTTCCCATATCGTCGCTATCGATGGATAGACTGACATTGCATAACAGGTTGTATTTATATCATCTTCATGGTCAGTAATATCAGGAAGATCCGAACAGAATGTGACTCACTGGGGATTTATCTGTCAACACAACAATGGATTTTTTTTGCCCACCCTTATCAAACATGGAAAAGAAACAATCAAAACCACAGAGGAACCATTTTACTGAGAAGAAAGTGTGACTTTTTTCTTTGAGTTCCACTTAAATTTTTTGCTAGATTTAATAATAACTTAATATGGTTACAGTATGTTTAATATTAAGTTATTACAGACAAGCTTGGCTTGTCTGTAAAAATAGCTAGTATCCCGTAAAACCTCTATTTGACCGAAAAGGGTTTATTTTTCAACCCTTTTCTTAAAGCGGTGCTTTATTAGAGGTGACGTTCAAATAAAGGGTGGCATTGTATTTTTTAAACATCTCGTCAGAAATAATGAGAAGAAAAATTTAGCCCTTTTACGGGTGAATTGAGTGTCACCTATATTTTGCACTCTCTTTCGGGCAGAGTTACATGAACTGTGTGTGGATGCAAGAAATTTGCAAACCTATTTGGCATTTGAATCTACAACACTCGGCATCACTACCTGGAATGTTGACGCCTGCACCAATCAGGCTCCTTCAGGATTCTAGAATTGTTGTGCACATTCTTATTCTCTGTGCTTTATTGGCACACCTGACAATCTCTCAAAGCATACTAACCTTAGGATACTAGTAGTCTGTGGTTTGACAGTAAAAGTGATATCATCACAAGCAATAGGTTTTATATCTCGATTTTTACGTTGCCTTTCAACACCTCTTTTGTGTTTTGTAACCAGATAATTGGTTGCTGATCTTACATGAATTCACTGTGTTGTTGCATACCGTTTCCTTATGGTAAACTGGTACAAAAATGGGTATTAGCTGTTATTTTAAAAACACGTAGTTTTAAAAACCCATTTCATTATATTTATTATGCTATATTGACACACTATTATATTTTGTTCAGCAAGGATCAGAGCGATTCCTCTGGAGATTCGGTTGGCTTAGACTATGGCTTTTCACTGCCTCAGCCGCCCTCAGGCCTTATAGCCTCAACTCCTGACAGTAGACTACAATTAAACAGATTGTATTCGGGGCTGGAGCATTTTGAGGAGTCCATAGGCTACACATTTAAAGATAAAGCATACCTGGTGCAGGCATTCTCACACTCGAGTTATGTACACAATAACGTGACAGATTGTTATCAGAGGTACTTGTATCTCATGCAGTTGGATTTACTTATCCCTTATTGGTCAGCTGTCAGTTCAATCAGCCAATAGGTGTTAGTTCCAGTGTGTTAGGCACTTTATATATATTTACAAGATTATTAGATGTTTACCGGCAAGAATTCAGCTTGAACATATTTTGAACATTATGTTATCGTGAAAAATCTTGTATAGAAATAAAATTTGTGTTGTTTTTACGGTTTTGATGCTCTTGCATTATGATTATATTTTGTATTTCGGGGTAGCTTATTTAGTAGCATAATATTAATCCTTGGTGATTTATAGCAATGGTAACAATACTAAATATTCCTAAAAGGCAGAAATTTTAAACAGCATGGATGCAATTGCTTGCTTTTATAAATAAAATTTTAATCTTTGCACTGTTTAATAGATGAGACAAAATGTAACATTCATGTTTTTGTTATAGTTTATGTTTTTGTGTAAGGCATAACTTCCTGTTCTTGCTGATTTAGATCTGTTTGGTTTTTAGGTTGGAATTTCTTGGTGATGCTGTCATCGACTATGTTATTACTAGATGCCTTTTTGAGGATAAAAGAAAGCATTCTCCAGGCATACTTACTGATCTCAGGTCTGTTATGATAAGTAGTATTGATTTGTCTTCTCCTTTTTATTTTAGGAGGAGGCAACTTTACATTAGGCTGGTTGATGTATTCAGCCTAGAAATCTTCACAACTGCTCAATTTTTCCTTTTGTCACTATGGCAGTCTTGAAATAAAAATAATTATTGATGCATATTGCACCCTGTTTTTGTTAAAATCAAATCATTCAAATTCAAAAAAATTCCCTTACCGCAATTAATGTTTCTATTTGGTTTTGGCCTCCATAAAATTGTGTTTACATCAGTTCTGGCACATTGATGTAGCGAAGAATTTTATTGTAAAAAAATAAATTTGACAAGATTTCTGAATTACTACTGTTGTGCAGTGGGAACTTAATCTCACGGCAGCTATGCATTTGATTTTTATGAATAATTCTCTTTCTTTGGTTCATACAAAAACACATGCTTTCTGTTCGATTTAAAAATTAGAACAAGCATATTCGCAATAGAAAAAATCAATTTTACGTTTACCTATGCATTTTAAGATTTTGGTGTAATGTTTCAGCTTCAGAATAAGAAAATCACTTGGATATGTTGTCTGGATGAATCCCTGCGTAACCTATCAACAACTGTTATGCCTTCTGCTTCCATGTGTTCTATCAATTCAATAAAACGTAAGCTTACGCAATCAGTAATATATGGTTCGGTTTTTAATTCAGGTCTGCTTTAGTAAACAACAATGTGTTTGCTGCCCTAGCAGTGAAGTGGAACTTTCACAAGTATATCAAGTTTATATCCACACAGATGTACGAGCGTGTTCACCGGTTTGTGCTTCACCAGAAGGCAAGAAATGACCGCATACAGATAGATCAGGTGAGTATTCTATTTATTTACAGCTTACCAGTTGGTCTGGGGGTAGTCAAAACGGTATTCATTCGTGGCAAATTTTGAGACATTTGGGACAGTTAGCTGTTTTTACATGTCAGAAGCTATTGGAGTGCGCATTCTCTGCTTACGTATGTTGTAAGAAGCCATAATCTTGTCATTTAACTTGTTCCAAAACAACACTTATATTTGTTTTCCTTGACCTTCTTTTGATGTAATTTTAACTTCAATCACTGCCAACTATTCTTATTTTAGCTGCCTGTAGTATGTGTAAACCTAAATTTCGCGGCTCTTTTCATGTTTCTGATTTAGCTAGAAATATGGCTAGTTGTAAGTTTAACTCCATTTGTCAAATGTTTTAAGATGCTCCCATAGTGATATAAAATGGTTTACAGGTATTCTGACAAATAATATAATATGTTACTATGTTTTAATATTATTTAACCTAAAAGATGCGATTCAGCAGGTTCTCTTATTTAGTGATGATAGACAAAAACCCTTTAAAGATTTAGGATGCGGTAAACAGTGATACGATTCTTGTTTGTATGCATCAAGTAGTAGAAAACTACTTTCAAGAGTGCATTAATCCAAAATTGAAACTAAGTTGTCTTTCTTTTAACCTGTGTCACAGGTCGATAGACGTAGTTGCTATCATATTTCCTTTAATTTTTTGATGCATTCATGTTTTTCAATATTCAAGAGTACTACTTATGTTGGCTCTATTTTTATCTCATATCTTCAGTGACCTTCAGTTGCTGCTCTCCGCCGAATAATGAGTGTGTGCCTAATTTATGTACACAAAGCAGTTTACCAACTGCTTTGTGTCGAATAATTAGTGTGTCTAATGCCCTAATCATTTAGGAGTTGTGTCCTACTTGCAGTACCTTAGACTGAATGAGGGAGAGATGGATGGGGAGGAGGTGGAAATACCCAAAGTGCTTGGAGATGTTTTTGAATCCGTCGCTGGCGCTATCTACATAGATAGTGACATGTCATTGGATACTTTATGGAAAGTTTATTTTCCTCTCATGAGACAGCAGATAGGTGAGTTGAACTCGGTAACCTTTGAGCTTCAATATACTACATGTAGCTGTCTCTATGAATAGGAGAGTAAACAAATTTCATTCTGTAGAATGTCTCTTTTCAAGATATTACACTATCTTTAGTCATTATATTTATTATGTATATATTTTTTATATTATATTAAATGCGTGGGGAACTTAATAGTAACTATTAGCTGGAAGTTATCTATTTGAAACAGTCTTGTTAAAGAATGGACTGATATAGCGCTGATTAGTATGAGCACTATCTAACAAGTTTCTATAGAGGGGCCCAGCTTCATATTTCAGTAGCATGTATAGAAGCTGAGGCTTTATGACACATCAGTCCTACCACTGAGTCATTTGCTATGCAATATGTATTTGTAATAGAACAGTTATCTGCCTAGCTGTTTGGATTAATTTTCAGTGGTGTCCCTCTCTATTCTGTGTAAGTTGGAGCATGAGCATATTACAGCTAGCAAAATAACCACCTTGACCTTTATTGTGCTCATTCCCTGTTGTCATACGCTGTAAAATACTTTGTGGTGGATCTTATTTACAATTAAATTAATAACTAGTGTTTAACCTTGCAACATTTGATTTTAATTAAAATATAAGTGAGGAAAAGCTACAAAGTATTACAAAGCTATTGACAATATTGCAAAGCCACCTAGAGCAACTTGTATAAGTTTGGGGCTAAATGTTAATTTGTTATTTTTTGGTAAAACGTTTTTAAACAGTTGGAATACAAGTTATATTAGCGATTTGCAATATGTGACATGATTAGTTGTGGCATTGAACAATAGAATTGATGATAAAACAGCAAATATTTGTGAGTGGACAATTCTTTTTATATCCTATTTGAGAAATTAGTGACAATTTTGCTAAAATATGTTTGAATGGAAAGGGTTGAACAATAATTATGCTTATCAATAGAAACTGTTTCAAATATGACTTGTTTGTGGTTGGTGGATTTCAGCCAATCATTTCACCCACCACTGATGTATTGCTATCAACTATTGCTGCTAGGTAGAAGTGTCAATTTTCTGTTTACCCACGGGTGTTTTGTAGCAGGCAATTTGTGATTGAGATCATTTCATGTAAATAAACTTCTCTTAGATGTCTTGTTACTTCTACTCCATGGTTACATTCTGAATTTTTTTTCTGCTTCCTGTTTAGTTCTCTTCAGCAAACGCATTCCAAAATCTCCAGTCAGAGAGTTGCTTGAAAGAGAACCAGAAACAGCAAAGTTCCAGTAAGTTACAGTATGCTAATTCCACAAGTCTAAAGGCCTGTCTACACATACTGACCAACTGCTCCCTATGTGTAGACAACACATCGGCCATGCGTCGCTACATAGAACACATACACTCAGTTACATAACAAACACATGTTGGTCTACATTAGTAGAGATGAAATCGATGCATTTGTAATTGGCTGAAATAGTTTATTTCAACGATTTCGATTTCATTGTATTCATTTCCAACTCTGGTTGATTCCATTTGCGATTGTATGACAGCAGTGCTTCACACAAATGACTGTTCACAAATTGTCTACTATATATATATAGATATATATATATATATAAATTAGTAGAGAATTAAACAGTGTACTTATCTTTTGTCAGCTACTGTCAGTTTCTTGCTTACGCTATCATCAGGCTGTAGATCTCAACCTGATGATTGCGTTGAGACCTACAGCCTGATGATTGCATAAGCAAGAAACTGACAGTAGATAACAAAAGGTAAGTAGGGATAATGGGGGCACTTTGGTCATAGGGGCACTTTGAGCCACCCATATTTTGAGCATTTTTGCATTTGTTGGAGTTATCATCTTTTGATAATATGAGAGGAAGTGATGTCATAGATCAGCCATATTGGTTTCTATCAGCTAAAGCAAGGTGGGCTAACACAGGTTAGTTTTAACTGATTTTTGTATAAAAAACTTAAGTATTGTATCTGAACTATTTGAATCACATACCCCAATTTAATGTGGATACAGATTGTGTTGAACTATGTCATTATTTTGATGTATCTTTTGCTTGTTTATTTGCTTTATCTAATATATAACTTTCATGCAAATTGAGCTGTGCAACATTTTTATTAGCAACATAGCATGGGGCACTTTGGGCCGCATGGTCTGGGGCACTTTGAACCATGGCCCAAAGTGCCCCAGGTCAATTATATTTGGAAATGTACTTTTGTTTTAGTTTATTTTACTGTGTATCATCACTATCTGTTGATAATGAATTTAATGTTGATAATGTTGTTTTAGTATACTACAAAGATGGTTCGAAATTACCAAAAAAAGTGTCCTGATACTACCCCCTCTGATGTAATGCGTACAGCTGTACAAATGGTAATAGAAGAAAGACAGTCAGTTCGACAAGTGTCTATAGCTCTCTCCATACCACGCACCTCTTTAGCCAGATATGTGAAAGAAAGTCAGTCTTGTGGTGAAACAGAGGTAGTGAACTATCATAAAACAACTTCAGCATGAAAGGTTTTCAGTAACACTCAAGAAAACATGCTTAAGGACTACCTTATTACAGCTGGTAAACACCACAATGGTTTGACCAAAAAACAATGCCGAGAATTGGCATGGCAGTATGCCAAAAAACTGGGCTGCAAATATCCGGCTGTTTGGAATGAAAACCAATGTGCAGGAGAAGACTGGATACTCGGATTTATGAAACGACATACTGAATTTACAATTCGTAAGCCGGAAGCGACTAGCCTAAGTCGTAGCACAAGTTTCAACAAAAAGAATGTCAACGATTTCTTTGACAATTTAGAAGAAGTTCAAAGAAGATATGGATTTCAAGCGAAAGACATGTGGAACATGGACGAGACGGCGCTGACAACAGTTCACAAACCACCTAAAGTAATTGCTGAAAAAAAATCCAGACAAGTAGGGCAAATTACGTCTGCAGAGCGTGGCATGTTAACAACAATGATTGCAGCAGTCAATGCAGGAGGCGGCTTTATCCCACCAATGATGATTTTCCCTAGGGTTAAATACAAACCATATATGATAGCCGGCGCACCTCCTGGTACACTCGGTGCAACAAATCCTTCGGGTTGGACAAGTGCTGAATTATTTGTTCTGTGGCTGAAGCACTTTATTGAAAATTCGCGTGCCATGATCGAAAAACCTGTCCTTCTACTCATGGACAACCATGAGAGTCATATGTCCATACCCGCTTTGGATCTGGCAAAAGAAAATGGTGTGGTATTACTCACTTTTCCACCTCACTGCTCGCATAAGCTACAACCTTTAGATATTTCCGTTTATGGGCCGCTGAAGCGATACTATAATGATGCCTGCAATGGTTGGCATCTAGAAAATCCTGGAAATACTTTGAATACTTACCATATGGCTCAGCTGTTGGGTGTGGCATTTCCCAAAGCATTCACAACAGGGAATATTACGTCTGAATTCAGAAGGCCAGGAATCTCTCCCTTTGACAGAAATGCCTTTTCCGATGATGAATTCCTTGGCTCTTATGTCATGGACCGACCTGCCCCTACTCTGATGCCGCCACCAACTGATCAACCTGTTCCCTCAACTTCTGGATCAACAGGTCCACCTGAGCCACCAAATGATCAACCTGTTCCCTCAAATTTTGCTTCAAAAGGTTCATCTGCAACTTCATCTACACCTAATAATTTGAGGAAAGTGGTGCCAGAAATCATCACTCCAGAGGATGTTACAAAAGAAAGTCAACATCTATTCTAACCAATACTCCAGTGAAGCAGCGCCTAACTCTCGAAGCTAAAGAACGAGCTAAAAAAAAACGAAAAGCAGAAAGGTGAGAATTTTAGTTCAAATTAGTGGTTGAAACATAAAATAACATACATAATAGCTCTACTGTTACCATTTTCCATCATTATATAGCTGGACACTGTTTTGTTTCAGATTGCGAAGAGGGCAATCCGTGAAGAGGACAGCTCAAGTGAAGATGACAATGCAGAAGCTGAACTGGCTAAGCAATTAGAAAGTGATACAGAAGAGCCGGATTATTTTGCTGAAGTAATGCCAGATTCCAGTGCCATCACCAGTAGCGCCATAAATATCTTTGATTATGTACTGGTGGCTGTGCATGGAGCCAGATCAAAGAAAAACTTTGTTGCAATGGTCACAGCTAAATCGGCAAATGATGTAGAAGTGGATTTTTTTGTTCATGTATGGGGCGATCAGTTTATAAAGGCTGACACTAAAGATCAAGCTATTGTAGACATCAAAGACATTGTATTACTATTGCCTTCTCCTGCCGTCACTAGTGGAACAAAAAGAACTGTGGAAAAACTGAGTTTTCCGATTGATCTATCGGAGTATTTTTAAACATTATTTTTGTATACGAGATAGCGGTCAACAGGATCTAATAGCCCTAATTAATATGCATTGCATCTTACATAATATAGAATTTATTGCTGTTAAATTTTAAGTTTTGGTTTTCATTTCAGTTTAAATAAAATCATGTGAAAAGCATCAAAGATTACAATGTGGCCAAAGTGCCCCGACCCCCAGTCCAAACTGCCCCAGCCCCGGGGCACTTTGGGCCGGTCACATACAGCTTTTTAAAATACATTTTTACAAAAAAATTGAATAATCACACCAACCAAACATTGATAGAATGTAGCAAACACATTAATTTCCCACAGTGTAAAATATGGTAGCTATCCAAGATCTACGGCTGACTCGGCAGCAACAAATGTCAAAAACGGCCCAAAGTGCCCCCGTTACCCCTACACTGTCTAATTCTTTACTAATTTATGCTGCTCCATTCTATGTTGAGGGCTCTGATTTTAATTCTAGGTATAATAAATTTAAATATATATCATATATACATGCTATACATGTATCATATATATTGTACATGTATAGCATGTATATAGATAGCATGTATATATATCATATAGCATGTATATACATGTATATATATATATATATCATATATATAGCATGTATATATATATATATATATCATATATACAGCATGTATATATATTACATATATAGCATGTATATATATTATATATATAGCATGTGTATAGCATATGTATACTAGAAATTCTCCTGTCATACAGCCCACGACCTGATAATGGAATAAGTGATAACGGAAAAAAAAATGGCAGTGCTGGTTGTTGAAAAAGTAGTTGTTAGCAGGAATTGGTAGAGTTTAGTGTAAATGAAAGTTGTTCGAGATGTCATAAAATAAATTTGAGGGAGCACGACTTGGAAAAGGTGCAAATAACAATTTCAACAAATATAGAAAAGTTAGATAAGTTCAGTGTTCTGTTAAAGTTCACGCAATCTCATCTCCTCTCTTTTACATTGTAGGATTTGGTCATTGATAGCTAATCAAGTGATGCGCTCCCTAGCGAAGTTGTTAACTTCTAGATTAAATTGTTAATTAAAGCTGTAGGCCTAACCTACTGTAATGTATGTAATTTAACAACAACAATAGGGAAATATGTTTATTATAACTCTGAAATGCAAAATTAGAAGTAAAATGGCAAGCTACTGTGTAATATACACAGCTTGAAAGTTGGTTGTGTTGAATGTAGAATGATTTTGATAGCGATCTAGCAGAAAGCAAGTATGAGCGTTCACGCGTCTGGAAGTTTTCTGCAAACTGCAGCAAAATAAAAAAATGTTCTCGTCATAAAGGGGCATTGTAGTTCGGCCCTAGCTTGTACATAAGTTGTAAAGAATTTCGGCTAACGTTTTAAATAATTTAATGAAACCTTCGGTGATTGGACAAAAAAACATAGGCTGATAAACTGTGTACCACAATTTCATACCCGTAAATCGGTCTACACCTCAAACGGTCTACGTTTATTACAGAAACCTTCGAATAAATTCGATTACAAGTAAACAATACCATAGACTGGTGAAATGATCACGGTTTTCTCGTGAAATGCGCACTGCTAAATAGTTCTGCTATCTGTCGCACGGCTTTACTGGCGTATCGTAGGCCGGTCTTGACTTTTATTAAACCAAGCTTTTCAAGCGTTTTGTGGCGATTTTCGGCCAAATTAATCTGTCTATTTGTGTATAATCCGATCAGATGGGTAAGTTTTAAGATACTGTCGACAATTTACAAAGATTTGGTAACATATTTAAATAGGCTTATATGTGTTTTGTATCGTTATTATACTTTGACGACTCTACAAAACGATGATTAAATTTGTTGATGAGATTTCGAAACAAGGGTTTGCGACGTTGTTGATGAAAAATTTTCGTAAGTTGTGTGCACATGCATTTATCATAAAAACTCTCAAACTTCGCTCCGCTCCTTTGGTCATGGGATAACATATATATAGCATATATAATTTTTGCTGTTGTATTTTAAATTTTATGTGTTTACTTATTTCTGTTTGGTTCTGTTTACTTTTCTGTGTTGAAAAGTAAACACTATATTTCATCTTCAATAGAGACAGGAGCAGCCTCTATCTTCTTAAACATTGCTATAGTCTTACTCAAATTCTAGAATGTACTATTCTTTACAGGAAGCCAGAGAGGACAAAGGATGGCAGAGCAAGGGTGAGTGTTACAGTGGCCGGCAAGGATGAACCTTGGTATGGGGAGGGCAGGAGCTACAGAATAGCAAAGGCCGCAGCTGCCAAGAAGGCCCTGATTGCACTCAAACAAATGGACCAATAGCATTTCTGTCCCTGAAACTCTTACACAGACTCATCGTATTGGTTTGCCCCACCTCGCCATCGCCTCCTCTTTTTGTGGCAATTTTATTTAATTTTTGATAGGCATACATGTACTTTGTTAACTGGGGAACTGAATGCTCAATCTTGTATGACATCGTTGTTTTTCAGAAAAAATATTTTCTTGTTACGTTACAATTGTTTGATGGTATGACTTCTGTATCTGTCTCTGTCAAGTTATCTTTTATTCTGAAACCAATCAATTTACTGTTGAACTTTAGCAAACGCCTTGTCACTATTTAAGATCGTTGTCTTACATTTTTCATACACCCTTCTCAAAACCGGTAACATTTCAGGTTGAATAAAATACTCATTGGACATCTTGGCTCATGTTTTTGAAATTGTATGTATTACCTAATCTATTTTTATTGTATTTCTTCGTATTATATTACTGATTGCTACTTCTGTTAGTATGTTGGTGGCTGCTTCTCTACTCATGTTTGGTAAAAACACGGCAGACCCCAGAAGTTGCATCTAGGTAAACAGCATAATGGTGAGGGAGAGGGTGATCCACTTCTGTGTTAACCTGTGGCACTAACATCAGAACAATGTAGCCAAAGGCTACTTTGAGTGATATCAAAGAATACTCCAGGAATTAAAATATATGCTAGTTATTCATTTGCTATTGTTAGAAATTTATATATTATTATACACATATATATATATATGTACATATCCTGTATAATATTTAGACTGTTGTTGGTGAGAGAAAGGTGAAAACAAAGTTTTTACTAAATAATTATTTTATTTCTTCTGTCCGTCATTCTGGCGTGACCATAACGGTAAGTCTGTTTGGAGTGCTTACAAAGCCTTGCTAGCTTCAGCTATCTGTTAACCTTTTTCCTTGAGAAATGACATACTGTAAATGTCTTTTATCACTTCCATGGTCAAACTACATTTACCATAAAACCTCTAATTAGACGCCACGGCGCTCTATTCTTCAACCCTTCCTCTATAGTGGCAGTCAATTTGAGTTGGCATTCAAATAGAGGGTGGCGTTGTATTTTTTAAAAGGTTGGTCAGAATGTTGGGAAGATAAATTTAGCCCTTTACGGTCGAAGCGATTGTCACCTATATTTTGCCCTCTTCTTCCGGTGGAATGATATTAAACCTTTTGGATGCAATAAATATGCTAGCATAACTCCAACTTGTCAAATATCTCTTAATAAATATGCTTTGAGAAACCGAGGAATATCTCTACCAGGTGATATCTATTGCTTGCAATTAACCTGCGATGATATTATAGCCTGTGTCCTGTTTTGCAATTCGTCAGAGCTTTCAAGTTTTATTTATTTCTAAATTTGAAGACTTTATGTCTACGTATATTTAACAATGTTGCATAAAAGCTCATTGCAGTCATTGATATGTTAGCTACATTTCGCAGCCAAAACAAGCTCAATGTGCAATAGAAGAGGATTTACGAGCGTCGATCAATTGTAAGATCAGATTACCACAATGTTGCTATCAAATAATATGCTATAAATCTGCAAATTTATAAGTTATGTGATGTTAATCTATTAAATGCTACAAATATATATGCATAAACAAGTGACATGAACAAACCATACTTATATTACATGCAGAAACAAAAATTTACGTTTCTAAAACAAAAACATTTGCACTGTTTGCTCGGATAGCTGCGTTCAGATTGTTGCTTTCGATAAAACGAACGTCTTCTGGTTGTTCAATACCTTCCACAATGTCTTCTGACCTCAACGCTTCTTCTGCATCGTTGAACTAGTCGCTGTTGGTGTCAAAACAATTATTTGGCAGAGTAAAACTTTTATGCGTTGCATTTAGGACAGATGTAACGCATAAGTTTTGCTTGCTAAAACTAATAATTGGCCTATAACTAGTCGACTAGTTTACTTCAACTAGTCATAGATGTAAACTATAGTCAGTTACATCTACCATCATAAATGCAAACCGCTTTTCATATATGTAATTCAAAGTATCAAGACCGAGTTAAACAAGGAACTACTATTAGCCTGAGACAGTTATTAATTATTTCTAAGATGCTGCTTCAAAGTTTCACCAGAAAAAAAGCTAAAAGCTTTGGAGTCGTACAAGAGAATTGTTATTGATGTAAACAATTAATTATGAATACGATTTTGTGGACATTTTTCTACTGATCAATTGATATTATGGGTTAACAAAAATCAAAGATTGTCTAAGTTGCAGTCAAATGGAGGGTGGCAATCTATTTTTCAACCCTTCTCTCACAGTGGCGGTCAAATAGAGGTGGCAGTCAAATAGAGGTGTCATTCAAATAGAGGTGGTGTTCAACTAGAGGTTTCGTTCAATTAGAGGTTTAGTGTCAGCATGTTGTTTTTGGCAGAAGCTGATAAAGCCGTAGCCTAGTAACACGAGCATAGGATATCAAAGTTATCAAGTCCTAAATATTGGCAATTTATTTATCTATGAACATACAAGCATTAGATTAATATGAACATTAATTAATTTGTCAACAAAAAATTACAAAATTTTATGTCATTTTTGGGAAATTTAACATGGCAAAAGGGTCAAATATTGGTCGTTCATAGGTGCAATTTTACAGTTGTGGTCTTTAACTCTTACCTTTTTAAATTAAAAGTATTGTATCTGCTACTTAATATATATCTCAATTGCTGATCAAAACATAACTGAGAAACCTCAAGTCAGTGGTGCTTTAGTTTTGTAGGGTTCCACACTCCAAATCCGCAGTTCAATATTTTACTTGTTTGTGCTTGTCACATGTCGAGTAGTGACAAGTGTGCACTTTTGCTTTCTGGTGATTCATACACTTACCACATTTCTATATAAAACTGGTATATTGCGGGTGTCACCAAATAACTGAGGTGAGACAATCATAATTTTTTGGATTAAGTTTCTGTTGCATTTTTAATATTAAATTTATTTGAACAGAGCAGTTGTCCTTCTGCAACTTAGTTGAAATACCGCAAGACCGCATATAGTATTTGCAAGCTGGTCATAGCTACAACTGTTCAAAGCATGGTTCCTTTTGCTAAACAGGTGCCTATGTACATTATGTGACATACATACATGTATGTTCGCACCCCTATTCATTCAAATGAAAAGCATTCTTCAATAAAAGGTATATATAAACCTACATTCTGCCCCAACGTGTGACACAATATCTCGAGTTGAATACAAATTTACCCTTTATATAGACACAACACTTGCATGGCAAAGAAAACAGTGCGCCAATCTCTAGTTTTAAAAAATATACACTCAATATAAATGAGAAGATATACAATAAGATATTGCTTCAACTAGTTGTATGAACTTTTAGGTTTATGTTCTCTGATCTTAAAAAGGTCACATATTTTATGTGGTGACATAGTTCATTTTAATACGTGTATATCCCAACTTCTAGCAAATAAAATTGAACAAGTGATGTCAGATATGGAAATATATGGCTCAGCTCTCTGACCTACCAAGTCTGACATAATAAATATGAGTGAAACTTGTCCAGATATAAATTAACAACTTACTAAGAACATTCTAGAAAAATAACAATCCGGTCAGTTTCCATTTTCACGATGGAAACTGCATAAAGTTCTGCTGAAGATATACTCGTTTCTTAGTCGGCAAGCAAGCGGATGATGTGTGGTTTGACCTTGACAAGGACAGTGGGACATCAGGAGCAACATAGGAGCTGGAGAGACCTGCCTCAATTGATGGCCTTCATTTAGTTAGTCCCCTGTTTGCCATGGTCACATGCTTCCTCTTCTGCAAGCTATCCTGTAGTGATGATATTCTCCTTTTAACGGAAGAGCTGTGAATCACAAAAAAAACTTGATGTTAGATATTAAATGAAAGAGACAAAAGATTGACATGTGTCCGCAGATTAGGATGTAAAATATTTGCTCTTGTCTGAATGATGGCAGGAAGGAAATGCCATGGGCAGGTGTGAAATACATGCAAAGCGCCTGCACATTAGCTAGACACTTTCTAGAGATGGATATGGTTATCCGTCAGTAAGAGCATACACACGCCAGTATCACAACACATTGTAAGAGCAGATGTAAGGAATACTAGCAAAAACTCACGCCCCAACATGACACAATTCAAAAAGCAGAGCACACTATCGCAAGATCCCATAATTGAGACACTAAGTAGTCACAAAAAATAGCAGTTATAAGAGTTCATGTTAATGTGTTCTGACTTGACCTTTAACTGCATTTGTTATCTAAGACCTATTATTTGTTGCAGGAAATGAAAGCCTACGCAGTAAAAATTCAGAAACTCAGATTGTTCTCATGTTTTGACTTGCTAAAAATATTAAATTTAACATTAGCATAATATAAAAACACATTCATCAAATAATAATAACAGTAATGAACTCAGTTGCTGCCCTTTAGCACAATACCGTAAGCAAAATAGGGGAAAAGTTACTTGAAGATTAAGATAAAATGATGCCTTTATCATCCATTTTCAAACATAGCTCTTCATCCGTTGACACCAACTTACTGCTTCCACCGTCGTATGTTTCAGTTGATGAACTCTCCATAACTACACTTGCCACTATCCCAACTCACCCACAATACCATTAGATTACCAGCTTTAAAACACGCAAGTTTAACTCACTCAGTAAATCCTGAATTCCGGATTACATGCTTTATCATCGGCATGTAACAAAAACATTATTTTGTGGCAGAAGCCGCAGAAGTATATATTGTGGATGATATAGAAAAGGGAGACCATATGGCAATAACAAAAAAGACCAGCAGTCATCGAGCAGTAAAAATAAATTTTCAAGAAGGGCTTTGTATTCATCAAACCACTCATCAATAAAGAATACATACACATGAGTACAGTTCACTTGTTACCTGAGTATCATTGTAGGGTGTCAACTGTGAATGAAACAGGCCATAATTAAGAATTGCTGCATTTTTCCAGATTCAAACAGATTTAACAATCTCTTGAACATCTTAATATTTATTTTAAAACCAACAAAAGTGAAGCCTAAAATGGCATGGCTGGTACGAATTAATGATAGAGCAAGCAAAAGATTAATTTGGGTCAGTAACTCTATATATTATAATCAGATAAATAGCAGACCCTTTAAACAACTTATAGATTAAATATGGCTGACCAGTTACAGAAAACCATTAACGATATTATTCAATATTCTACGATATGTAATTGTATCACACATTATTAAGAAATGATGAATACTGTGAACAGAGTTTATTCAGATCATGTGACACTTGAATACTGGGAAGCGCACCCTGGCTCGGTGAGTGATTACCAAACACACTTTCATACAGAAAGATCACAATCTTAAACATGCAAATATTGATGGTTCACAAACTAGGAAGTGAGCCGTGTTGATTCAGTCAAACTGAACTGGTGCTGTTTACAAAACTTTTCTTACGAAGTTTTTTGAAAGCCGTAAACAAATACTAAAATAGAAAAGCGATTAACCCAAGTGGGGTCGGAGAGAAGAGAACCCCAAAAATGGGGACACTATTTTGAGTGTCAAGTAAAATATGCCAAAATAAGGAGATGCGATATGGGGTAACATTAATAGCCTGTGATCCCAAAGGTGGTCTAAAACGATGAGACAAAGTTGGATAATTTTTTCCTTTCCGATTGCTAATGCTAACTGATGCATGAGTTATTACCTTGAACTTTGAGGCTTATTGAGAGGCCCCTTGTTCATCTTCCAGCTTGGCTTAGTTTTTAGGCTTTCTTTAAGGTTAAAAGCCTTCTTGTTGGTAATAACTGACTTGAGAGGCTGCCTCACTAAAATAAAAATAGAACTTTACGTTACCTGCTCTCAGTAGCCTCCTCCATGTAAATACAAACAGCTAAAAGTCGTCTTACGTTTCCACATACTTAACATTTTAGCATAATTATGCCTTAAATGGCAAAAATGACAACAGAGTTTATATATATACAGCCAAACTCGGATAACTCAAACTTCACGGGACCGAACGAAAGTGTTCGAGTTATCAAGCGTTCAAGTTATCAGAGCACTGTCGCAGGTGCATGTATTTATCAGTAAATACATGTACATATAAAAAATATATATAAATCAAAAGCATAGATTGCTTGTTGCAGATTAAAAGGCTTTTAATGTAAGTTTCAAAAAGATTTATCAAAATGTATAGAGATTTTTTTATCACATGAGATTTGTTTGTTGCTTTAGGTGATGTGATTGCCAGGACCTTTCCAGATTAAAATTAGCAAAACTTGATCGCTGTTCAAATGCTCAGAAGAAAAGGCATCTTTTTCTTTTGAGCGTTTTAACCAAGATCAATTTTGCCGATTTTTCTTTAAGTTTATCCGAAGGTTACCTCGCTTTTCCTTGCTTTCGGAGGGCCATCGCTAAGTGGAAATTGGTAAAATTTGATTTTTTTCAAACCTTTAGAAAAGTCGTTAACAAAAATATTTTGCCAATGATGGTAATAACGACGCCTAAAAACTACTAAAAGTTTAAGTTCACCTCTATGGCTTGGAATAAGGTGATATTGTAAGTCGATGACAACCGTTCTCAGTCGCCGTTTGGCAAAAAAACAAGTTTGAGTTAACGAAGTTGAGGTCGAGTTATCTAAAGCAATTTGTCATTGCGTGGGAACGGACTAAACGAATCCGTTCGAGTTAACCATGTGTTCGAGCTATCTGAGGGTGAGTTATCCGCGTTTGACTGTATTCTTCTTGGATTACAAAGTAATTTTCAGCATACGACATTCGAAGCTTCTCGAAGAATTGCAGCTTTGTATATCAGTACATATGTCAGTGGTTAACATTCTGATAGTTAGGTTTTAGGAATAAATTAAATTTGTAATTTTAAAATCACAGATTTAAAGACCAGCTAGACTAGTCTATATATAAATCTCAATGTTTGCCTTTTGTTTTCTGTGTCAATGTTCAGTTGCAGCGATTAAAATCTTGGAATAAAAAATTATTTTGCGCCGAATATGAACTCATGACATTCAAAGTGCAAGCCTACAAACAAGCGCGCGTAACCACTAGGCTAGGCCGTTCTTGTCATTTTCACCACTCTATCTCTCCTTCTTGCGACTGCAAACGCTAAATATGTACTTTTAATAATTAATTAGTTTTACATTTTGCTTTCTTTTTCTTTATAATTGTTTTTAAAAGCACATTTTTAATATTACCCATTACCGATTTTTTAATTGGTAAATTTCAAATGTGCTGTTTCAATTTCAAATGTGCCATTACACTCCTTTTTCCGGTTATTTCTAAGGTCGATCGATAAATCTGTAAAAGCTAAATAATTTCCATGTAGACAATTGTATTATCTCGATGTCAAACAAAGACAGATATTTCATTTTTACATTTGCGCCAGGATCAATGGTTACCATTATCAAGAGGAGTCAGTATTGAGAGGTACCAGTATCGTCCATCAAAACTTTCAATACAATACGCTTCTGTTGCAACTTTTTTGTGCACAAACTTCTATATACTCATTATTAATTCAACATATTCATGATTTTTATTTTGCTTTCTCAGTTCGTATTAACTGTATTAGTATCAAATCATTTTTCATTGTAATAGTGTAACAAAACAGAATTTATTTAGACATCAATCGATAACTATTTCCCATTTAAACACCTTTACAATTATTTTATTTTTCCCTTAATTTATTTAAACCGTACAAAACACGTTTCTCATGATATGAAGTTTCTAAGTTAGAATGGTAAATGTTGTATATATCCTAAAAAAAAAGTTTTCTGTGCAAACTTTATTACCCGGGCAATGCCAGGCATTCATTCAGTTATAAATAATGAAGAAGACGTTTTACTTTGTAAAACGTCCTTGTAAATAAGACAATAAATAACAGAAACAAACGTAAACAAGCATTCTTACAACATCTAACTGTAAAGGCCTGCGCACACTATCGCTCTAATCGACGATTAGCTGTGCAATGGCCCACAACGATTGGCTGCTATAACATCATTGTGCGATGAGCGGTCAAAGTAACTGTTGCTAGCGACGATGCGACGGACCTTCAAGGTGTTGAGCTTTGATGCAAATGATCGCAACTGTTGGCATCTTGTTTAGCATCCAATTTCAACAGTTGTAAAATCGATGGCAATTCATATTCGCAAGCAAGGCAAAGAACGACGCTCAATAATGAATTATGTAATCAGATAATTAAAATATAACAAAAGGAAAAAGTTGCTAGCTTGTGGTTATGATTCTTACTTCTTCCTTTAACATCGTTATCAATCTTAGGTACTATATTGCAATGGCCTCACATGACTTCGAATGCCTTTAACTTGAAAGCGATAAGATGATAACACCTATAAATTCTCACCTTAATAATTTAGTTTCTATGTGTTTTAATTTTTACAGTCAGTTCTTTATATATATTGTTATAACTTGTATTAACTCTAATACTACATATAATTGTTTGAAGTACTTTAACTTAAAATAAAGTACAGACAGGATAAAAACAAGATAAATAACACAATGTATTTCTGTATGAACTCTTGCTCCAATTTACAAAGGTCTCGACATATGAATCAAATATTTTAACAGATCAACTTTGCAGTTTGTACTCAAGTTAAGGAATGCCGATAAGTACAATGATTATGGTGATTGTACGTTAAATGAACCACTACAATAACAATCATATTAAACCCACCAGATTGGTGATTGGCTGCAGGTGTACTAATTTTGGGCTTAACTGCAGACCCACCACCATGTTGGAAGGAATTGACAATCGCTTGTCCTCGCTTTCCTTCTTCAACTGAAACAATACAGTAGAGGCTTCTATAGCGTAAACGTAAAGAATTTATGTGAAGTTTTTGTTTTACATTGCTTTATATCGTGTAAGAAGTTCCATATAATGTAAAGTGTTAAGTCAGTGCAAGTTCTTAAATTTGATGCAAATAATGAGTCCCATAGTTAGCCTTGAAAATGTCTATTTCTCTCTTGCAGCACTTGTGAGAAAAAACAACGCATAAGGGTACATCTATTATATATACTAGTACACTGGCAGAAGTATAGAAAACAAGATATTGGAAAAGCTCCAGCTTCAGCGATGTGCGCAGAGGCTGTGCGGGCTTTAAAAACCACTGTTGCACAAATAATGTGTCTTTATGATTTCGGCTGGACATAACGAAGTCCAGTAGCAAGGGAACCACAACAACAACTGAAGATATGAACATTCGTGGAGAACAATTTAGGGTGGGATGTCATTCTAGTTATGACCTTTGATAATGACCTTTGTTGGGAATTGAACCCCAACCTGTTGTATGCAAGTCAGGCATCCTAGACCACTAAATCACTAGACTACCGCTGTTCTCTTAGATCTGCAGAGATAAGGACAGCATATCACCCTGGCAGTCTAGTGTGAGATATCATCAGGAGTTTTGTTACAGCACAGGTAATAAGTAGCTGCACAACTATTCAGAAATACCCAAAGGCAGTCTATCAGTGCAGATGTTAGAGTGTCGGTTCACCAAGCTGAATGCCATGAGTTGGAGTCACTTTGAAAGCTATCTTTAATCCTAACCTCAAACCTTTGTAAACTTACTATAGTAGATATATTTTTTATTTTCTTTATTTTGGACACAATATTTTTTTCCTACTGTCCTTGCTGTCTAAAAAAAGTGTAAAAATCAATTCAAATTAGTATTGAAGATGTGTGCTCTCCTTAACATAAACTAACCATAATAATCAACTTTAAACCAAAAATACCATTTACTGTGGAGTCATTATATTAATAAGTTAAAATTAGTTTTACTTTTTTTATAAAGGCCAAACAACGAGTTTGAGACAATACTGAAACGAATTAGAAAACTTAGATGTATTTTAAGGTTCGGATAACATAAAATGCCTATAACGCAGACTCCCAAAACAAACTATTTACGTTGTAGGAGCATCTAATATATCTAGATAATACCAAAATACTAATATGGTGGACGGAGAGACACTAGTGAAAGGAGTCTTACATGCTAAAGTCTGAAGCGTCGCCAACCCTGAAACACTTCATCACAAATTCTGACCATAATGTACTTTCTCTAGTTTAAAAGCTGTGAGCTGATGAACACCACTAACAAAGGGCAACAGCATCTGATACAAGCAATGAGATTATGGGAGACCAGAGCTTTTACATGCTGCTGCAGATCAACAACCCTCTATGCCAAAGTTGCTTCTCTCTAATACCATATTAATTTCTATTTAGTCTGAAGTCCAGTTAGTTTTCACAGAAATGCCAGAAGCCATTAGCTTAGTGCAACTCTACACAAGGGATGCTGCAGAGTGAAGGCTGCTTCTCAGGAACATTTCAGACAGCAAAGAGGGAATTTAAAGGTTAACTGACAGCACAAATGTTAGTGCATTAACAACAACTGATAACATTACAACTTGAGGTTTCAATAAGACTTTTGTGTAATTTTGACCACATACCAAATTTTATCACCATTTCCAAGTCATGTGAATGGACACACAGATCGCAATCTTTGCACAAAATATTGAGCAGAAATTGCTGTCTGTTTCCGCTCAATATTGGTCTATTCAAAAAACTTATTCATAAAGCGAAGCAAGTGTTGATAAGTTTTTAAAAAATGGCTTCCGAGTGTAGCTAATTTTTATAAACATTTTTTTGAATTTCTTATTAGTGTGAAGGACAATCTTCTTGCTAGTGCACACCACAAGATGCACAGATTGGTGGTAATTCTATAACCACCGCCCAAAAGTTAATAAGGAACGAATAAAGTCGGACAGACTTTTCGGTATTTGTGGGATTTGCTGAGATCGTGCGCTATAATTATCTGTGCCATGTTTAGTAAACATAGTGAACTAGCATGGTGGCTAGATGGGAAAATATTTATGAATCACGGGCAACAGAAGTGCTTTTGTCTCGCGTTCGCGCATTGGTTAATCATCGGCGTTGAAATCAGAATTCATACATGTGCGTTTTCTCGAAAATGACTGCCTCATGTTCGGCTTGGAGCTTGCATAGCGTTTGTCTTTACCTCTTTACGATGGTCTTTGCCTCCAAAATGGGTATTTTTGTTCTTCTAACTCCAAAATCATTATTGAAGAAACAAAATATCATCAGTATGATGGAATAGATGTGATTTTAAATGCCGTCAGTTAACCTTTACGGACAAGCTTGTGTTCAAGAATAAATTCTTACTGTTTAGACAAACTTAGGTATTTTCAAAAATCTTACAACATGAGGCTTTGATCCTTTTTTGCAGACGTTGGGTGTGATACGTTATTATTTTAGGCGTTACTGAACTTTTTTGAATACGAAAAAGTGTGAAGCCAGTTTTCTTTGGCGTGAGAAGTAAACAGTCATCGATATAAGATCGATTTGTATATTAATGCTGTTATCACCACCAGTGTTCTCAGATGTTTGCTCCAAAAGACTCGATGGAACTGCTAAGAATGAGCGTTATGTGAATACGGTAAAAAATATACCTGATTTAATACGACTTCCAGGGGTGAAAGTTTGTCTAGACGGCAATGAGCCATTGCTCCGGGGACTTCTAGAACCCGAGACAAAGCTTGCAGACTTGCAGCGGGAGCTCACAGTGGGACTGAAGAGAGACGTGGAGACTCTCTGCCCTGGCTTTGGTGTGATGGCACCTGTATCGAAGTCTAGTAGTTATGACGAGAGAGCAATTGGTCTAGCGTCAAGGTTAGAGACTAAGAAAACTCCACTAAATCGGCAAATAGGTGTGTGCTACGTCCACACACTACAACCATAGGGTTCATGTAGTAATTCCCTAAGCACAGTTAACCTGGGTGGGACATGGATAAAACATTTGGTGTTATACTACAAATAACACACAAATCATATGAACTTACCATCCATAGACAACTCACAGAATTCACGGAATACAAACACGGGTAACGAATGAAGGCTTTACCATTTAGAGTGCAATAAAAAATGCTCAACTTACAGACAAACAGTCACTATGGCAATTATGTGCTGCTGCAATACCTATGCTATAAACTATAAATAGTAAGGACTACTGCGATAGCAACCTTAACAACTTACCAGATTGTCGAATGGCTGATGGTGTACTACTATTGGGTTTGACAGCAGACCCTCCACCGCCTCTGATTGGCTTGACGATTGTGGGCCCACGTTTTTTTGATTCTGTCAGCTAAAACACGATAGACAACACTACAGCAATACATCCCAACATAAACTTACAAGTTTAGGCAAGAGTTCATTACACAAATGTTATTACTGATGTGAGTTTGGCAAGGGTTCATTACACAAATGTTATTACTGATGTGAGTTTGGCAAGAGTTCATTACACAAATGTTATTACTGATGTGAGTTTGGCAAGAGTTCATTACACAAATGTTATTACTGATGTGAGTTTGGCAAGAGTTCATTACACAAATGTTATTACTGATGTGAGTTTGGGTAGATCTTCGAAAGGCTAAAGCCTGGCCCCCCATATCGATTGCGAGACTCCGGCGGTAACTTGCGCAGCAAAACGCTTGCGACGTTAGACTCGGCGGCATCTGTTCACATATAAGCTGCATCGCTAAACATAATAGCGTAATCAAATAAAATGTTCGCTCGCCATGCCGTTTCTATAATGATGACCTTCACCTGTACAGTGGATGTCGGGAAGGTTTTTCCTGCGGCCTTTTGCAAAATTTGAACAGCACTAAACTATTGCGTTGCCACCGACAACTACCGGCGGCACCCGGCGCGTAGATTCCCATTTCACCGCAGGCTATTAATAACAGAAATAATCCATTCGGTGTGTCCGAATGGATTATTTCTGCTGTATAATCAAAAGCTTGTGGTGAAGACCTGATCATACAGCAGGTCATAACAATTACTCTACTGATTGAACCAGGTTTTCAATAGAGCTTTATGATTTCCAAGTCACCAGAAAATTTGATATTGTAAATAGACGATTCGTGATATATCGCGATATTATTATTATGTAAAAAAAACTTGGAAACTTTGATTAATATTTTTCAGTATATTTAAAATATATATAGAGTATATTTTCAGTATAATTATTCAGTGATTACTAGAAACATTTACTTCATGAGCTTATTATATGACTAGAAGGTATGGCGACACGTAACAAATTATTCGTTCAATCCGACCGAAATCACGAAATGAACGAATAATTCAGCTGAAATTCACAGAATTATCTGAGCTGAGCGTGCACACCGAAGTCGTCGATGAAACACTTTTAATTGACTAAACAATTTTATTTTAGCGAGCACAATTCTAGCAGCTTTCGCAGTTGGTATAGTCCAAGACGCGTACCACGACACACAATAAAAGTACGAGTACAATTCAACATAATACACACGATGAAACTGCATAAGTTGCGCTATTGTTAGTTAGCGAGCACGATGCTAACAGCTTTTAAAATTTACGTAGTCCAAAGCACATAAAGTAACACGCAAGAAAAATATTACAGCAATTCGCCATAGTAAATATGATGCAACTGGCTTGATTGCGCTAAAGATGGCAACTCTTTCTACTACGGAAGTTTGCTGCTAAAAAGAAAATAGTTATTATTAAAAAAGAAACGATTTGTAACCATAATGTCCGAATGATAAAAACCAACAATAGAGCAATCTAAGCAGTTGCATCGTGTGAAGTATGTTGAACTGCACTTGTACTTTTATTGTGTGTCGTCATACGTGTCTTGGACTATACTAATTGCAAAATCTGCTAGAATCATGCTCGCTAATAACTCGTTTAGCCAATTAAAAGCGTTTCATCAACGAATTCGGTGTGCGTGCACAGCTCTGACAATTCTACTCATTTCGTGATTTCAGTCAGATTGAACGAATAATTCGTTACGTGTGACCTTTAGAGGCCTGTGGATTTTAGTTATAACATTGCTCTCTGAAAATCGTCAGGCGTGAGATTAAGCGCTTTTACACAGTTATATCGTTTATACGATTGACAATATCTCTTTAAATGATGGCGATTTTCAAATCATCTACCTTCAAAATTGACACCAAACTATTAAATGGCCATATCGTGAAACCATAATGACCAATAATATAGCAAAGCTCGAGAAGAAATAACACAAATATTGATATTTACCATAGAGATGGGAGGTTTAGCAGCTGTAGACCCCCCTGCTGCAGGGTTGGTCAACTTGGCAAACCCCGTCGACTTGCTCGCCAAAGATGATTTAGATACGGTAGTTTTTTGATTGCTTTTCTTGATAGGAGTCGGCTTGCCACCGGTTGGGCCTGCCATCTCAAACTTTCTTTTGTGGTAGACTGTTATGTCCTGCATCTTGGAAAAGTGCTTCTCATGCAGCGATTTAAAATCTAAAAGTCAGAAGTCTTCGTTATTTATGACTGTCAAAAATTTCATGTTTTTGTTACATTACAGGTGTTACCAGTGCTAGTAGGTGTTACCAGAGCTAGCAGGCATTACCAGTGCTAGCAGGCGTTACCAGTGCTAGCAGGTGTTACCATTGCTAGCAGGTGTTACTAGCGCTAGCAGATGTTACCAGCGCTAGCAGTTGTTACCAGCGCTAGCAGGTGTTACCAGCGCTAGCAGGTGTTACCAGCGCTAGCAGGTGTTACCAGCGCTAGCAGGTGTTACCAGCGCTAGCAGGTGTTACCAGCGCTAGCAGGTGTTACCAGCGCTAGCAGGTGTTACCAGCGCTAGCAGGTGTTACCAGCGCTAGCAGGTGTTACCAGCGCTAGCAGGTGTTACCAGCGCTAGCAGGTGTTGCCAGTCCTAGCAGGTGTTACCAGTCCTAGCAGATGTTACCAATCCTAGCAGGTGTTACCAGTCCTAGCAGATGTTACCTTTTACTTAAGTACTGACGAGAATGGTGTCATCAATATCCCACTAGATCAGCACTTGTATTTTCCATTCTCTACACGGCCCAATAAAAATTGTGGAATCAATAAATGTAATCAGAAAGACTCTTACATTCCCATCTTACATTCAAATACAAATTTGCATCAAAATTCATCTCGAAGACAGTACAAAGACAAGAAGTAAGTGGCAAAGTATAGAAACGACTACCAAAATGTACCATCAGATGCAACTCTGGGCTATCGTTAGTAATTAGCATATTAGAAAAAGACAAACGACTCTTCATATGCATGTACTAGTAGATTTGATGAGTTTTAAAACTGTTTTCATATAGGCCTACTGATAGATTAGGTGTTTTGTTATAACATTCTTTCAATTTTATTTTCACCCAGATATTGTTTGAAAGCTGTTTTTCCAACGAGCAGTATTCTTCTATTCACAGGCTTCGTAACTGCTCAAGCATGGCTCTGATAGTCAGAATATCTTTAGTTTGCCATTAAGAGTTTGGGTGATTGACCAGATAACTGGTATAGTCATAGAAGTATTCTGTGATTGAGCACTGCACTAAAATACCTACATGTATATAAAAGGGTCATTCACGTTAAATTTTAAAAGATTTTACCTCAAAGCATGGATATTTGTCTATCGTTTAATATTGTGTTTATCATTTTATTTGATCGGACTGCCTGGATGTTTCACGGTTCAAATTGACAGAACTTCTTCATAGCTAAAACGCTCAGAAAAAAATGAAATTTCAAAAAATCACATCAGTAGTACTTACTGTTTGTCCCTATCATTATGACATCTGCTATTGCTTCAAGTTGCAATATTACTGCAGATGAGTACCACCTGGTAATATGAGTATTATTGGGTAACATGAGTACTAGCGGGTAACACGAGTACTAGCTAGTAACATGAGTACTACCTGGTAAGATGAGTACTACGTGGTAATATGAGTACTACCTGGTAAGATGAGTATTATCTGGTAATATGAGTATTATCTGGCAACATGAGTACTAGCTGGAAACATAAGCATTACCTGGTAACATGAGTACCACCTAGTAAGATCAATACTCACTCGGAGTATTATGGCTATGCTTCTGTTTCTTTGACGAGTTGTTAAAAGCGGCCATTTTCTCATCGACCAGTTTGTCTATTTCTTTTTCTATACAAATATATAAACAATAATATAAAATTTATAGCTTCATGGTCCCGTAATGATCTTCACTGGTGGGGAAGAAATTCCAATATTTATTGTTTAACAACCTGTCCTGACATCGCCAAAGTACAACATAGAATCAACATTAGACTCGATGACATAAACATTCCTTCTGCTACCATTGATACCATGACAACGCCACCAAATTCTATGACATCACAACTAAACTCCATGACATAACCACTATGTAACATCACCCCTAAACTATATGACATCACTAAATTCTATTGCATTACCCCTGAATTCTATGACATCAAAATTAAACTCCACAGAATTACCACTAAACTCCATGACATCACTAAACTTTATGACATAACTACTAAACTCCATGACATCGCTACTAAACTATAACATCACCCCACATTTTATGGCATTACCGCTAAATTATATTTTAACATTAAGTTCAATATCCAACTATATGAAACTTTACAATATGACAAACTCAACTTTGTAGTACATCACAGACATCGGCATATGGCAAACACATTACATAAGGTAACAAAGGTCTCCAAGCGTACCACATACCCTGTTCAGCGACTACTCTATTTACTTTGTTCATGAGTTGCTCCATCCAGTCCGTACTAGAGCTCTGACCAACCAAACTAGTAGATCTATTTCCAGTGAACCTAACAACACCATCATTTTGATTGCGGGTTCCACAGTCTATCTTATCTTGTATAAATCCTTTCTTATCTCCCTCCATACTAGCTCCTAAATCGGTACCTTCAACAGGAAAAAAGGAGGTCCACCTAACGGTTAGCAACGATTCATGCACTCCATATGCTCTGATTTGTAGTAGCTCTATGAGTAGTAGTAGCTCTATGAACCTCCACTTTCAGCAAATATGAAAAGGAAGCTAACAGACTTAGTGCAAGGCTCTCTAATTACTTTGTCTAAAAAACCCTGAAAAAGATTATTTGTTACATTAACGCTTTGCCTATCAAGTTTATTTTAATGTAACTTTTTACTTGCAAACTATTTCGCAAAAGAAAACAACACCTCTCTTATAATACGACTGAAACCAGTGAGTAAACTGACTATCCTACAAGTAACCGTAGACCTGAACACTGAGAACCTCGAGGTACAACTATAACACTGCTCTATTTCGTCAGCTACCGGTGTATTTCGCCGCCGGTAAGTGGGTTACCCCTACCTCAGAAAGAATAACGTACTTTAGACATAAAAAAGTTTTCATCATTCAGTTTTGGTCAATAAAAAGCTTTTTGATCAACGAATCAAATCCTAACCTGAAAGATCTCCGGGCTTTGTCTCCTCATCAAAGATTTTAAAAGACGATTCCAACTCGTAAGTACCACTTCGTCTTTTTCTATCAGCATCCTGACGCTGCAGGCTCTCTGATTCATCTGGATTTAAAACACAAGCAGTGTCCTGAATGAACCAAAAATAGGATTTGCCAACTACTGCGAGTGGCAATCAAACTACACTACTAAACTTGAAGTTTGTCCTCGACTAAAGTAGTAGGCGAAAAAGCCTACAAGATTGATTAGTAGATATCTTTGCTGCTATTTTGACAATAAATGGAAGGATTGTCTTATTTCATTGAAGAAGTGATATGAATGACAAGGCATGGTGTTTAATACCTCGCTGCCCGTAGCATAAAAGACTAACTGTCTCAGAATATCCGAAACATAATAGTCAATTCATTCTAGTTGTCAATTCCTATCCTTTTGAGCAATGCATGCTTTGAACCCCTGTATCATTTTCCACGACTATTGTGAGCACCAGTAAATTTGTCACACCCAGTACTAATAGATGCGCATGGTTAAACTTTTATGAATGCTTAGCTAATCTTAGGTATATACCAAATAGTTAACACTAACTGTACTGTCACTAATGAGCTGATACTACATGTAGGTACTAAAATCGCTAACTATTCTTAAAAGAAGTAAAGATGATCGCTTCCGGGTAAAGATGTGAAAGAGAAGATTTACGTAATTGTTGTCCAAGTTCACGACTTCCATGGAACAAATGTGGTAAAACATACAAGATAGAGGGATAGATTTAAAACGAGCTTAAATACACCGAAAAGCACTAGAACACAGCCCAACTGGCTAGTATTGAGTTACATATGAAAGTTTTATATAGGTAACCTTTTGTCGGTACTGAGCTGTCTGTGGAAGACATCGTGGAAGCTGATAGACCGATACTGGAAGAATCCAATTCAAAAGTTCCACTCCTCCGGTCTCGCCTTTCGCTACCTCTGCTCTGACTGCTCGTCGATACATCTATGAAACAAATTGGAATCTTTAAACCATGGAACTACCAAAACTAAAATGATTAATAACTGAATATCATTACAATAGACAAGCTGAGAGATGAGTTAATAAGAACATGATAAGAGTAACATACTGAGAGATGAGTTAATAAGAGACATGATAAGAGTAACATACTGAGAGATGGGTTAATAAGAGACATCATAAGAGTAACATACAGAGAGATGAGTTAATAAGAGACATGATAAGAGTAACATACTGAGAGATGGGTTAATAAGAGACATCATAAGAGTAACATACTGAGAGATGAGTTAATAAGAGACATGATAAGAGTAACATACTGAGAGATGAGTTAATAAGAGACATGATAAGAGTAACATACTGAGAGATGAGTTAATAAGAGACACGATAAGAGTAACATACAGAAAGATGAGTTAATAAGAGACATGATAAGAGTAACATACTGAGAGATGGGTTAATAAGAGACATGATAAGAGTAACATACTGAGAGATGAGTTAATAAGAGACATGATAAGAGTAACATACTGAGAGCTGAATTAATAAGAGACATGATAAGAGTAACATACTGAGAGATGAGTTAATAAGAGACATGATAAGAGTAACATACAGAGAGATGAGTTAATAAGAGACATGATAAGAGTGACATACTGAGAGATGAGTTAATAAGAGACTTGATAAGAGTAACATACTGAGAGATGAGTTAATAAGAGACATGATAAGAGTAACATACTGAGAGATGAGTTAATAAGAGACATGATAAGAGTAACATACTGAGAGATGAGTTAATAAGAGACACGATAAGAGTAACATACTGAGAGATGAGTTAATAAGAGACATGATAAGAGTAACATACTGAAAGATGAGTTAATAAGAGACATGATAAGGGTAACATACTGAGAGATGAGTTAATAAGAGACATGACAAGAGTAACATACTGAGAGATGAGTTAATAAGAGACATGATAAGAGTAACATACAGAGAGATGAATTAATAAGAAACATGATAAGAGTAACATACTGAGAGATGAGTTAATAAGAGACATGATAAGAGTAACATACTGAGAGATGAGTTAATAAGAGACATGATAAGAGTAACATACTGAGAGATGAGTTAATAAGAGACACGATAAGAGTAACATACTGAGAGATGAGTTAATAAGAGACATGATAAGAGTAACGTACTGAGAGATGAGTTAATAAGAGACATGGTAAGAGTAACATACTGAGAGATGAGTTAATAAGAGACATGATAAGAGTAACATACTGAGAGATGAGTTAATAAGAGACATGATAAGAGTAACATACTGAGAGATGAGTTAATAAGAGACATGATAAGAGTAACATACAGAGAGATGAGTTAATAAGAGACATGATAAGAGTAACGTACTGAGAGATGAGTTAATAAGAGACATGATAAGAGTAACATACTGAGAGATGAGTTAATAAGAGACATGATAAGAGTAACATACAGAGAGATGAGTTAATAAGAGACATGATAAGAGTAACATACTGAGAGATGAGTTAATAAGAGACATGACAAGAGTAACATACTGAGAGATGAGTTAATAAGAGACATGATAAGAGTAACATACTGAGAGCTGAATTAATAAGAAACATGATAAGAGTAACATACAGAGAGATGAGTTAATAAGAGACATGATAAGGGTAACGTACTGAGAGATGAGTTAATAAGAGACATGATAAGGGTAACGTACTGAGAGATGAGTTAATAAGAGACATGATAAGAGTAACATACTGAGAGATGAGTTAATAAGAGACATGATAAGGGTAACGTACTGAGAGATGAGTTAATAAGAGACATGGTAAGAGTAACATACTGAGAGCTGAATTAATAAGAAACATGATAAGAGTAACATACTGAGAGATGAGTTAATAAGAGACATGATAAGAGTAACATACAGAGAGATGAGTTAATAAGAGACATGGTAAGAGTAACATACTGAGAGATGAGTTAATAAGAGACATGATAAGAGTAACATACTGAGAGCTGAATTAATAAGAAACATGATAAGAGTAACATACAGAGAGATGAGTTAATAAGAGACATGATAAGGGTAACGTACTGAGAGATGAGTTAATAAGAGACATGATAAGAGTAACATACTGAGAGATGAGTTAATAAGAGACATGATAAGAGTAACATACAGAGAGATGAGTTAATAAGAGACATGATAAGGGTAATGTACTGAGAGATGAGTTAATAAGAGACATGATAAGAGTAACAAACAGAGAGATGAGTTAATAAGAGACATGGTAAGAGTAACATACTGAGAGCTGAATTAATAAGAAACATGATAAGAGTAACATACAGAGAGATGAGTTAATAAGAGACATGGTAAGAGTAACATACTGAGAGATGAGTTAATAAGAGACATGATAAGAGTAACATACTGAGAGATGAGTTAATAAGAGACATGATAAGAGTAACATACTGAGAGATGAGTTAATAAGAGACATGACAAGAGTAACATACTGAGAGATGAGTTAATAAGAGACATGGTAAGAGTAACATACTGAGAGCTGAATTAATAAGAAACATGATAAGAGTAACATACAGAGAGATGAGTTAATAAGAGACATGATAAGGGTAACGTACTGAGAGATGAGTTAATAAGAGACACGATAAGAGTAACATACTGAGAGATGAGTTAATAAGAGACATGATAAGAGTAACATACTGAGAGATGAGTTAATAAGAGACATGATAAGAGTAACGTACTGAGAGATGAGTTAATAAGAGACATGGTAAGAGTAACATACTGAGAGCTGAATTAATAAGAAACATGATAAGAGTAACATACAGAGAGATGAGTTAATAAGAGACATGATAAGGGTAACGTACTGAGAGATGAGTTAATAAGAGACATGATAAGGGTAACGTACTGAGAGATGAGTTAATAAGAGACATGATAAGAGTAACATACTGAGAGCTGAATTAATAAGAAACATGATAAGAGTAACATACTGAGAGATGAGTTAATAAGAGACATGATAAGAGTAACATACTGAGAGATGAGTTAATAAGAGACATGGTAAAAGTAACATACTGAGAGCTGAATTAATAAGAAACATGATAAGAGTAACATACAGAGAGATGAGTTAATAAGAGACATGATAAGGGTAACGTACTGAGAGATGAGTTAATAAGAGACATGATAAGGGTAACGTACTGAGAGATGAGTTAATAAGAGACATGATAAGAGTAACATACTGAGAGCTGAATTAATAAGAAACATGATAAGAGTAACATACAGAGAGATGAGTTAATAAGAGACATGGTAAGAGTAACGTACTGAGAGATGAGTTAATAAGAAACATGATAAGGGTAACATACTGAGAGATGAGTTAATAAGAGACATGGTAAGAGTAACATACTGAGAGCTGAATTAATAAGAAACATGATAAGAGTAACATACTGAGAGATGAGTTAATAAGAGACATGATAAGAGTAACATACAGAGAGATGAGTTAATAAGAGACATGATAAGGGTAACGTACTGAGAGATGAGTTAATAAGAGACATGATAAGAGTAACATACTGAGAGATGAGTTAATAAGAGACATGATAAGGGTAACATACTGAGAGATGAGTTAATAAGAGACATGATAAGAGTAACATACTGAGAGATGAGTTAATAAGAGAGATGGTAAGAGTAACATACTGAGAGATGAGTTAATAAGAGACACGATAAGAGTAGCATACTGGGAGATGAGTTAATAAGAGACATGATAAGAGTAACATACTGAGAGATGAGTTAATAAGAGACATGGTAAGAGTAACATACTGAGAGCTGAATTAATAAGAAACATGATAAGAGTAACATACAGAGAGATGAGTTAATAAGAGACATGATAAGGGTAACGTACTGAGAGATGAGTTAATAAGAGACATGATAAGAGTAACATACTGAGAGATGAGTTAATAAGAGACACGATAAGAGTAACATACTGAGAGATGAGTTAATAAGAGACACGATAAGAGTAACATACTGGGAGATGAGTTAATAAGAAACTTGATAAGAGTAACATACTGAGAGATGAGTTAATAAGAGACATGATAAGAGTAACATACTGAGAGCTGAATTAATAAGAGACATGATAAGAGTAACATACTGAGAGATGAGTTAATAAGAGACATGATAAGAGTAACATACAGAGAGATGAGTTAATAAGAGACATGATAAGAGTAACATACTGAGAGATGAGTTAATAAGAAACATGATAAGAGTAACATACTGAGAGATGAGTTAATAAGAGACACGATAAGAGTAACATACTGAGAGATGAGTTAATAAGAGACATGATAAGAGTAACGTACTGAGAGATGAGTTAATAAGAGACATGATAAGAGTAACATACTGAGAGATGAGTTAATATGAGACATGATAAGGGTAACATACTGAGAGATGAGTTAATAAGAGACATGATAAGAGTAACATACTGGGAGATGAGTCGATGAGAGGTAGGTCGTTCTTGGCACTAAGCCTGATTCTTTTTGAGGAGATTTCTTGGCTAGCTGGGGGTGAATCAAGTTCGTATGTGCCGCTGCGGCGTCTCTTCCTCGCCAATTCTTCTAGAAAATAATAGCTATACCTCAACTATTGTAGCTAATTTATAACCTCACAAACTTCAGCTGAATTTAGTGAAAGTACATAATCGATGCAATTCGAGCATATAATGTGGCCAGCCGTCCGCAAAAACTACAAAACATTTCACTGTAAACACCTAACGTGTCATCAATAATAACTTTACCAAGTTCCAAAAAATTTTAATATTTGCATCTAGTTCAAAGATGAAATTTGAATGGGTTTTACCACAACATACACGTAGTAATCCGAAACACTCTTAAAACCATTACCAAGCAAAACCCGTAGGTAAGAAAGCAGATGGATCCCTAATCAACAAATAGAACTTAACATGATAGAAAACACATCAACTCTGGAAAATCGGACTTCCCTTCGGTTTACATTCTATAACTTGACCATTATCGCTATATATTTGCTTACAAAATAGTTTAACATCAGTAACAACAAAGTGTACAACACTAGAATATTTGACAGTGTTTTAAAATACTGTTGATAAGGGAGGAATGAGCAGAGGTCAATAAGATGAAAGACTTACTTGAACTGAGGGATGGTGAGCGGAGATCTTTGGCTACTTCAATGTCAGGACTATCTTTAGCTATGATCTCTTCGTGTGAGTCTTCTTTCTCACCAACTAAGTGCTCAAAAGATCCCTGATCAGCGTTTTCAACTATTGGTTCATTGTTCTTCGCGGAAAGCTGAGGCGATCGCTTGGATTGGGGTCTGTCCGAGCTTGCAGCCGAGACATGACCAGTTTCACACTGCGGGGTGTGTGAAGACACATCACTATCGTTGTGATTGACATCAATTCTAATACTCTCGGGTGTGGTGCACTCTCTGACAGCGGAGGCCTTAGACTCAGGGCTAACTGCGTCACCTTGAACTCCTTTTTGTTCACAGTCACCTGCAGCCATTGACTTGAACAGAACACTGGATTCACATATTGGTAATGTTTCTGGCATCATCTGAGGTGAGGGTGTATACTAATATATTATGATTCATGTGCATGATCTGTTATGCCATATTAAATGGACCGCTGATAGGATGGACATAGCCAAGGTTTGACATACCCTAGGACACTTATGTATTCGCGGCAACTAACTTTCGCGTTTTCGCGGTGTCATCCTCTCACGAAAATTTAATGAGCGAAACTAAACTATCATAACGAACGAGCAAAAACGCGAAGTTAAATAGCTTTGTTCATTGATATCCACAATAAAATCGTCATATTAGAAATGCAGGCAATTTTCGTCTGTGGTTAGGATAAATGGGAAATTTCTGGTAAACTCATTATAGCTAATACACCGACTGAGCAGCATGGCAAAGCAAATTAAGATTATATCAGTTTAGTCACCGAATTTGTAACTGATGAGGATGAAAGTCTGGTAGGTGAAGTCATAAAATTGAAGAATAATTATTGTAGTGATGAATTTTATTACCATCCAAAAACAATATCAACCCTCATCAGGTCCAACCACATTATCTCTTTCACTGCCAACCATGTACAAATTCGTTACCGGCCTAGTGCCAGCCATTTTACCGAAATTGCCGACATTGCTTCAAGATATGTATACAGCATTTTTTAAGTTCTACTTTAATTATCTGTATAATCACGAAAATATAAATTGGCTATTATGTCATCAACAACTAATTACCTGTTTTATGACTCGCGCGGGGTAGATAATGAACTCACAGAAAAATGTTCGTTTTTAGATTAGAAATTCTCAAACAAAAGTTTAAAATTGCTTCATTGTTTTAGGGTGATTTTATAGAGAAATCTTCGGACAACACAGTCAATTTCATAACTCTTAAAGACCGTGGGTTATGTGGTCAACAAATAATAAAATCAGGTTACCACACAATTGCTGAGAAAGTCCAAAAATGCGTTTATGGCAGTGGCCCCTAGAAAACGCATAAATGCGTTTATGGGAGCGAAAGGGTTATACAGTTTTGGTTGTGAAGTTGGTTGTTACCTATCTATTTTTTTCTTCTTGGGATTCGAGTGTGAAAGTCATGGCGGGAGGGACCTAGACGTCATTGATAGTCTAAGAAACCAATGGCAGCAAGTGATCAAATTGAATTGTCGATCTCACCCACACATTTCAACCTGTGGTTTACAAATACGAACTATTCCCAAATTGAATTTTTTTCTCATTAGTGAACTGGACCTAAGGAATGTAATGTTTTTTCCACTGCATTTATTTTCACATCACTATATTTTCGCACTCATCAGAGCCGCGAAATTAAGTTGCAGCGAAATTTTACTCTGTGTGCTACTGACGAAACTAAATACTAGCAAAACATAAGTGTCCTAGGGTATGCCATTTGAATAAGAAGTTAACAACATTGATTGATCAGAGTAAATTCGATTTAAAAAACTGAGTAATAATTATAGCAAGTAAACAAAGAGGTACTAAAATTCAGTTACAGGTTTGCTGAACAATTCAGAAACAAAAAATATTTTCCTCAAATAATGCCAGCGAACATGACCAACTCACTTCATACTATGTAAAGAAACCTTATCAGTTCAATATAAGTGTCTATTGTTTGTATATCAGGTACTGAATATAGAATAGTGATGCTATGCCAATTTTAATTTATTGTTAAGTCTTCTACATTAGTTTTCCAAAAAAAATTGATGTTGCTATCAAATTATTTCTTGGCAAAAAACTTTTGGCAAAGTCGATTCAGTTTGCAGAGCCAGTTGTTTCTATTCCATTTTGATGTCCCTATTACAAGGTAATAAAACACTAAAATGGGCCTACCATGGGGTGTCACCAGGATCTCATCTTTCTCTATCTCATTCACTTTTTCATGCTGCAAAACAACATACAGGATTATCTACACACTTATGTAACTCAAATTATGAGCAAACGGTGAATGTACTGATTTATTCGAATATAGACAAAGAGCATAATCAAAACCGAATGAGAAAGTGGGAAAAATGTTTTACCATATTTTAATTCAAAACTAAAGATGCGCCTTGTGCACAAGCGCTTACAAGTTATACTCTAATAAATTCAAAATAAGATGCAAATTGGAATAAAATTGTTTTAAAAATAAAATATTAAAACCAAGTACTAAAAAACCTGCAAATTAAATTAATTGTCAAAATAAAATGAATTTGTATGCCAGTAATAAAAGACTCTGATGCTCATACTAACTACTAGCTAAGTCCCTTCCTTGTTTTGCCTCGACTAGAATTCGACCCAAGTCAGGTAGGCAGTTACAGAACAGAGAGAAGACAAGTTTACAGGGCTAAAGAGAGAGATGAGTGAGACTAATTACCTCATCTCCATTAACAGTTTCCCCATAAGCATCTTCTGCTGGAAGGTGCCCTATAGCATATTATATATATGTTTATTATACACATAAGTTGACACTCTAGAGTCTAGAAGAATGCATTGTAAAAGGGTTTGAAAGGATCTTAGCAATGATAGCAACCTTTGATGAATCACAAACTTTATTTAAGAACTTTACACTACAAACTCCATACAAACCTACAAAACAGAAATGATAATGTTAGCTAGAATTTGCAAAAAATTTAAATGTAGGCTATCATTCTAAAATTTGCACCACTAATTTAATTAGACTAAATTTGTAAAAAATATCAGTCAGTAAAAGCCAAACCGAAATGTCTAATAACACAGGGTGTTAGCAAACAGTAAAAGCATGTCATTTACAAGTCTACAACTGGAAACTAAGTAGAGATTGAGTTTATCTTAAACGTTTACCTGAAGAATTGTTATAATAATTCCAATATAATCCCTCTTTCTAGGCATTATATCATTAGTTGGAAATCAATGGCATGGTTTATATGTGGAGCCTGGGCATATAGTCTCATAACAAAACTAACTATTTCAGTTTTGAAGTCCATAATTGCCTCAAGTGGGTAATATTTTTGTAATAATAAACATCAGGGCCGAAAGTGAGAACACTTCAAAATCCAGCAAATAATGGGATTGCAACCAACTCAACCACATATGCTTTTATGGTATAAACACACCAGAGAGACTACACTACACACAAATATCGTCATGAACAACACTCAAAAACTCGCCTTTACTACCGGAGTATCATAACAGAGATCTTGTATGACTACCAGTAAATCTTACCAGATGGTTCAAAGCAGCCCTCAATGTTCTCTAGTAGTTTCCTAAGCACAGCTGCCTGAAAAAATTGGAAGATTGCTACCGTTAGCATTTTTAGTTGCCATTACGTTTTCGCAATCACATGATGAACAGGAAAATAATGTTTGCTAAAAATTCTGAACTGGTTTAATAAACTAACCAATAGTGCAACAAAGAGAATTAAATAGATACAACCAGCAAAATAAGTATGGAGTCGCAGAAAAGTGTTTAGCTTTCTATTGTACGCTCCAGGTTGTATTTCATGGATGTCAATGAGGAATGGTTAATGACAGAATTAATATGAAACGATTTTTTATTTATGCATTAAAGGTTAATTGATAGCTCAAAAATCAAAATACTGCATTATGAGAGCGCGTAACATGAATAATTGGGCTCGCAATAATATTTTTCATTTGTGTAATTTTGGCCAAATGCTAGGCTTTATCAACATTTGCAAGTCGTGAAAGTGGACAGAAAGATTAACGATAGTTGCAAAATATCAACCAGAAACATTTGCAGCGCTATATAATTATATTAAAATCGTTTTGTTTTTAAACTAAATCATCTAAAACTTATCAGTTCAAAATCCTTATTCATGAATGCAGAGCAAACCTGAATGTTTGTTCTGAATGCAGATTCATGAATGTTTAAAAACCTTGGCAGGTTTTTAAAAAACCTGCCAAGGTTTTTAAAAAATAACTTGGAGAATAGCTAATTTTTATAAAAAAAAAGTTTTAAATTTTAAGTTAGTGTTAAAAGGAATTTGGTGCTAGCACAACCCACAAGAAGCAATAAGAGAGCCAATTAGTGTAATTCTTTAACTTCCACTTGCAAACTAATGTACGACATATAAATACTATAGACTTTGTCAGTATTCATGCAATTTGCTTCAACCTTACTCTACATGTTCAGAAGATTCATGCCGGAGGCAGTACACCGATCATATGATTTTTAACTATAGAGCGATAGCTTATAAGAGTGTTCGGTAAGCATTGTTATTTTTAAAAAATCTAATGCTTACTGCGAATTCTTTTTTATGCCATTTACAAGCTACTAAAACACCGTAAAACCTCTTTTTGAACTTCATGATGCTGAATTTTTCCAACTTTTCCCCATAGTGGCGTTTTAACACAGGCGATGTTTAAATACAGGGAGGGGCCGATGTATTTTTCGACTAGCTCATCAGGTTTTTGGGATAGATTTAACCCTCTTATGGGTGAAGCAATGCTAATTTCGCTTATATTTTACACTCTCCTTTGAAAGGAGCGACATTAATGCCATCAACCTCAGCATCTTTGCTAAACCGTCTGTCATATGCGCTGAAGTATCAGACCAAGTTAAACAAGGGACGAGTAAAAGATCAACCAGATACAGTGATTAATTATTTTGATGGTGTCACTTTCAAAGTTTTATTATTATGAGCAATCCTTCAAGCAAGTTTTAAAGAAAAAACTGTGAAACTTTGGAGTTACATAACGGACTTTGACCGCAATAACAATGGCTGCTATTACATTGTACAGTGTTCCTGAAGAGTATTCTCATCGCTCATCAAAACTTTTTAAAGTCTTGAGGTCAGGTGGTAAACTACATTATGGGCAAATCAGAAAACAATGGATTGGATTTAGACCTTTGTGACTTCGAATTAGAATGTGGTCCTGATGATTGTGACGATTGATTTTTTCAGATAGCCTACACCGTGACTAAAACCACAACAACGGAGGAATTAATTGTTATTGATGTACCGTGTCATTAGGCTAATAGTACTATGTTGTGAACACATTTCTACTGATCATTTACTATTATGGGTTTATAAAGATCAAAGAATGTCAAAGTGGCAGTCAAATAGAGATGGCCTTCAAATAAAGGGTGGGGCTGTCTTTTTCAACCCTCGTATACTGGCGTTCAAACAAAGTAGCGTTTAAATAAAGGCTTTACAGTGCCTGTTGTGATGGATGATAAGTAATGGTGAAAGTAATGATTAACAAAAGCTAATTTGTATGGCGTTTACAAATCCACTAGCCCATAGCATCGACATCGATAGTTAACAAATGGTTTTTTTATATTTATCTGACATCGGAGCTTAAAACTTTCCACACAAGTGCTTTGATGGCCAAAACTGATTTTTGTTATAGCCCAAACTCATTGATGAAAATAAAAAATGATTAGATTGTTGCAAATAAATGTATTTTAAAATGCTACCAGTTAAAATTTCAAAGCACTGCTAGATACTAACTGTAGTTTAAATATAAAATATGTTTGGGGAGAAACATAGGGAAAGTAATACCGATAGTGATATCATGTACAGCTCCACAAATTCCCAATAGAGACCTCGAGACAATTACTGTATATACATGTATATAGGCTATGCTACACAGAAAGACATGCAGGTAGATAACAGCACTATAATTTATAACATAAAAAATCAGTTGTAGGAACGACTAAATTTAATCATACATTATTACCATAAAAATAAATTTCTCAAATTGTGCTCAACCTTTACAATCTATGATTGCAAGTGGTAAACCAAACCATGGTGGTGACTTTTATTGGTTGATAATTCAGAAGAGCTTAACCAGTGTTAAGTCTAAATTATACTATAGCAGCAAAAAAATTAAGGAAAATATTTAGTCTACGAAATCTAGTTATCTCAATATCGATCATTTTTACAGAGAATGGCGAGACTGAAATCACACAACAACATATAATGTTCTTAGCTTCTTGTAAACCATTGAAGCGGTATATCATAATATCGATAAACTTCGGTTAAGAAAATATGTATTTGTAAAGCATAACAAGAAATAGTTAACTAACTATTATACTAGACTACGTGTTGTTCCGAGAAAACAAGAGGTGAAAAAGCATCTGATAGTGTAGTTGTTTTCGTGTGCTGAGCAGATTGAATAGTTTAGTAACGTTACCTTTTGGTTAGCTTTTATTGAATGCTTCTTAGCAAGCTTTTGGAGTTGGCTATACTTAAGTGAACTCAAATCAGCCATCTTCATTTAAAAAAGTTCGATGCAGCCAAAAATAATCGTTGAATTTAATGGGAAAGTGCAGCCATGTTTACATCTTTTGAAGTAAACCGCTAGCGTTATTTGCCAATTTCATTGGACACACACTAACAGGATGCAGATTTCTCGACCAATAAACGACTGATCAACTACAATCGCTGTACTATTTTGGAGTTGTGATACTTTTAAATAGAGACAACAACTCTTTTCTTTTTGTTTCTCGACGAGAAAGTTTTCCAATTTTGCAAGTCGTATGCAAAATCAAATTGAATCTAGTACGTAACTAAGCATGCTTATATATAATTCAGCAGTTTTATGCAAAATATTGAAATCTTTTGACATAAAAAATTATGGATAAACTCTAGGTGTTAATTTTATAAAATATGCATAACTAATTGTTAGTAGCGGAGTATATCAAAAGAATTAAAATAAGAATGTTTGACTTCAGGACTACTATTGTTTTTGGTTAACATCACAATGTTATATTAGATTTTTCTTTACTTACATGTGTTTTAAATTAAATTCACATGTAGTTGTAGACGAACATCAGTGCATACATAGAGGTGAAAAGAAGAAAACTATCTCTTGATCAATGGGAGTTATGCCTGCTTAGCTACAGCTTTGTAGTAATGCTAGGTGAGTAAACGCCAGGTAGTAATACTGCCTGGCGTTGCCCGGGTAATAAAAGTCTTTGCATAGAAAACTTATTTTTATTTGACATATATAACAACAGTTACCATTCTAACTTTCAAACTTCATAACATGAGCAAAGTGTTTTGTGCAGTTAAAATAAATTAAGAGAAAAAATAAAATAACTGTAAAGGTTTTCAAACTTTGTCAAACAACTGTAACTTTCAAACTTCATACCATGAGAAAAATGTCTTGTGCAAGTCAAATAAATTAAGAAACAAAATAAACAAATATAAAAGTGATTAAATGTGAATGTGCAATAATTAGCAAGAGCTAAATTAAGTCTGTTTAGCTACGGATACAATAAAAAATGATTTAATAATGATACAATCAATATGAACTAAGAAAACAAAATAAAAATCTATATATAAAAATGAATATGTTGAATTATTAATAACAATTTGTGCATAAAAGGATGTGCGCATAAAAAGGTTATTGTTCCAGCAAAAGCTTTCTATCAAAACTTTCAATACAATGATACTGGTACTTCTCGATACTAATACAAATGTAAAAATGAGATATCGTACTCTCTTTGACTGACCACGGTGAAGAGATGATGTAAAGGCTATTCTTACTCCAGATAATACAAATGTCCATATGAACAGTATTAGCATTTACTGCTTTAGCACTTGAACTTACAAAAAGCTGTAAATAAAAGTTCACGAAAACACAAAAACTCATCGTGCTTCATATAGTTAATAGAGCTCATCCAGTTTCAATTAATAAGTCATTTAGCGTGTGAAATTGGGAAAAAAGGTGTATATAGTAAAAGCTATGAAACAGAAGAGCCTTCGTAGACTTGTGGTGAGACAATTGGATTACCAACCTCCGACTGCAATCTTCATGAGTTCTAATCCAGCACGATGGGAGATTTTAATTCCAAGATTTTACTAACTACACCATAGTCTGACATACCAAAAGACATACATACGCACAAACTTTGAGATTTATATGTATAGATGATAGCTTGTAGTGAATGACCTTTTTGATGAGTTTTTACTAGCTAGACATGCTGCCCTCTTGTGCCTCGGCAACCAAAGACAAGAGAGGCTTAACTGCCACTTTCTAACACAAAGAATGAACTCAAAACAGCTGAAAGAGTAGTTTGGAGCAAAGGCAGCATAACTTTTAAAATTCACTAGCTGACATGAGCTCCTGCTTGCTGTCACTCCCTCATTCTTTATTGCCTCAACAAAATTTAAAAATCAATAAAGAGGTCCAGTTGCTTGTAGTCAACTTAAACGTAAAAAAAACTTTGGCGTCTCTTTGTAATTTCTGCCACAGGCCACCGACAAAAAACTTCGCTACATATCAAAAGACATTGTAATTTTTAACTAAATTTAACCATCATGGTTATGCTTTCCTTATACAGTCTACAGACAATTTACTTTATCAGTAACCAACAGATGTTCACTCTCAGGCAGCGCACAAATTAGAACATAAGTGATTGTCTTACAATATGGAGATCTTCATTCCGTGTCTAGTGATTCTTACAGCTATCATTCAGCTGTGTCCAGCACCTTTAATTCTGCCCCAGTGGTACTAAGTATAACCTCTGGTGTCTATATGTAGAATTTTAATTAATTGTTTATTTTATAATAGATTTACTAATGAACATTTGTTAGCATTGTTCAGAGTCAACATGATATGTTGACAGTGTATAATTTTGTTATACACTATTAGTGCCCTGGTATATATTACTTTATTTAACACAATTTTATTGCAAACAAAAATGTTTTCCAAATTATACCATATAACAATCATAAAATATTGCCAGCTGCTTTAACAATCTTCCACCTAATATCCATTCTCTTAGCAGAGAAAGGCATTTTAAATCCTATTTGTCAAATTATTATTCGATTTTAATGGCTAACTGTTTCCCTTTTTTCTTTTTTTCTTTTACTATTGTTGTATGGCCTAATTTGAAAACTATTTTTATTTTAAATGAAGTTATTGCCAATAAAATAGTATATATACACATAAAATAAAAAAGGGCAACAGTTAGCCGCTAAAATCAAATAAATGATTTGCCAAAGAGTGTTTAAAATACCTTTCTCTGTTAAGAGAATGGATGTTAGGTGAAAGTTTCTTAAAGCAATAGTCCAGTGTGCTATGAGAGATTGTCAGGTGTAATAAATATGTGAGTGATTGATTGATGCAGTTGTTAGTGTGTCCCTGGGTGGGAGTTGTGTTCCCAGGGTGGGAGTGGAGTCTTTTTTGTCCAACCTTCAACCGTGGCTGTTGACAGACAGACACGTCTCTTATTATAGTAAAAATTATGATAAAGTTTGCAGAAAATAAAAAAAAACAGTTTTATTGTTGTGAGAGCAAACACCATAACTCATCAAACCAGGTTGTGGCAGCAGTGGTGCAATCTCGCTAAATTTTCTAAAAAGGTATCTACAATGTAATAAAATTTTTATTTCTATGGGCTACTTTACAATATGCAAAACAAGTGTATTCATGTATGTAGAAAACACTCTAAAATCTGGAATTTTCACACAACAAATAAATAGCCTACAAACAATACAATCAAGTATCTAGAACAAAAGTTGATGATGTAATCTCAAGCTGCCAAAGACAATAGGAGGTATTTGTTGATGGTATAATTAAATTACATTTATTTATATTGCAGTTGCAGTGGAAAATGTTTAGCAGATGAATGCTGCAGTTCCAAAGTGGGCTATGGATTTATGGCTTACAGCAAAACGTGTGTGCCATATAGTAAAGTGGTAAGTCCTACATTAAAAATGTGAGGGTGAATAGAATGATAAGCATAAGTGTAAAAGGGATGTCTCTCATTGTTTTAGTTAGCGAATGCTTTTAGAGTAGGCATTAAATGTTTACGGGCTTTACAGGCGCTACAGAGCTTTACATTTGTTAAGGGTGAGTTGGATGTGTATCTATCTGCCTTTAATAGACTCTAAGAGTGAGCAACTCCTCGAAGATTGAGTAGGATGTCTGCTTAGCGCAGTGCAAGCTGTGAGTGGCTGTGTGTTTGTAAAAGCTTGGTTGTACATGTACAAGTGATGGAGCTGTGAACTTGGCTAGACATGTCTGTGCCAAAGGCAAGGGATCTTCAATGAGAGGAGACTTACCCAATTTAAGGTTGGATGTCTTTCCTACAACGACTGATGGCATTTGTTAGGTATGAACTCTGACCCGTTGAATCCTCTGACCACGTTCTAGATTTGTAGGCTACAACTGCTCTCTAAGTAATTTTATGGAAAATCTAATCAAAGAGCACAAAGTTTGCTACAGTTTGCATGTGGTGTGGACTCACTGAGTTGCCCCGATTTTGATATCAGAATCAGTATCGGTGCCGATATGGGTGTTAAGTATCTGAATCGGTATCGGCCGATCTTTTCTTAAAAAATCGGAAACTTGAGATACTTTTTACATATTAGCTATTTACCAGAAACCTGTATTTTAGCCTGCTACTTTAATCAAAAAAATCATCAGCTGCATGCTCCTTGCTTTTACCTAATGAATTCCGGGCCTGTCACACAATCTATTTCATGTCTATAGCCTAATAAACATCTACGCAACTGAGCAATATTTTGGCTTTAGTCAGGACGTAATCACAAAGTGAGGTATTTCGCAATTACAGCGATATAATTTATTGCAGCCAATCACAACAATAGAACCATAATGAACAACAAGAATGCGGTGTAATGCTTCTATTTACTAGCATTGCGAAAGTAATTTGAGCAGTCGATGCATAAAGTTGTCTATGTCTCTCTTGATCCTGACGATATCGTTTGTACATGTATTACATAAAATAACCTCAGTGGCTTATCGGTGTTTAGTCTGTCCTCCATCATCTGTGGCAAGTGAGCCCTTCAGTACGACTGGCTACATCGATAGTGATAAAAGATAAAGACGTCTCACTGAGATAATTGAATCACTAACGGTAATTAAAAGATGCACTTATTTGCTCTAGACTTGTACAGGCGCAGCAGTTCGTTCAGCAGTAGAAGAGAGACTTCATTATCACAGAGAAAGCCGCACCACTAACAGTAATTACCATTATTAATAACATATTTCAAGAAACATGGGCTGCTTTGTTATTAGATGCACGGTATGTCAGTATGTGAATATGTATACATGTTCATGTATATGTTTTTTCATAAATACAAACAAATAAATACATCGATATTTATATTTTTTTGCATTATAATTATATTTGCATAATAAAATTACCAATAATCTATGCAACACAAAAGAATCTGAATCGGATTATTTTTCAATAAGAATCGGTATATCGAATCGGAATCGTCTGGTGAAATTAAAATCGGGGCATCTTTAGTGTGGAGTCCTCGCTTAGAATCTTTCATACAAGTATGCTAACATTCCTTTTCCAGCAAATGTATTGTTTATGGTAGGGAAAAACATGCGATGCTATGCCAGTGGCCGGCTATAAGAGCTGTGGATGCGCTACAGGCCTTCTCTGTCTAGATGGTAAGAACTATAGATGGTAGTTGTCCCCTCTTAGAGGGAACAATTGTATTTAAGCCAAGATTAACATGTTTTTCATTAAAGGTTGACTTGCAACAAAATTCACATTACAGTTATTTGGTATCAAAAAATTCACCATGTCTTACTCTGTTGTGTTGTAGGTACCAAATATGTGAAAATGTGGTTACAAGCTCTTAAAAGCTCAAAAACGAAAAGCCGCCGTGGATGGGAATCTCTTTATTTCTGTGACGTAGTCATGACAGTTTGGTTGTCTTGTTACGTGATGTTCTCACGTGAATTGAAAGGCCAATAAAAAGCTCAATATAAAACTTATCGTAGCACTAGTTTATGACAAACACTTTGGGTTTTACCGAAGACCCCGTATCAAATATAGATGCTCCCTACTTTACAGTTTTGTTTCGGTTTGGTCTAATCGGCAAGTCGTAATCTGATCATGTGACCCAATACTTTGCAAATAATTTCTGCAGCGCTTTTCGATTATCACTAGTGACCAACAGGCTCGTCATGATTATCAGACAATGATATGTACTCCTTCAAGCTAAGGCTAAAAAATTAAACGAATTTTTACGGTAAGTGATAAGATATCAGTGCTAAAAGTGACAGCATTACGATGACGATGAAACAGATGTGTAAGAACAATAGACATGGTCTTATTGAATGCGTGAAGTATATTTGTAAAAATATTTCGACGAATAAGGTTGCATGAAAGTGTAAACAGAAACCATTTTCCACAACTACGTCACATTTGAGCCGTTTTGGAAAGAAAATCCAAACTACGGCGGTCTTGTCTGGCTGCGATTAACTGTTCGTTTTTGAGCTTTTAAGAGATTGTAATCACATTTTCACATATTTGGTACCTACAACACAACAGAGTAAGACATGGTGAATCTTTTCATATCAAATAACTGTAATGTGAATTTTGTTGCAAGTCAACCTTTAAGGATGTGAGGGGCAGTCGAAGAATAATTAACTATACAGAATATTCTATACTCAAATTTTCCAAAATTATTACTTTGGTAAAAAACGCCATGTTCAAAATAATCTTCTAATTACCTAATTAAGAATTTTTTGCATCACTTCAAATTCTGTCAGCCATTCTGAAAACAAAAAAGTTGTGATAAAGTATTTAATCTTTGGGAAGAATTTGTCAGCATCAGTAAAAGACTTCATCATGTCTATGGTGATGCCTCTATGGACTACAGCACAGTAACACACTGGGTTAAGAGATTCAAGGCAGATAGATACGAGCCTTGACAAAGCAGTCTCTAGGACTAAAATATATCCCATTTTTACTGTAACGCCTGGAAAAATGGCTATCGCTGACCAGTTCAAATGAGTGAATGGGCGTGTCACAATTGATGACACAGTTTCATCTCTAGATATTAGTCATGGTGGTGGTACTGAAAACTGGAAGTCACCCAGAGTACTCGAAGGTGGGTTTTCAGCAAACGGAAGATTGTTAAAAAGGTGCTTGAGTGAGTGCTTACTTGGCCCTTCTGTGGCATCACAATGATGAAACCTTCTTACCTCAGATAGTGACAGGAGCTGAGGTATGAATACACTATTATAAGCCTAAATCGAAAAAATACACTCAAGTTGCATTATTTCACAACATCCAAAACCAAAATGCTTAAAATCCAGCAGACAAGATATCACGTGTTACGGGATGCCAAAAGACCAATATTAGTGGAGCCCGCTGCAAATAGACACAACTATTAACCCTGAAACTTGCATTGAGGCTAACGCCTGGTATCAGACAAGTTAGGCATCACTAGGAAATGTCTAGAATGTTACAGCAGCTTGACAGTGCTGGCTTTTGACAACAGGCAATCACTAGCTTTTGTTGGAAAACGCTGATTGACCTCTCCGCACTTGAGAATTACACCTGAAAAGGAGGCAGCACTCTAATGATGAAGATGTCAAAGCTGCTGTAAACAACTGACAAGAAGATCAACTTATTATTATTGCAGATGCTCCGGATAAATGAAACATAATTTGAACATAGCAGCTGACAAAGAGGGAGATTATAATGAACGTTCCATTCTTAATCTTTGAACTTTGGTGTATTATTTCAAGCTTGTGTTTCATAAAAGCTGTTACTTGAGTTTGGGTATATTGCATGTAATCTTTGACCCCCCCCCCCCCCCCGTCATACATTTTACAAGATTCTAACTACTGTTTGTTACTCTAAAGGCATCATATATGTAGCTATCTATCTATATAAAAATCTTCTGACGCGTTTCCTAAAACCGAAGGTTCTGCAGTGGTTGTAATTTGCCATGTTAACTCTTAGCCTTATCCCAGCAATTGATCTGATTTTTTGAAGGACATTCAGCCATTTTTATTTGTCATTAAAATGCTGGTCAGGTGACATCCACATGAGCAAGGAGCAAATGAATTGCGTGGAATATGCTTAGTACCTAACCAAGTTTTTAACCTGCTGGTTAGGTACTAAGCTTTTTTTGGTTTTTAACCTAACCTCGTGTACTAAGCTAACCGGTTTTTAACCTGTTATAATATTCGATAAAAAACTAAAAATGGTAAATGTATGAAAACATGCATGAGTGTTGAAGAGGTCAAGAATATGTGAATTTAAAAATGGGACTAACATAGTAACATAGTAATGATAAGTTTGTAACAAAAAATGTGCTTTGCAGGTAGGTGTGCAAATAAACCCCGCGGCCGTAGAGAGCTGACAAGAAAGTGAGCTGCGGATACCTGAAGGGTTTGGAGAAGTACCCCAAAATAAGACAACTACTCGAGGAGTCCTGTCACTGATATTTCTTATTGTATTAACCTTTTTCATGTCGTCCAGTAGCATGAAACCATCTGTACTTTGGTTAAAAGAATAAAGTATTCGTTACTTTAAAGGTTCCAAAGCTACATTCTTTGTCTCAGGCAGGATGACTGCTACTGTATTATGGTAATAGACAAAATAAACTGGACCCTTTTTGTTCAGTTTAATACAGTTTAGACCCTAAGTTTCCAAAACTTATTTAAAATTTGTGGTTTCCGTCTTTTTTGCTTGTAAACAAACATAGATTATATATTATCAGATTCAGAGTTTTGTCAATATTCAGAATAGCCCATCAAATAATTTGCATTAGTATAATAATAATAGTAATACTAATAATGGCAATAAAAATACTCATAATAATGATTATAACAATGATGATAATATTAAGTTTTCCAATTTTGCCAGTCGTATGCAAAATTAATCGTTGAATTTAATAAAAAAGTGTAGCCATTTTTACATCTTTTGAAGTTAACCGCTAGCGCCATTTGCCAATTTCATTGGACACAAAACTAAAAGGATTCAAATTTCTTGACCAATAAACGACTGATGCACAACGATCGCTGTTCTAATTTGGAGTTGCAATACTTGTAAATGGAAATGACAACTCTTTTCTCTTTGTTTGTCAATGAGAAAGTTTTCCAATTTTGCCAGTCGTATGCAAAATCCAATTGAATTTAGTACGTAACTAAACATGCTTACTTATAGTTTACTAATTTTCTGCAAAAGATTGAAATATTTTGACATAGAAAATTAAAGATAAACTTTAGGCGTTAATTTTACCCAATATGCATAACTAATTGTTAGTAGCTGGGTATATCAAAAGTATTAACATAAAAATGTTTGACTTCAGGACTAGTATTGCTTTTGAGTAGCATCACAATTTTATGTTAGATTTTTCTTTACTTACAAGTGGTTTAAATTAAATTTGCATGTTGTTATAGATGTGCACCAGTGCAAACAGAGTTGTAAAGAATAAAGTTATCGCTTTGCCAATGGGAGTTGTGCCTGCTTAGCTACAGCTTTGTAGTAATACAGTTGAATGCCCGGCATTGCCCAGGCAATAAAAGTCTTTGCAAAGACAATTTAATTTTATTCATCATATAATAACAGTTATCATTACAACTTTCAAACTTCATATCATGAGAAAAATATTTTGTGCAGTTTAAATGAGTTAAGAAAAAAAATGAGACAACTGTAAAGGTTTTCAAACTTTGTCAAACAACTGTAACCTTCAAACTTCATATCACGAAGAAAATGTTTTGTGCATGTCAAATAAATTGAGAAACAAAAGAAAACAACTGTAAAAGTGTTTAAATGTGAATGTGAAATAATTAGCAAGTAATAGTAATAGTATTAGCTAAATTAAGTCTGTTTAGCTGCGATTACAATAAAAGATGATTTGGTGATGATACAATCAATATGAACTGAGAAAACAAAATAAAAATATATATATAAAAATGAATATGTTGAATTAATAATAACAATTAGTGCATAGAAGTGTATGTATAAAAAATGTTACTGCTCCAGCAGAAGCTGTCCATCAAAACTTTGAATATGATGATACTGGTACCTCTCGCTACTGCTACAAATGTAAAATTGAGATATCGGACTCTTTTTGTCTGACTGCGTTGAAGAGAGAATGTAGAGGCTATTCTTACTTCAAATAATGCAAATGTCCGCGTGAAGTGTTAGCCTTTACCGATTTAGCAATTGAACTTTACGAAAAACTGGAAATAACAGTTCACGAAAGCACAAACAATCATCGCGTTTCATAAAGTTAATAGAGTTCATCCAGTTTCAATTAATACGTCATTTAGCATTTAAAATCAGGAATACAGTATATAGTAAAAGCTATGAAACATAGTGCCTTCGTAGACTTGTGGTTAGACAATTAGATTACAAACCTGCGGTTGCAATCTTCATGAGTTCTAATCCAGCACGATGTGAGATTGTAATTCCAAAATTCCAAGGGATTTTAATAACTATAGCTGGACATACTGAAGGACAAACATACACACAAACTTTGAGAAGTATATAGACGATAGCTTGTAGTGAGTAACCTTGGCTCAGTGACCTTTTTAATTAACTTTCACTAACTAGACATGCCACCCTCTTGTGCCACAGCAACCAAAAACAAGGGAGGCTTAACTGCGACTTTCTAACACAAAGAATGAACTCAAAACAACTGAAGAAATATTTTGTAGCAAAAGGCAGCACAACTTCTAAAATCAACTAGCTGACATGAGCTCTTGCTTGCTAGTCACTCCCTTATTTTTTATTACTTCAACAAATTTTAAAAAAGAAATAAGAAGTTCAGTTGCTTGTAGTCAACTCAAATATAAAAATCTTTGGCATCTTTTTGTAAACTTCTCCACAGGCCACCGACAAAAGTTTTGCTACGTATCGAAAGACATTGCGATTGTTAACCAAATTTGACTGCATGGTTATGCTTTCCTCATTCAATGTACATACGATTTCCTTTATCAGTAACCAACAGATGTTCACTCTCAGGCAGCGCACAAATTAGAACATAAGTGATTGTTTTACAATATGGAGGTCTTCATTCCGTGTCTAGTGATTCTTACAGCTATCATTCAGCTGTGTCCAGCACCTTTAATTCTGCCCCAGTGGTAGTAAGTATAACCTCTGGTGTCTATATGTAGAATTTTAATTAATTGTTTATTTTATAATAGATTTACTAATGAACATTTGTTAGCATTGTTCAGAGTCAACATAATTCGTTGGCAGTGTATAATATTATTACATACACTATTAGTGCCCTGGTATATATATTACTTTATTTGACATAATTTTATTGCAAACAAAAATCTTTTTCAAATTATGCCATATAACAATTATAAAATATTGCTAGCTGCTTTAACAATCTTTCACCTAATATCCATTCTCTTAGCAGAGAAAGGCATTTTAAACACTATTTGTCAAACTATTTATTCGATTTTAATGGCTAACTGTTTTCCTTTTTCTTTTTTTCTTTTACTATTGTTGTATGGCCTAATTTGAAAACTATTTCTATTTTAAATGAACTCATTGCCAATAAAGTAGTATATATACACATAGAATAAAAAAGGGCAACAGTTAGCCGCTAAAATCAAATAAATGATTTGCCAAAGAGTGTTTAAAATACCTTTCTCTGTTAAGAAGATGGATGTTAAGTGGAAGTTTCTTAAAGCAATAGTCCAGCGTGCTATGAAAGATTGTCAGATGTAATAAATATGTGAGTGATTGATTGATGCAGTTGTTAGTGTCCTAGGGTGAGAGTTGTGTTCCCAGGGTGGGAGTTGAGTCTTTTTTGTCCAAACTTCAACCGTGGCTGTTGACAGACAGACAGACACGTCTCTTATTATAGTAAAAATTATGAGACAGTTTTCAGAAAAGAAAAAAAACCTGTTTTATTGTTGTGAGAGCAAACACAATAACTCATCAAACTAGTGTTGTGGCAGCAGGTGTAATCGCGTTAAATTTTCAAAAAAGGTAAGTAGTTAAATTTTTATTTCTATGAACCACTTTGTATTCATGTATGTAGAAGACGCTCCAAAATCTGGAATTTTCATACAACAAATAAATAGCCCACAAACAATACAATCAAGTATCTAGAACTAAAGTTTGATGATGTAATCTCAAGCTGCCAAAGACAATAGGAGGTATTTGTTGATGGTATAATTAAATTACATTTATTTATATTGCAGTTGCAGTGGAAAATGTTTAGCAGATGAATGCTGCAGTTCCAAAGTGGGTTATGGATTTATGGCTTACAGCAAAACGTGTGTGCCATATAGTAAAGTGGTAAGTCTTACATTAGAAACGTGAGGTTTGTGAATAGAATGATAAGCATAAGTGTGAAAGGAATGGCTTTCATTTTTATTAATCAGCGAATTATTGTAAATTAGGCATCAAATGTTTACAGGTTTAATTTTAAACCTTTACATTTGTTAAGGGTGAGTTGGATGTGTAACTATTTGCGTTTAATAGACTCTAAGAGTGAGCAACTCCTCGAAGACTGAGTAGGATGTCTGCTTAGCGAAGTGCAAGCAGTGAGTGGCTGTTTTTTTGTAAGAGCATTGTTGTACATGTACAAGTGATGGAGCTGTGAACTTGGCTAGACATATCTGAGCTGAAAGGTAAGGGATTTTTAATGAGAAGAGACATGCCCAATTTAAGGTTGGATGTATTTCTTACAACCACTGATAGCCTTTGTTAGGTATGAACCCTGACCCGTTAAACCTCCTGAGCACGTTCTAGATTTTTAGGCTACAGCTGCTCTTTAAGTAATATAATGGAAAATCTAATCAAAGAGCACAGAGTTTGCTACAGTTTGCACATAGTGTGGAGTCCTCGCATAAAATCTTTCATAGAAGTATGCTGACATTCCTGTTCCAGCAAATATTTTATTTATGGTAGGGAGAAACATGCGATGCTATGCCAGTGGCCGGTTATAAAAGCTGTGGATGCGCTACAGGCCTTCTCTGTCTAGATGGTAAGAACTATTATAGATGGCAGTTGTCCCCTCTTAAGAGGGAACAACTCCATTTAAACCAACATTAACATGTTTTTCATTAAGGATGTGAGGGGCAGTCGAAAAATAACTAACTATACAGAATATTCTATATTCAGATTTTCAAAAATTATTAGTTTGGTAAAAAGCACCATTTTCAGCATTATCTTTTAATTACCTAATTAAAAAGTCTTTTGCATTACTTCACATTCTGGCAGCCATTTTGAAAACAAAAAAGTTATGATAAAGTATCTAATTTTTGAAAAAGATTAGCCAACATCAGTGAAAGACTTTGTCATGTCTATGGTGAAGCCTCTATGGACTACAGCACAGTAACACACTAGGTCAAGAGATTCAGGGCAGATAGATACGAGGCTGGCTAAAGTGATGTCTAGGACTAAAATATATTCCTCTTTCCATTGTAACGCCTGAAAAAATGGCCATCGCTGACCAGTTCAAAAGTGTGGATAGGTGTGTCACCATTGTTGGCATAGTTTTATCATGAGATATTAGTCATGGTGATACTGAAACTCTGAGTCATCCAGGGTACTCCAAGGTTGGTTTTTGGCCAATTGGAGAATTATTGAAAAAATGTTTGCGTGAGTGCTTACTCAACCCTTCTGTGGCATCGCAATTACTAAACCTTCTTAATTCAGATGGTGACAAGAGCTGAGGCATGATTACACCATTTCAAAACTAAACCTAAAAAAATTATTTAAGTCGCATTATCTCACTACAACAAAAACCAAAATGCTTAAAATCCAGCAGACAAGATATTAGCATGTGTTACGGGATGCCAAAGGACCAATATTAGATAAAGCCACTGCAAAATGACACTACTATTAACCCTGGTGCTTGCACTGAGGCTAACGTCATGTATTAGACAATTTAGGCATCCCTAGGAAATGTCTAGAATGTTACCGCCGCTTAACAGTACCGGCTTTTGACAACAGACACTCACTAGCTTTTGTTGGAAAACGCTGAGTGAGAATTACACCTGATTTTTAAATGTATAAAAGACATGCATGATCATTGAAGAGGTCAAGAGTATGTGAATTTTAAAATGCGGCCAACATAGTAATGATAAGTTTGTAACAAAAACGTTCTTTGCAGGGAGATGTGTAACTAAACCTGATGGTTGGGTGCCGCCAACAACCACCCCGCCAACAACAACCCCATGGCCGTACAACGCTGACAAGCAAGTGAGCTGCGGATACCTGAAGGGTTTGGAGAATTACTCCAAAATAAGACAACTACTCAAGGAGTTCTGTAATTGATATATCTTATTGTATAATCTTTTCATTGTACTAACTACTGTACTAACAGTAGCTCAAAACCATCTGCATTTTTGTTAAAAGAATAAAGTATTCGTTACTTTAGAGGTTCCAAAGCTGCATTCTTTGTCTCAGGCAGGATGACTGCTACTGTATTATGGTGATAGACAAATAAACTGGAACCTTTGTTCATTAAAGAAACTTCTAAAACTAATTTAAAATTTGTTGTTTCTGTCTTTGTTACTTGTAAACAGAAATAAATTATATATTATTAGATTTAAAGTCTTGTCAATATTTAAAATATCCCATCAAATAATTTGCGGTAGTATAATAACAATAATTATACTAATAATAATGATAATAGCAATGGCAATGATAATAATAGTATGATGTGTAAGATGCACCCAAATCAGAATAGATGCAGTTTCTTGAACCAATGTTGTAAAATGATAGGACTACATATGACCAGGTTTCATGAGATGATTTCCTGTTTTAAAATGTATACATAGAAGTTTTAGGTTTCCAAATCTGCCTTGTAGGCATTGCTAAATGCATTCTCTTGCAAGATTAGAAACAAACAGACTAATGTAGTACAAAGGGTGCAGCAAAAAATTGAGATGCTCAGAATTTAGCCTACATAGCCATTCACAGACATATTTTTGCAGCTGTTTGGTTTATATACATGTATTTGAAATCAGGACAAAATGAGGAATAATATAATATATAATTTATGGCTATTGGCTAAATTCACAATGAGTACCAATGTTTTACACGACAATTTTAATTTTCTAACAAAGTAGTCCAGTTTATTTCACAAACGACTGTTTGTCCACAGGCTACAATGATATTTGTTCACTGACTAAGGTTCATTCAGGCTATAGAAACATAGATTCATAGCTTATCTACTGTATATCTGTACTGTATATCTGTACTGTATATCTGTAATGTATATCTGTACTGTATATCTGTACTGTATATCTGTACTGTATATCTGTAATGTATATCTGTACTGTATATCTGTAATGTATATCTGTAATGTATATCTGTACTGTATATCTGTAATGTATATCTGTACTGTATATCTGTACTGTATATCTGTAATGTATATCTGTACTGTATATCTGTAATGTATATCTGTAATGTATATCTGTAATGTATATCTGTAATGTATATCTGTACTGTATATCTGTAATGTAGATCTGTACTGTATATCTGTAATGTACATCTGTACTGTATATATGTACTGTAAATCTGTACTGTATATATGTACTGTAAATTTGTACTGTATATCTGTACTGTATATGATAATGTATTGTATATAGCCTTTTACCATTATAGATCACATTTGCAGCAAGATCGCTGCCTGAGCATTTACCAACTCGTACATAAAGGATGCTTCACACTATAATACGATACAAGCTGAATGTCCGACGTTGCGCGAGTGACAAGAAAGTTTTTGCACAGAAATTTATTTTACTGTTTGTTGATGTCTCTGTACTGTGTTTATTTCTTTGTACTGCATTATTTATTTCTGTGTAATTCATGCTGTACAAGCTGATCTATACTGATTGCAAGTCTTGTTGTCTATGCCAGCTTAAGCATTTTTCTTCACACATATGCACAATGTGTGAAGAATCACCACCTCTACCAGCACACTATCACCCTCCACTTTTACACCTTGATTTGCCAGTCAGCAGGATTAAACCATGAAATTTCTTTGTACTGATATTTAGTTTTTATATTAAAAAAATCTAAGTTTATTTATTGCAAAAGCATGGAGTGCAGGTGTTAAATAAAAATATATAATGTATATTTGTTTAATATAATATTTGCTTGTAATTAATAAATAAAATATTCATAAATATAGCAAATATTGCTACAACTTGCATTGTGAATACTCTTCTGCATAAACAAAAAAATGTTACTCTGATAATGAAGTGTTTATGACAAAAATAAACTGAGTGTTTCTCCGACCTTCTTGATATGAAAGAGGCATGTAGATGGTCATGGGTTCACAGAGATTGGCAGGTGCAAGTAGACTATATATTTAGAGATAGTGGCACATACACTTATATATAAATTAGATACTGCACAAACTGTTCCTGCTACAGGAAAAAATAATCCAAAATTATTGACTGATCCAAGACATTGTGCCAGCTTTAGAAATATGCTTGCCGCAGATCACTCATTTTCATTTAACCTACAAACATTAGACACAATTGTAGCCAAACAATGAGTTCAAGAAAATCAGCAAGAAAAACTTGTATGTGTCAAGAAACATACAGCAGCAACTCATTGAGGCAGCATCCAAAAGAACACAGTTAATATTTACTCATGAATATGACTTTACTACTTCTACTTTTGTCTACTCTATATATTTATGTATCTACCTACTTGTCCATGTATCTACCTACATGTCCATGTATCTACCTACATGTCCATGTATCTACCTACATGTCCATGTATCTACCTACATGTCCATGTATCTACCTACTTGTCCATGTATCTACCTACATGTCCATGTATCTACCTACTTGTCCATGTACCTACCTACTTGTCCATGTACCTACCTACTTGTCCATGTATCTACCTACTTGTCCATGTATCTACCTACTTGTCCATGTATCTACCTACTTGCCCATGTATCTACCTATCTATCTATGTATCTACCTACTTGTCCATGTATCTACCTATCTATCTATGTATCTATCTATCTACCTATTTATGTATCTATCTACCTATCTATCTACCTACCTATTTATGTATCTACCTATTTATGTATCTACCTATCTATGTATCTACCTATCTATCTATTTATCTATCAATCTATCTATTTATCTATCTATGTATCTATCTATATATCAATCAGTCTAGCAATCAATCAATCAATCAATCTATCTATCTATGTATCTACCTATGTATCTATCTATTTATGTATCTACCAATCTATCTATCTATGTATCTACCTATATGTGTATCTATCTATCTACCTATATATGTATCTAGCTACCTGTCTATTTATGTATCTACCTATCTATCTATTTATGTATTTACCTATCTATGTATCTACCTATCTATAGATATATCTATCTATATACCTGCCTATCTCTATCTATCTATACATCTATGTATCTATGTAGGTATCTACCTATCTATCTACCTATCTATCTGTCTAACCATCCATCTATTGCGGTCACACAATCACAGCCCCTCGAGATAATCATTCCTGACTACATTGACTGATGTTTCAATTGTAACAAAATAGCACAATGTTGCTGCTGTACATTGGTAAACATCGATAAGAAATAATTACCCGCCATAAAAATGCATTATGGGAAAAACCAACCAATTGAAATGCATCTCGTTCGCGATAAAGTTGTGATAGAGAATTTCTAGCGCTATCGCTCTGCGTGAGCGAGTTCTAGCGCCACGCAGCGCCAAATGTGTTTGCACTTTAAGAGTAAGTCAGAAGCCAATAGAGTGAACCCATTGTTACCTAAATGCTATCAGTAGTTAAAAGGAAGTAACTTCAAATGGGCGTCGACAAAGTGGGCAGGTTGTATCATATCTAGCCCACATTTGTATACAGCGTTCATGAAAGGTGTGTCCACATGGTAGCCTGTGAGCTCTGTGCACAATGGTCATTACTTCGAGGCATATAGCGCATTCCGCCTACAAATATATGACACAGCAACAGGCATGATTGAATTCAAGACTGACATATCGAACTGGCCACTCAATTTCCTAGGCAGCGACGCTTACACAAACATAAAAAAAAGACTACTGCAAAACCATCAGATTATCAGAAAAAAGATTATGCTGGCGTGTGTTTTCGATTTGTTCAAGATAACAAGCTTTAAACTTCTCAAATTTGCACAAAATTGCATCTTGGAAATCCTATGCTAGATCATGCGGTATAAATGCATGGCAAAGAATGAAACTACAAGTGTCTCATTCTGACACAGCAATTGAGCACTTCTATACAAGATCAATTGGATTAAAAGACCTTTCCTTGCATAGTATCTGCCAATCGAGATCAGGTTGAGATGTTTCACTGAGGAATCATGTGCTACATCCTTAATTGTGAGAAGGCCGTGCCATTAACACATAAGCCACAATGGAGAGTAAAATAAAAAGAGAAAAATTTGAAGTAAACCTAAAAACCAAAACTACCATGCGTGTACCTCGAGTTTGTACCTAAGAATAAAATAAATAGTTTAGTTGTTTTAAATAAAAAGATTGCGAGACGCGATTCACGAGCACAGCTGCGTTGAAACTTACCATATAACCCCTATTTAAACGCCATGTTGCGGTCTTTTTCAAGCCTTTTATTTGGCAATTTATTAGAGGTTACGTTCAAATAGAGGGTGGCACTGCATATTTCAAATAGCTCATCAGAATTTTGGTAAAGTAAATTTAACCCTTTTTAAGGGCGAAGCTAATGTTGCTTATACGTTTGCATACTCATTCGGGCAGATCGACATCAATGCCGTTCTTTCAGCATTTTGCGAAACCAATTTTCATATACGTCAAAGTTTCAGACAAAGTTAAATAAGGAGCAAGTAAAAGATTTCAGCTGGATACAAATATTGATTATTTCGATGGTGAAATACATTTAAAGTTACATAACACAACTTTCAAAGTTTTGTCATGTACCTTAAATATGTTATCATGAGCAATCTTTAAAGCAGGTTTTAAAGAAAACGCCAAAAAGCTTTGGAGTTAGAAAACGGTTTTCAATATGCCATAACAATGGATGCTATTATATCGTACGGTAATCCTGAAGAGTATTCTCATCGCTCATCAAAACACTTTAAAGTCTTCAGGTAATATTGTAAACCACATTATAGATGAATCTGAAGACAACGGATTGGAAATAGACTTTAGTGAGTAATAATCAGTGTAGTTCTGATGATTGTGACAATTGATTTTTTCAGGTACACCATCGCTAAAACTGTCGCAACTACTACAGCAACAACGAAATAATTAACTGTTATTGATGTAACCGAATCATTATTAGTACTATTTTGTGGACACTTTTCTACTGGCTACTTTCTATTATGGGTTCATAAAGATCAAAGAATGTCAAAGTGGCGCTCAAATAGAGGTGGCGTTCAATTAAAGGACGGCGCTGTATGTTTTAACCCTTCTCCTACAATGGCGTTCTATTAGCGGTGGCATTCAAATAGAGGTTTGACGGTAATTGTTAAAGAAATCCTCTTTTTTTAAGAAGCATTGTGAATTATTTTCAGAGACCAAAACTTGGATGACATAAAGATGACTTTCAAAGTACAATAAGCTGGCTAAATACAAAAAATCTCTAATCAATGAAATGAGGCTTATGTCAACTCTGAATAAATTTCATGTCTAAGGGCTAAATTCTGTTGCTCCTAGTCATCAAATACTGACTGAACAACTGAGTGGTGATAAAAAATACAGAAACGAAATTTAAGACACAGCACTTCACAACAACATGCAACATCGGCTCACCTCCACTACGGTTCCATCTGAATCAGGTGTAAAATATACAGGCTTGTTATCAACCACCCTATAGTTGCGATAGCTGGCCAGCTGCCTTCTCCTACAACAGGCAGCAGACATTGATTAAACAGAAATAGAATGAAATTATGGGACTGTCTTTTGGTTTAAATAGCAATAAGTGAGAGAGAGAAAGAAGAGTGCCACATAAAATTGGGTTTCTTTTCGTGGGTATATGACTCGCAAGTAGGTTTACTTTTGAGTTTCTTTTCTTGACTGTAGGACTAACAAATTTTTTTCTTACTATAGGTTTTTTGTGAGTTTGTGACAAAGACTTAGTTTGCTTTAGGGTTTTTCCACAGGTGTGCAATCAAAAAGTTTTTATCGTACTTCTGGGAGTCTTTTTACGAGTGTGTGACCAACAAGTCTGCTTCCTAATTTTTGATTTCTTTTCCTGAGTATAGTATATGAGCACCCAGTGGCTGGCTGTTGGGTTTCTTTTCCTGAGTATAGTATGTGAGCACCTAGTGGCTGGCTGTTGGGTTTCTTTTCCTGAGTATAGTATATGAGCACCCAGTGGCTGACTGTTGGGTTTCTTTTCATGAGTGGGCAACCAAAAATCTTCGACTCGTTTTTGTTTTTTTCGTAATTATGTGACCGACATGTCATCGATCTGACCAATCAGTCAACTGCTTACAAATATTTTTTGAATAAACAGTAAAATCTGTGGCATTTTGTCATCAGTGACAAAATTAGATACTACAAATGCCCTGAAGCATAACAATTAACCTGTTCCCAGTTTAATGCTTGGATCAAAGGCATTCAAAAATTTCTAAATGCAAAATAATAGTTCAAACGTTATACAACATGCTTCGTATAAACTAATTTAGAGCTATTGAACTTATTGATAGAAGATACCAGGCATTTATGGCGCACCCTCCTAATGGTTGGTGCCCATTCAATGTACCTGTAGCTATGAGTGCCCACCACAAATAACAAGACCATATAGAATAGGTTTTCAACAAAAATCTATTCCAGGAGAATGTCTGAAAAGCAGTTAGTTTAAATACCATAACAACTTTTACCATACCAAAAAATGTCAATATTTATAATCTTTTTAGAGCCAAGAAAATTATACTTTTAAGTATTCTATATTACTTTACTTTATATTATATTACTTTACACTGTAAACCATGTATTGAAGCAATTCGAAACTTTTCAAAATAATGTAGCAGTAAAATAAGCTAGGCCAAGAAATGTATTGTGGTATTCAACCAGCTCATATCCCATTTTTGCTTCATCAGATTTTTATGTAAAGTAAACATTGTAGAAATAGCTTTAATATTTGCACTTGTGGTCTTAAAAGCCATGATTAGCTGTTAATAGACTCAACACAAAATACTGTCAGTATTTAATATGCGACAACAACCATGTCTGTGTATGATTATAGAATACTGAACATGACAAGAAAGGTGCAAGACCTGGTAGGCTAACCGAGCTGTCTCATTAGTCTTTCGTAGCTTATCTCAAAAGTATTCAATGTCATATATTGAATATCTTATTCAATATATATCATAATTGAATAAGATTAATATATATTGAATAATATTGGATATTGAATACCTTATTCAATATCAAAATGCCACACTTTTACTCAGCATCCGAAGCTAAATAATCACAAGTTTTGGCTTACATTGTAAAGATTTGAGATGCTAAAAATCTGAGATTGGACCATAAATGCATTTGATTAAGTTAACCTAGGAGAGCCTCTGCAGAGTAAACATTGACTTCCAAAAAGGGGTTGCAGAAAGTATTTTAGTTTATATTATTGCAACATAAAATATGACTGAAGCTACAAAAGATCTGCACACTTTAACAAACGATGAAAAGAGAACAAGCTTGTAGAGACATTTTGTTGAGCTGATTTTTAAAGTGACAGCTCTAGCAAGTTGTTCCTCATTGTTGCATGGTCAAAACTCATGGTCAAATATCTATTTAACAGAAATGTTGAATGAAGTTGCATATGTGCTAGTCTTTTAACATTGTTGCAAATGAAATCAACAAAAATTTTTTTGAGAGAGCTCACCACTTGAAGAAAATGCGACAAAAACGATAGCATCGCCAATAAGTAACTATAGAAAACTAAATCCGATCAGGTGCCAAATGAATGCAAAGATGTGCTGCCTTTGATTGTGTTTAATTCATTTGGCAATTCAATTATATAATACTATAACTCGTTTTTACTTTATACTTTATAAAATAAAGACATTTATACCACCGACTAGAGTGTGATGGACTGTATGATGGATGATGTTTTCACACCTCACATTAATTAATGGATTTTCAGGAAATAGTCTTCAGATTTCGCAAAAGAGTAAATCTGGAGATTTGCCCTTAAAATGACAAGCTTTCTACAAATCTGATACGACAGAGTCAAGTGACATTGTTAACATGGATATACACATTATATGACCACCTGTTGAGCTGGTCATGTCAATTGTATGTCAGCTGACAGAATCACTCACCAGCTTCTTCATGGTGTATTGGAGAACGGAACTCGCCCAACTGGCAGACCACATCTGCGATTTAAAGACATACTTAAATGAGATCTCAAAGATTTTAACATTGACCCGAACACCTGGACGTCTGTATCTAAGAGCACAGTGCAATGGAGGACTAAACTTTACTCAGGTAGGAAGGCTGACACACAAAAGGTCTTTAGGAAACTCCTGATAAGAAAACAGGGAACATGAGAAAACACTACCAAGCATTGTCATTACACGACAGAAGCATGCCATAATGGATATAAGCAGAAGATAATAAAGTATTAGCATCTGCTTCTCCATTATTGTTAATCGTCCTTGTTCAATTAAGAATTGTGGTCTCTTGATCACTGCTGGTGACTTCTGTTAAAATAAAACGCTGAAGATTTTGTGTTGATGAAATAGCAAGTCAGGTACAATTGTGCTCTAAAACTTGAAATTTAAAATGACGATGAAAGAAAACGATTTCATAATGGCTTTACTGTAATTAGAACTGGCTAGCCATTAACATACCGTAAAACCTCTTTTTGAATGCCATGGCACTGTGTTTTCCAACCCTTCCCTATAATAGCGACATTTTACTAAAAGTGACGCTCACATAGAGGGTAGGGCTGTATTTTTCGGCTCACTTGACAGAATTTTGGGACGATAACGGGTAAAACGATGCTAATGTCAATTATAGTTTGCATTTTCCTGTAGGCAGAGCGACATTATTGCTGTCCACCTCAGCATTTTTACTAAACTGTTTGTCATATATGTCAAAGTATCAGACAAAGTCAAACAAGGAACGAGTAAAAGATATTAGCCAGATACAGTTATTAATTATTTTGATGGTGTAACTTTTAAAGTTTTATTATTATGAGCAATCTTTCAAGCAAGTTTAAAAAAAACCATGAAGCTTTGGAGTTAAACAATAGACTTTGGTACAAAATAACAATGGCTGCTATTAAGTCATATGGTGTTCCTGAAGAGTATTCTCATCATCCATCAAAACATTTTAAAGTCTTCAGGTCAGAATGTGAACCATATTATACAAGAATTTGAAGACAAGGAATCAAATTTAAATCTTAGTGACTTCGAATCAGAGAGTAGTTCTGATGATTGTGACAATCAACCTTCTCCGGTAGATCGTCACTAAAACCATAGCAATTACTACAGCAGCAACAAAAGAATTATTTGCTATTGATATAACTGGGTACCTTTTGTGAACAATTTTTTACTGATCGCTCGCTATCATGGGTTCGTGAAAAGCAAAGAATGTCAGTGACTGTCAATAAGAGTTGGCAATCAATTAAAAGGTGGCACTGTGTTTTTCAACCCTTCCCCTATTGGAGTTCTATGAGAAGTGGCATTTAAATAAAGGTGGCATTCAAATAGAGGCTTTATGGTAAGAGCACATATATTCTGATGGCTAACCCATTTGGTTGTTTGGAAAGTCTCACTCTTTCTTGTTGTTCTCATCTTATATAGGAGAAATACGTTTTGCCACCTTTATTACGCAGAGAGGTCATCCCTGCTATTATTTTATCTGATGGATAAGGTGGTTAGAAAGTCTAATAGCTGTTTTGGGAGAAAACAATGAAACTGATACTCAAGGCCTTTTCGATGTCAAGACCAAGGCTATTGTGGTTGGGACCTCAAACTGGAAACATGGCATAATAGTAGAATCCAATATCTCTAAAACAAATAAAGGGTGAGACTTAACAGTCTCCAAAGCTGCCAATAATGGGGGCTTAGGTGCCTGGAACTCAACAAAAAAAGAAACTACAAAAAATCAAAATCTTCTATTAATGGAGAGAAGAGACACAACCTTCTACACCTGATGTATCAACAGAGAGGTTAATCCGTGGGATCCCTAAAACTGCAAAAAAGGGAAGCTACACCTCCTGTACAATAGTGGTAAATGATAATAATGAACCTAAAATGACTCCTAGTGAGATGAAAACCAGTGAAAAGTGACAAACTTCATGAAGAGGTGTACAATAGGGGCAGGCTAAAGGGAGTAAAACGAGGAACATAGGCTGTTGCGGCCCATATAGTCCGCAGCTTTTCAGTTTCGATATGTCACAAAGCACTCAAAACGTTTAGAAAGTTTTACTAGTTCACGTACAAAGAAACTCTTATGCAGCTAATTAAAAAACAAACACATAAACGAATGATGAGCACTACCTCCCGAGTAAACCTGAACGATGGAGATTTTAAAACCGAGTCATTTAATATTAAAATCCAATTAACTTTAGGCGCACTTACTTATAAATTTGCCACAGCACATAAGCAGTGGCACCAACGACTCCTAAGCCTACAACAATGATCTTTGCCAAATCCATTTTAGAATGTAGAAGTGAAGCTTAGTTCAGTCACCCATTACTCGATATGGATTCCGCAGTACGATTTTTAACCAAATATTTTCCACTTTGCCCACGTAGTTTCGTTTTAGGTAGCGCGGTTCTCCGTAATTGAACTTCTAAACGGGGCACTTCCAGTAAATGGCAAAAAATGAATATGGTGCGTCTAACATCAGCTATCGATTCCTATTACTATTAAAGAAGCCTTTCGTCAGACTCGTTTTATAAAACTTTTGGCTACTTTGAAGCTGACAGCGGAAAAAGCTGACTTTTAGCTATATCGAACGATGTCTATGGGATCTTATCAAATCAAATGCGCAAAACTCTCTTATTGTCCAATTAAAATATTGTCTTATTGTCCAATTAAAATAATATTATTGTACTCTAAACCTGCTGATCTTCAGCTAATGTATAACATTTGGGCACGTAGGCTATTGATTTAGTATGTTCTTGTTCAGTCACGTTATTTTTAGTGTGCTGAATGGTGAATAGCAGTGCTATTGTCCTATTTTGCATTCTTTGTCAGCATTAAGTAGTTAAGAGGTAATAATTAAAGTTTGGATACGCGATACTTAGCCTTATAGCCAATAACCTACATAACAATCGGGTTGAAGTGGAATGCAGCTGGGATTCAGGAAATCAAAACATGACAACAATAAACGTGCTACGGCGATCTTACCTCAGATCTTACCTCAGATAATTTAGAACACTCTAAAAAACTACCTAGTGGTATAAGGGTTTTGAGTGCCTCATTGTTGATAGATTTGGTTATGAATACTTTATGCACTATCAATATTCCAGCATTTAGCTGTTTTAATTACAACATTTATTTGAAATCATTTATTTTAGGATTTGGGCATCATGAGATTACTGCCCTATTTTTAGGTCTCGGATACTTCTGGGTAAAAAGCTGTTGTAGTACAACTGTTTAGAGGCATATATTGAGGCAGGTTCTCCTCTCTCCGCAGATCTTGTGTGCATTGTAGTTAAAGTTCTATTGTTTGTTATTTCGTCATATGCTGATGATAGTATTTTGTGTCTTTCCTCGTTTGAAAGAATTCTCATCAGGAGAGAAATTCTGTGGGTTTTTCTTCTATGTTCAAGGGACTGTAGTCCCAAAGCATTCCTTCCCTCTGTTACACCATGGCGACCTTTTATTCCTCTGATAAATCTTATAGCCTTGTTTTGAACAAGTTCCAGTCTGTGACAAGATGCCTTGTCTGCAGGGTCCCAGAGGACATCTGCGTACTCTAATATGGGACGGCACAGACTTAGGTAGGCAAGAAGCTTGGCACGTTGAGGTGCTTGATGTAAGGTGTATTTAATAGAGCCAAGTGTTCGACTTGCTGAGGCTATTTTAGAGGCTATATGATTTGAAAATTTCAAGTCAGACTGTATAGTAACCCCAAGATATTTAATTTCTTGCACGCAGTTGAGTAAATTTCCTCCAATAGTATAAGATAGTAGCTGTTGTAGTCTGTTATTAAAAACAACAACTTCACTTTTTGTGGTGTTAAATGGCATCATATTTTCAGTTGACCATTTGTGGAGAGCATCAATGTTTGTCTGAAATTTCTCCATGTCTTGGTTATTATTAACAGTGGAGTATAGTAGTGTGTCATCGGCATATAAGCTCACATTACAGGTGACACATTGGGGTAAGTCGTTAATATACACCAGAAAGAGTGTTGGTCCAAGAACCGAACCTTGAGGTACTCCTGATGTAACTGGTAGCTCATCTGATAGCGTGTTTTTTATTGCCACTCTTTGGGATCTGTTAGTTAGAAAGGCCTGTATCCACTTAACAATGGCAGGATCTAAATTTTTGATTTGACGTAGTTTGATGAGTAAAAGCTTGTGTGGAACTTTATCGAAGGCCTTTTGAAAGTCCAGGATCACTGCATGAATAGTTTTTGAGTTTTCAGTGGCCTTGACAAGTTCATGGTACGTTGCACATAACTGTGTCTCACATGACAGTCCTTTCCTAAAGCCATGTTGCCTGTTATAAAGTACAGAGTCAAGTTTCTTATTTAAATAATGTAGGACTATATGTTCCATCATCTTTCCAGGAACGCTTGTAGGTGATATGGGTCTGTAGTTGGAAGCCAGATCCTTTGGCCCCTTTTTATGGATAGGAGTTATGGCCGCACATTTCCACATAGAAGGTAATTTTCCGGAGTTGAGAGATGCTTGGAATATGTATTTAAGGCACCGTGCAGTTAACGCAGGATAAACTAACAATTCACATTTACGAATGCCATCAGAACCAGGTGACTTATTGTTTTTAAGATCATAGATAAGTTTCTCTATCCCTTCAGCATTTATTTCTATAGGACTGGTTGTCCACACTCTTGTAGATAATTCGTTAGCATTTTCACCCTGACAAAATTGTTGATGGAAGTAGGAGTTTAGCAGCTCAGCACATTGGTTGCTGTCAGAAGTAGTGTTGCCATCTTCTTGTCTAAGGGTAATAACCGGGTGTTGCTCTTTCTTTTTCGTACGCAAATATTTGTAAAAGGGTTTGCTGTTTCCTTTGGATAAAGGTTTACACACCTTTTCAACAATAAACTTCTTCTTCATTGTCTTGAACGTTCTCTGATTATCTCTTCTTTGCTGCCTATATTTGTCTAAGTGAAATGGGTCACCACTGTTTTTGTATTGTCGGTACATTTTACGCTGTTTACTGATAAGCTTCTTTGAGCGATTGTTAAACCAAAGAAGCTGGTCAGGTTGAGGTAGGTATATGTTCTTAGTTGGAACGGAAGCCTCAATTGCTTTTCTGAAATTTGTTGTAAAGATGGACCACATAGCTTCAACATCAGTCATAGAAGTGAGTTCTGTTTCGACTTTGCTCATATGCTCCACGAAGATGTCGATATCTGCCTCACGATGTATGCGAATCGCTTTTGTTTGTTTGTTTCCTTTTGAGGTTACATTTGTTGGCACAATAGTTTTTATTCGTAGTTCAGCTGTAATGATAGAGTGATCACTCAATCTTGGTGTTATAACTTCGGTAGAGGTTACGCGGCTTGTATTGTTTATGCAGACAAGGTCTAAAGTGCTGCCAAGTATATGTGTGGGTTCAGTAATAAGTTGTGTCATGTCGTGGAAAGAGAGGACATCTAGGAACGCTTGATGTAGATTCCGATAGGGTGTTGAGGGAACTGTTTGATTCATTTTCCAATCTATATGGGGAAGATTCATATCTCCTACTAGCAAGATGTTATTGCCTGGATATCGAGTTTGAATAGTGTTCAGAATATGTTCTATATTTTCTATGTTGGGGCATGATATATTTGGCCGGTAATAACAGCATACGATCAAACTAGGGAATACTTTTACAATAATAATTTCTTCTTGTTTAGTGTCAGTGTTCAATTGTTGTGCTTGAAGAGCAGTTTTTGTACAGATAAGCACACCACCGCCATTTATTGTTCTATCATGACGAAAAATGTCCACATCAGGCATATCTATGATTGCCTTAGAGTCAATAGTGTTGTCTAAATGTGTTTCTGTCAAGCAGATAATATCAAAGTTGTGGGACATTGTCGCAAGATCAGTGGTTTTCTCTTTGACAGATCTTGTGTTAGCAACAAATATTTTTAAACTGTTGTAATAAGTTTCAGTTCGTCTGGCTTCATCCGTTGCCATTCCCCCGAAGACTTACTTTTTTGTTCAATATTTAGATTGCGAATTCTGTATTCATCGTCACCACTTTGTTTAAGAGTTCTTACAGTTTCTCGAAGCTTATATTCTTGGTCTTGTACTTGAGCACTGACATCTAGTTTACAAAACACCTTATCTTCCCTTAATTTGGAGTTGGCTCTTTTGAGATGAGGAGCTGTATAAACAATTAATGTGATGCAGTTATGCGTATAGCACAATCTGATCTGTATTTCAAAACAACTAGCAAATGATGTGCTGTAGGGAATTTTTGCGTATGCTTCTCACTTGTAGATCAGATCATAAATTTTCCTATAAAAATCCTCAAAATGAGACAACAGTGTGGGAACTCTGCACAAATTCTGCACGATGTTTTAATTTTACTTTTGTTAGTCATTATTGTTAGATATTCAGACAGGAAATTCCCTTTATTTAATGAGTAAGGTCAAAGCTACAATGTATAATAAAAAGGTCAAGGACATTCAGTAGAATAACAGAGTTAGTAAAATAGTAGATGAAGTAATTGCAGCCAGCACCCTCCCCATCAAAGCAATTACAACATGATAATGTAAGTCGAGTTAAAAGAGCATGTAAACCTGAAAAAAGATTTACAAAAAAAACAACAGAAAACAGTATCAACCAGTTTAGAAAAATTATGTTACACATCAGTAAGCACATGATGGTCCACCGACTATGGCGAGTACCGATGAGAAGGACTAACCGCACGACTGGACGTGGTGGTACGCCTATGCAAGACTTCTTGGTTGAGGTTTGTGGTCGGTATCAGTATGGCTGGGATTGTCAATTATAGGTAGTAGTGGATTGGCTGGCTGACTAGGTATTGGTGGTTGTGGAGAGCATTGTGCAGTGGCGTCTGTTGGTGATGGTAATGCATCACTGGATTGAGATGTTTTTGACGGCAGGAGTTGGCACCCACTTTGTTGGTTCTCAACTATGTATGATCTGGGTGTTCTGGCAGTGCCCATTACGTCATAGATCTGGTCACTTCACTCCCCATTGGCTTGTACTCGACCTGGAGAGCTAGGTATCAACTGACTGAGAGGTTGATTGAGAGCTGATCGATCGTAATACCTCTTGGCAGATAGCTTGGTATGTAAGTTATTTCCCAGGACTCTTTCAGTATCCACGCTAGGGTTTGTGAAACGCCTAGGCAATGGTGTTCTAACGTCGGCGCCTAACATTACCTTGTTAGGGCTGTATCCAGTAACGGTCTTGGAGCATCTATATATCATTAAGGCGGCTGCTGGGTCATCTTGTAACAAGAGCTTCTTGCCTGTTTGAACGTCTCACTCAGCAGCCTAATTTGACTGGGGGTAATATGGGCTGCTAGTCACATGGTTTATACTAAAGTCAGTCATCAACTTAGCGAATTCATACCTATTTTAGGGAGGACCATTGTCACTAAGTAGTTTGATAGGGTTTCCACTTTCCCCAGCGAGCGAAGTTGGACTTGGGCTTCTGGATAATAATATGTGATGTGGTGTGTTTGGTGTGGATAATCTCGATGTAATTGCTGTATAAGTCTACAACTAGTAAGTATTTTGTACCCTTGTAGTCAAGTTAGTCTGTCGCAATGGTATGTCATTTACTCTCAGGAATGCTCTGTGAAATCATGGGCTCTTTTTCATTGACTAGTTTATGCTTGTTACAGAATTCACATGCTACTATGTGGGACTGAATATCACTGTTTATGCTTGGCCACCAAACCGCCTGTGCTGCCCTAGACTTGCCCAACCTTCACTGACCTTCATGTATTTCGGCAAGAATGTCTTCTCTTAGTGATTCTGGAATTATTATTTTATTCTCAAAGAGAAGCATGTTTTTTTGCAACAGATAGGTTGGAACGTACATGGAATAGGTGTAGTGCTGGGGCAACATCGTTGTTATATTTGGGCCATCCATCTAGAACAGCGATTCTCAAACTTTTTTTACTCCTGCACCCCTGAAAAAATTTGCTCTAACATCGCACCCCCTACATTTTATTTTTTGTTCAAGGATAAAAGATGTAGAATTATACAAAATTTTATCAGAAGAAGATATTTGTTTTACTGAAATATAAGTAAAAGAATAAGACTTTTAGACAAGAAACATCACAGATTGATATTTGAACAAACTTTACGAAAATGATAGCATATGTTTAAAATGTAAAGCAGTAAAATCTTAGAAATACTTAGAAAGGAATTTATTTTTTTATATGTAATAAAATCAAACATGGACTAAAAAGGATATCCCAGATCTACATTTGAATATACCTGACAAAAAAGAATTGCTTACTTAAAATATGTAAAAGATAATAGAATAAAAAGGCTGACATCCAAAACGTTTGCTAATGCATTTCACCTCAATGCCTCTTTTGTTCCTGTTTCATGCTTATTAGTCTTTCAAATCGTGGAACTATGTCGCTGATAGCAACACGCGTGTCTGCCTGTGCATTCAAACGATTTCTGGATTTTGTCTTAATTGACAAAAGGGTGCTAAATCCTGACTCGCATAACCATGTTGTCGCAAATGGAATGAGCACCGCAAGCGCAGTTTCACTAAGCCCTGGAAATAAAACTATAGCCGAGCACTAATACTCTTCCAAAGTTTTACTTTCAAATTGCATTTCAAGAGCACGGTTTGAACGCAGGTCTATAAGATCTTTTTCCACCTCTACATCATCTGGCATTTTATTCAAATCGAAGGCATATAGATTCATAATCCATTCTTCAGAAGATTCCAGCTTCCCAGCTCCAAAATATCTATCAAATGACCTCGATATCACTTCCAAATGAATCACAATTTCTTCACAAACAGTAGGGATCAAACTTCAAGATTCATTGCTATCAACTATAGTGATGGAAAATTTGAAATTTCTCCTTTTTCACTCTTCGACACCACAGATTTACCTTATTTTTGAATGCATTTAGCTTTTCATAGCAATTAAACATGTTTACATCTTTACCTTGAAGTGATAAACTCAGATCATTCATACGGGTTAATATGTCACTCAAATTCGCTAAAATTTGGTTGAATTTTTGTGATTTCAACTGTTCAAGCAGATCACAGTAGCATTCCTCCAGAAAGGCCTTGATTTCTTTTCGCAGGTCGAAGAAGCTGGTTGAAACTCTCTCACGGGAGAGCCAGCGAACTTCTGCGTAGAAAAATAAAACTGTATATTCACTTCCAAGATCTTCACAAAGTGACTTTAAGCGGTTGCGATTCAATGCATGACCTCTCATTCAGTTGATGATCTTTACTGAAGTATCAAGGACTTTCTTCAATTTCGGAGGCAAGGTTTTTGATGCCAAAGCATGCCGATGAAGGAAACAGTGAGTTCTCTGCAAATATAGAATCTCCTGTTTCATCAGTGCAAAAAACCAGATTTATTTCTCAGCATAGCAGGAGCGCCATCAGTGCACATGGAGCCAATAATTTGCATATCCAATTCATATTTTGCAAAGAAGTTTTTCATCAACCGAAACAGTAGCTGTTTTCAGTTCTTCACAGAAAAAAAAGTTCTCATTTATAACACCATCATGAAAATATACCGCCAGTGCAATAAGTTGACTGCAATTCAAAACATCAATAGTTTTGTCCAGCTGGAGGGAGATTTTCAAAGGACTAGCCTTCATATGTGAGATAACTTGCTCCAAAATATCTAAACTCAAATCATCAATTCGGCTTTTAATAACCTTATTCGGTAGCGGCACTAATTCAAGCTTCTTTCTTGCTTCATTTCCGAGAACAGTTGTAGCCGTTTCTAGTACACATGGTTTGATAAGCTCTTCTGCAATAGTATGAGGTTTCTTTGACTTTGCTACTTTAAGCGCCACTTGGTATGAAGCCATCAGCGTATGCATCAGCAGCATCAGAAGCATCAGCATCTGTATATAAGCCACAAATCCTTTTAGCTTGCCTAGCTCTCCTACACGGTCTTAAAAATGCATGTTGATTGCAGCCGACCTCGACAAAAGGTTACTATGACACTTAGCAGCATAAACTTTGATACAGTAAGATTTGCACTGTAATACAACATTGACATGACAAAATCCTAATACAGTCATACTTCGACTTACGAGCTTAATGTGTTCCGAGACTGAGCTCGTATGTCAATTTACTCGCATGTTGGTGCAATTTATTTATATATAGAACAATCAAATATATATTGATTGGTTTCCATACTCTAAAATTGCAAATAAAACACTCAAAACAAGATATTGTAACAGAAAGAACATGTTGGTTATTGTCCTAACTTACCACATGCTTTCAAAAAGCAACAAATAAAAAATAATGCAAGGAAATGTGATAAATTAAAACGTAAAATTAAATACATACAATAGCAGCTAACGCTAGCCTTTGCCAGAGCGGGAGATATAAGTTATTCTTCATTACAGCAGTTGACTTTGATTAATTTGGATTTTATCAAAGTCTTAAAAAACAAACTTAGAAGCAACTCTAAAAGCAAACTTTCCTTTCTAACTTAACGTAATTAAAATTTCTTCAGCGTTCATAGTTTGAAGTTTCTCGCTGGTTGGCTAATTTTTCCTTTGTTTCGCTTTCACGACCAGCCGTCCGTTTTAAGATGATCCTATCTAAGGACGTTTGCTTTTGCCGCCCTTTCAACATGTTGTGATTAGGACGAACACAGGTGTCGTCACAAAGGTTTAATGCACGACCACTAGCCAACTTGTCCGAATGTCTATTTTATAGTTTTGATAGATAGTACCGGCCTTTTCAAATAGCGTCGTTTCAGTTACGCAACTTACGCTGTCACCGGCCAATTGTTTATCTTTTATCCAATGCCTGAGCTGTCTCTCCATCATCGGTCGTGAAGATCGCTGCGTCGTTTAGAAACTATGGTTAGTCATTTTGCAAACTAAATGCCCTGAATACAATCCTTCTGTTAGATAATTGTGGATGTATTTCTGTCATATTGCTGAGCTAGCTCAATCACGCATACACATTTCACATATTTTTCAATAATTTTCCATTTAATATCAATTGTTATCATTTGCTTTTTCTTTGCATTATTTTTCATTTTACTGGCCAACTTTCGGTCTACGCACAGTACTTTTAATTCACATAATTCTGCACTGAAAAGCGCGCACCAAAACACGGTACAAAAGTATAACCTGAGCAGTTGAAAAATACAGATTGATGCTGTTTGTTGTCATAAACACCTCCGGCATACTTGGCAACTGACTCACGTGCTCGTATTTCAAACATGACTCGTATGTTAGTGCTAAAACTTGCTTGAAAGCTGGCTCGTATCTCAAGTTTCTCGTACGTTGGAGCACTCGTAAGTTGAAGTATTACTGTACAACCATTGAACTATTAGCACTACTCAATTGTATGTCAGGAAGTTTCAAGTCAGGTTTTACATTCAACAAACCATATGAGTCCTCAATCATCGCTGTGACATCGGTTCCGGTATCTATCTTGAATTGGATAGTTACATCATCAAATTGTAGCTCTACATACCAAGGTTGATTGTCGTCCGTTTGTTGTAGGCTCATTTAAAACTTTCACTGTGTTGCAAAAGTAATAATAGTCTCTGGCACTGTTGTTGCTAATAATAGTATGAGTTGCAACCTCGTTGCTGCTATTCTGTTGTCCTTGATTACCGCCATTAAGCTTGGTAAAACAACATGATGCCCAATGTCCATTTTGTTACATTTATGGCATCATGAATTGTACGCAGGACACTTCTTTGGTGGAGGACTTTTACCACAGCGTTTACACTTGTGATTAGTCAGATCAGCTTTTTGTTTCTGTGAATGGCCCTTTCTGCCATGTTTACCTTTCCCACCAGTTCTCAATTCATCACTGTCTGCAGGTCTTTGTTGACTTATTGCTGACACTTCCTGCTTGCACATTTCTAACTTCACTTGCCCGGTCTGTTTGATAATCGTTATAGCTTTAGCTAATGTTAGATCAGCCTCTAGTTGTAGCTTTCGAGATAGTTATTTGTCTATTATCCCAACCACTAACCTATCTCATATTTGTTTGTCTTTGTTATCAAATTCCGCATCAGCAATTATATACAAGTCTCTATCTCTATCTTTACAGTTCTCACTCGACTCGTGGAGTTTGTAACCTCGAATGAAAGAGAGATCTTAGATGTATCAAATTCTTCTGTGTAGTAGAGTAATCAATAAACATTCGACTTACTTTAGCATAGCTTTTCTTATCACTTGCTTCATTGAATGTAAAGCTGCTGAATATTGTTTCTGCGTCTCTCTCCATTACATACAGGAGTGTCGCCACTTGCCCCTCACCATTCTTTTTATTCAGCTTAGAGGCAAAGCAGTACAAATTAAAAGTGTTCATCCACTCTGCATGAACACTCTGTAATTAGTACTTATATTAGTAATATTTTGCAGTTTAGATTAAAAGTAAAACAGCGCAAAAATGAATAAAATACACCTGCAAGTGCTTCACTCATTTGCATCTCTTCTTGGTTTGTCTCTAATGTCTCTGGTAGTTATTGGCCAAAAAGAGTTGAAAATGTAGTGGTTTTTATATCTGGCACAAACAAGCTCTTTTTTGTCTTGTATTGTGTGAGTGTTTTAAAAAAATATCAAATGAGTTTTCTATTACAAAAAGATTTAATGTCTTATCTTGTCTTTTCTTCATTTGTGCCATAGAAAATTTGTGTCAACTTGCAGCTTAGTAAAACTAACTGTATTTTTTAAACGAAGAATAAAATCAAAAACTATATCTTGAAGTTTTTCTAATTTTTTATGTCATTTTTAGGTATGGATTCCAAACCTGACACCCGTATTTAAGAATGGAATGAACAAGGGTCTTGTAAGCCACTTTTATAGTTTTGGTTTCTGCAGTTTTGTAAACTCTTTTAAGCATTCCAAGAAGTCTGGAAGCTTTAGAAGAAACGTTATTTATGTTTTTTCCATTTGAGATCATTACTCAACTCAATACTCAAGTAGGGATGAGAATTGACATTCTGGTGCTGCTCTCCACTAAGAAAAAACCTTTGTTGTGAGTATATTTCTCACACTGAAAGTATTGAGCGCTTTCTAGCATTAAAAGATAGTTGCTATGTTTTGGCCCAAAGCTCATGTTTAGTAAGGTCAATTTGTATGATTTTACTTTTATCTCGGGTATTATAAAGCAAAGCATCATCTGCAAATAATTGACATTTAGACGTAATACCTGTAGGTAGATCGTTTATGTAAATTAAAAATAACAAGGGTTCTAACACAGATCTCTGTGGTACCCCTGACAAGACTTCACAACAGGATCACTCCTGGCCATCGACTACAACTGCCCGTTTTCGATTACTAAAGAAATTTGTCACCCAGTTTACAATTTCAGGGCTTATTCCGATCTTAGCCTATTTAAATAAGAGCTTTCGGTGGCTCACTGAATCGAATACCTTGGAAAAATCCAAACTTATTAAATCAGTAATTAATCTGTGTTCTCGATTTGTAGCTAGATCATTAAACGTATAGACTAGCTGTGTCTCACATGACCTATCACTTTAAAACCATGTTGAGGTTTCGTTAGGATATCATTTTGATTGAAAAAATAATGAATATATGTTTTGCTAAAGTATGCTCTACAAGTTTACAAGTTATGCAGGTTAGAGAAACAGGTCTGTAGTCGTTTGGCTGGCACTTGCTACCCTTCTTATAAACAGGTTTGACTCGAGCCATTTTTTAACTTTTTGGTAGTACGCCTGTACTGAGGGTATATTTAAATGTTTCTGCTATTGTATGAGCAATACACAAAGAGAAAGTTTTTAAAAGTACACCGGTGATGTTATTAGGACCACATGATTTAGATGTTTCAGTGCCTTGCAACATCAACATTCAGCATAAACACCATCAGAGTCAACTATTAAATTGGACTGGTCTGAGGTCAAAGAAGCAAAATCCTCTCGGAGTTTTAATCCATCATCAGTTACAAACATGGACTGGAAAACTCATTAAACATGGAAGCTTTTTCTTCGGCAGTTTTGATATTTCCCATTAAAAGACAAGTCTGAGATAATATCACTGCCATTTGCTTTATTTTGCCTGATATATCTGTAAAAAGGTTTGCAATCACCTGAGAGGAGTGGCATATAAAGCTTTACTGAAAGATGACTTTTTTGCCTCCTTGTTTTATTAGATGTTTGTTACGCTTCTTAACTACATGTATGTAGAATCTGCTGCTAATATAGTAAGTGGGGAAATTTTTCATAGTTGGATACAAATGCTACTGTTTTTTCAATCCATTCTTTAATTTTTTATTAAACCAGCCAGGTGGATCACTGGTAGTTTAGACTTTTGTAGGAGCCCACTTTTTTCAAGTCCAGCATCCCCTTCACAAATATTTCATAGACCAGGTTCATATCTTGTTTTGAATCAATGCTCTTAATAATTTTTTTCTCCCAAGGATCAAAGATCTCCTTAGCCCTGTTCAAGTCCGCCTTATCATAACAGTGAATGAGAATATCATTTTCTGAATGTGTTTTCGAAAACAAAATGTCTAATTGAATGTGCAATAGAGCATGATCATTTAATACTGGTGTTAAAACAGCAATATTTTGAACCATTGGTTTGTTCGTAAACACAAGATCAAGGATGTTACCTTTTTCATCTGTAGGCTGGAAAATATGCTGTTCAAGAGACAAGTCTGCTATTTTGTATAGAAATGGGTTGCACATGTTATGTGTTCTAATGCTAATAAAATTTTCCCAATCAATTTTAGGTAAGTTGAAGTCTCCACATATTACAAGACATTTCTTTGCCATATTTACTATCTCAAAAACTTCATCAAGCAAAAAGGGCAGCAAATTTTGATCCTGACACTTAAGAGGACGATATACATAAAGTCAATAATGACAAAGCTTCTTTTTGAGAAGATACATGTAGTTTCAACAAAACAGCTTCTGCATTTGATTTGAGACCATTAACTTTAGCTTGCAGATCATTTCTCAAATAAATAGCAAGGCCATCTCCATTTTGATTCATTTTCTTGCGAAAATTTGAAAGTTGTTTAAGTTTACCTCTCTGGAATACATTTTATTGCTTAGGTGAGTCTCAGCAAGACATATAGCATCCACATTTGGTAACTGTTTGGTCTTCCATTCTAAAGTAGGTAGGCCCTACTTTATTACGAAGAGAACGGATATTAGTATAAATTACCTTAAAATTATCATTTGTTAGATTAGCAGTTTGTTGCTAGCTTATAGCGAAATTTTCCTTTACTGTTAATTTTTTTTCTCGACTATTTTTCCCCTACTTATTTTAACATTTTCTCCTAATGCCCTTGTATTCTTTAGCTCTTGTCTCAATTGGTATTGTATTTCTCGTTCTGTTTTTGTCAGATCTGGATTTTCAAAAATACCCTTTAGACCATGGGTGGGCAACCTTCTTGGGCATAAGGCCACTTTCAGATGGTCATTTGATAAAAGGCCACCATCACTTATGTTCTATAACATTTAACGACCAGTGTAGGGTAAAAATAGAGCTGCACAATGATCGCGTTAATTAAACGATTAACGCGATCAATACAAATAAACGATTAACTGAGTTGAGCCAATTAATCTTCAAATAAAATACAACCGAGGTGGTGATCATGTGGTTGCTTCGTATTGTTCAATATATAACATTAACATAGCAGGTTACTACCATTTAATATACTAACAGATAAATATTATGACAAACAACATTTTCTTACCAATTATATACAACCACAATTATTTTGCACTCAACTATGAAAACGCAAAGTGAGTCGCTAACATAAAACTTGTTTATACAATGCGATGCATAAGCACCGCGCCGATCTAGCCGTTAGTGGCCATGTTTCTAGCTGTTCGAACATGTTTCTAGGTAATAGCAACAAAACGATTTCAGTATTATTTAATATCTTTCAGTCTATTTTTTGTTTATGTTTAAAAACTTTCTTAGGTAAATTATACATGTATTTTTATCTTTCAAAAAAATCACAATCATATTTCGGCTTTAGAATATTAGTAATATAAGATTGACACTTTATTGGAACATGAAAGCAGAAAAATGTCTTCCGTACTATGTAGCGCATTTCCGTACGTTGTTGGAATCGTAAACAAGAATGCGAAGTGCAATATATGCCAGAAAGAATTTGCCTACCACCACAGCACATCATCATTAAGATATAATTTAACTAATTCTCATGCTACCGCAGAAATCATCACCAGCTGTCGCAGACAATAACTACTACTACTGTCCCCTACGAGTGGCTATTCTCTAAAGCTGGCAATATTGTATGTAGAAAGAGGGTATCTCTTTATTAGGATAATGTGAATAAACTGTGCTGCCTCAACTTTTGGCTGACTTAATTATAGACTTTCATAGACTTTTCATACTCTTAATAGTTATTACATTGTAACTTATGTACATTGTACATAACATGTACTCCTGTTAACAGTTGTCTCAAATATAATTAATTTATATGTAGCTGTAGCCTATTATTTGTTTTTGAATATGCAGGTTTTTGCTAGATTAATTCTAAGATTAATGGAAGATTAACTGGTTCAGACCAGTTATTAATCGCGATTATTTTTTATAATCGCTGTGCAGCTCTAGTAAAAAATGTTTACCTCCTTATATCACCGTTTCTTAGAAAGTCAATGCTCATAGTATAAATTTTCAGATATTGCTTCAACATCATACAATTTTAGAAATTTATAGAAATTGGAAGAAACTCAACTTTGTTTAGTTCATGCAATGGCTGTATTATTCACCTTTAATTCTCCTTGAATGCAAATAAACATGAGTTAGTATACATAAAAAGCAAAAGTAAGATATTGTTAGCATTATAGCAGGAGTTTATGTTTACACATGACTCCTCTAATGAGATGCTTGGCATTGAATATCATTCATAACCTCAGTGTACCGCGGTGTAATGTCTGTAGCAGAGGTTAAGAATGTCATTGATGTGGTCCTCTGCGAGTCTTGTTCTGTATTTATTTTTGACATAATGCAGTTGAGAGAAAAGTTGTTCATACCTGTACATGCTTCTGAACATGCTCATGATTGAACTGCAAAGGCCTTCAGTTGTGGGTATTTCAAACAGGGAGGCATACGACAGGCGTGGTGACATATTGGCCAGACTTAACCAGCAGTGAGCAAATAAGATCATTTCTCGAACCAATCACTTCCAGTTGAAGATGAGGTGGGATGCCTTTTACAATTAGCACTGCTGAGAACAGACCGAGCTCTCTTTTTACATTCTTTAACTCGTGAAATCTGGGCTTCAAATTTTTGCTTTAGATCACATACAACATCATCATACCTTTCTAGTTATGATTTACTTGGCCGATCAAAAAGCGTTAAAAAGCTTTGTACTTCTACATTGCCCTATCTTAACTGTGATTCCAACATATTTGGTTGACCGTGAAAACTATTAACAGCATGGTAGATGTCACTAATCATCTGATTTTCACTTTACAGTTTAGTGTTGAGTTCATTAAGGTGCAGCATCATATCCACAAGAAAAGCAAAGTCATCCAAAATTGAACATCATGAAACTCAGGCAGCTGTTTTTCTCGCAATCAATAGATTTCTATGATCTCAGTTTGCAAGTTGAAGGCTCGGAGTAACATATTTTCCTTTGATAACCAGCGTACTTGAGCAAAATATGGAACATCTTCAAATTCTGATTCGATATCAATGAAAAACTGGCGAAACTGACGATGTCTCAACCAATTCTATGGCAGATAGATGCCAACATCTTTGATAACACAACATGATTCAGTTGTATTGCCTTAACAGCCAGGTTTCGCTGATGTAGAATACAGTGTAATTGTAAAGGAAGTGGATTAATTCCATCATTCTAGAGCTCCAGTTGCAAACTGCCAAAACCATTGACACAGCCAATCATGGCAGGGGCGCCATTTGTTGCTAAGGAACATAATTTGCTGAGATCAAGATTTTTCTGTTCTACCACTTTTTGTATTTCGGCCAACACATCTCTTCCTGTTGTACGACTATGCATTTCACACAGAGCAAGCAAATCTTCAGTAATACTGAACTCTTTGTCTACTCCATAAATAAACACAGATAACTGGGCTGTATCTGTTGCAACTGTCGTTTTATTTAGGCAACAGAATATTCTGTAAAACCTTGCAGTTTATCTTGTGGCTGTCACTGAACATCCTCACTCAAAACTTCAGTTCGACGAGCTACTGTACAATGGGAGAGGGATATACCTTTAAGGTTTTCTTAATTTTTTCATCAGACCATATAACATCAGCTGAATCTTCAATATACTCTTTGATTAACTCCCCATTCATAAATGGCTTTCCGCACCTGCTGATTCGGTGAACTATCTTCATGCTTGCTAAAGTAGCCTTTTGGCTGTTCCCAGTAAAAGTCCTCATATTCTGCTGCATTCTTCTGTTGCTGAGCTGTGTCACATTTTTTGCCTTTTAACATAGTTGGACATCTGTCCATACACTGTTCCATGCTTAGCAATGAAATGCATTTGCAATGCATTTCCATGCTTAGCAATGCTTTGCATTGCTTTTTTCATGATCTTTATATTGTCCAAACATTTGGCAGCTTGGTAGTTTCACCATAAAAAAATTCATCAGTCTACTCTTTGTTAAATTTACGATTCTCTTCACCTATTGAACGCTTTGATTTCTTTGCTGTTCTTGCTATTGGTACACTTGAAAACTAACTGCCACAGAGTTGCTGAATATTTTGTTGTGGAAAGGAACTGTTGGAGGCGATTCTCTATGCGAAAAAGTGACTTCATTTTTTTGCAGAACAAGCGATAACCCATTAGTGCTGCATTATTCCATCAATATTGGAAGCAACTTCTTTACGATGCCCGACTGACAATTTATTTTTGAGTATTCAGATTAGAAAATGCATTCAATTTTTTCTCTCTAGCAACAAAAAGGCCTTATTGAAGCAGCAAAAAGGCCATAGTGGCCTAAAGGCCGTAGTGGCCTAAAGGCCGCACTTAGCTCATGCCTGCTGTAGACCTTCCACTGAGCTGGTAATTGTTCTAGCTTTTTTATCAATGACCACTTTTGAGCCTCGCAGTGCTCATGAAAACAATAAAAGATTTTTTCCCTAAGGCTACAATTTAGTTAATGTTTGTAGATTCACCCCTAACCTGTTTCATAAACTTCTCCTCTGTTACTTCCTCTCCAGCGAAAATGACATTTAGAACTCTTTTTTCTTTCTTTTATTTCAGTAGCAATCTCAGCAACCATTGTTGGTTTAACTGTAGTTTTACTTAATAAACCTGGATTTGTAATAATATTAGAACCTCCCTTTTTAGCTGTAAGAATCATAGAATAAATTTTAAAAGACAAACTATCTACAGTTTCACTTAGCTGAGACTCTTTTTGAAACTGAATGTCTCATTGAGACATTCACAGAGAGCCATCACGGGATCACTTGCTTTCAGGCTTTTCAGGTTGTGAGCCATTGTATCATGTTGTTTCTTCTGTTTTTGTTGACAATTCTTCAGTTGTTCATAAGCATCCACAGTCACTAGTTTCAGGCTTTCTGATGAACGAGGAAGCGAACTTCTTACTTTCCTGTTGAACAACGTTTGAGCAAGACTGCAAGGTAGACTTACCAAGAGTGTCTGTCTATATATATGCCAATAGTGCTTTATCTATATCTTTTCCAGAGTACATTGTCTTCTTTAGAAACTGTTTTATAGTCTGTGCTTAGCGTTTGGCCAAACCATTTGCTTTATGGGGGTGAGAACTAGAAGTAATGATGGTAAAATTCCACTTTTCCGCAAACCTTTTTACAGCTGAGCTATTACCTTCAAGGGAATATCATGTACTTCAAAGATGGATTTCAACGCTGCTATCGCACTATTACTAGTTTTCAGAGACATCGTCCGAAACTCAGGATAGTCAGTAATAGTTTATATCTATGAAATGAGTTTTTTTGAAATTCCATGATATCCATCCCAAGTTTGTTCCAGGGCAGCTTTGGTGCTTCATGAGCTAGGATTGGCTCCTTCTGCTGTTGGTTGGTATTGTTCTGGCATCATGGGCAGGGAGATACCATCGCTTTGATGTCACTAGGTATTCTTGGCCAGAACATGTATTGGCGAGCTCTGTCCAGACATCTAACTGCTCCTCGCGGTGCCCTTGGTTGAGAATCCTTAGATATTCCGACCTAAGTGATTCTGAAATAAGGAGTTTTTCGTCTTTGTATATAAAGCCATCTTTTGGATCTAACTCAATTTTGGCCTCCCAGTACGGGTGAAGGTTTAAGGGTGCTATAGCCTTTTATTTGACTAGTTTCATCCGTAATGTATGGTTTTCATCAACTTGGATAACACTGAATCATTCCGTTGAGCCATGATTTTTTCTTGTTTTCTCTTGTTTGTACTGAGTGAACCATAACAATCTCTTCTTCATGTGATCCCGTTTCATCGGCCAGATATGCTCGAGAGAGAGTATCAGCTAAGTAAAGAAATTTCCCAGGAGCTTAAGCTGCTTTTCTAATCTGATATTTCATCAGCCTGAGTAGGTCTCTGTAGTCGCGGAGAAGCTTGGTGTAGGGACTTTTGAATTATGGCGGCTAAAGTATTGTGGTCTGTCTGCACATCTACGGGTCATCCATATACATAGCTGTGAAATCGTTCAAATCCATAAACTATGGCTAATAGTTCCTTACCGATATGTGGCCAGTTTTGCTCAGTCTCAGAGCTCAAGAGGCATAGGCTATGGGTCGATTGCCTTGTAGTAAAACTGCCCCTAAACCTGCTAGTGGCAAATCAACTTGCAAGGTTGTGTCTTTGGTGTCGTCAAAGTGTTGTAGCAATGGTGCATTGGTAAGCTGTTTCTTCATTTTGGTCACTGATGTTTGTTGACTTGAGTTCCAGGGCCACACAGCATCATCCTTCAGTAGCTCTGTTAGTGGCTCTGTGATCTCAGCAACATCAGGTATAAAACCTCAGATAATTTATGGTACCTAGTAGTTATAGCTGCGCGATATATTAACATGTTGATTCATGTCGGTGTTAATGCCATATTGACAAGGGCATGTATTGCTAAGCTTATATTGATCAAGGCATAATATTTTTGGCAGATTTGTTTATTTCATTAATAAACCACCATTTATAATTAGATAATAAATATTTACCACATTTTGACACGATTTATTGCTTGTGGTGTCAAACCTAATTAGATGCACAGCCAGAAGTGCTATTGCCACTACACATTAATCATGGCGGCAAAAAAGTCATCGGACGCTTAGAAGTTTTTCATTATGGTTGAAGAGAGCAATGGAACTAGGGCTTTATACTACAATACTAGAAATCTAGCTCCAGGTCTTTACCACTGCAACAAAATGGCAAGATACTGCTTTGTTATGTCTGCAACAAGTGTTCTGAATGAGTGGGTGTTTAGTGCTAGTGGCTAAATTGATAGCAAGCGCCGTGCTTGCATGAAACCTTCCACTATTTAGCAACAACTCTTTTTCACGAAAAACTTGTTGTCATGGTAGAAAACTGTAGTTGGATTTCCAGTTTGTTGTAGTCATTTGTGTTCAACTGTAGTTGGTTTTGGTCTTTTTAGTTTGGAGTACATTGTTTCCATTTCAAAGTAGTTGTTCTCTAACATTTAGTTTCATTACAATACAGTCTTCATTTATTTCACTGCAAACTGTAACATTCATTAAGAATGCAAATATCGTATCGAATATCAATATCGTAGATATTTATTGCATATTGTATCAAAAGGCAGAAAACTCATATTGCACAGCTATACTAGTAGTATTTGAATACTTGGCTTGTCGGCTGAGTCTGGCATTTCATCAATGGCTCTTACTTTGTCTGAGTCAGGTTTCAGACCTTCTGCTGACACAATGTGCCCCAAGTATTTTTCAGTACTGCAGTATAGTTGCATCTTGTTTTTGTTGAACTTGACATTGCATTTTTTAGCTCTTGTGAATAGTTTGAGAAGGTTCTTGTCATGGTTCTCTCGATCTTTACCAAACACTATCAAGTCATCAAAATATATGGCAACATTCAAAGACTTCGGCTGAAGAGACACTTTCAAAGGGAAGCCTATCAAAGCAATACCTCACAAAGAGAGTCTTGAAAGTAGTGGTTAACAATCGACTCTTTCCTTATAAGGCACACGGCAGTATGCATGTTTCATGTCCATAATTGTGTGTGTGTGTGTGTGTGTGTGTGTGTGTGTGTTTTATTTCACCTTTAAAGATTACACAATTGAATTAATACTCGAGACAAAATATAATTAACCAATGCGTGAAAAAATAACAATAAGTAAGAAATGATGATGGGGCCCATTGCGAACTGGCAAAGCCAGTGGTACGCGAGCCCGAGTCAGCAGCACAAAAACCAGACCGTAACACTCACTCTCCAGACTGGAGATGGTGCCTCAGTTCCACCTTATATTTACCGAGACATTTTATTGATCTTATTGAATTAGGTAGTCGATTCCACAGCGCAGGTGTTGCAAAGTTTGAGGATCGTTGACCGGCTAAAGTTAGATGATTAGGTACGGGAAGAGAAAGTAATTGATGACGAGTATTATAAAATGGTAGTGCTGGATCACATTTTGAGTAAAATAATTTATGGGCTTGAATAAGCAACTTATATTTATGCAATTTATCAATAGTTAAAATATCAGAGGTTTTAAATAAATCGTTTGTTGGAAATCCAAATGGCTTACGGTTAATGATTCTGACAATTTTCTTTTGAAACTGTATTATTTTGCTAAGATGAATTTTGGATGCATTGCCATAAGTTTCTATTGAATAGCATAATTTGGAGTGAATAAGTGTGTAATAAAGCATAATCAGCAATTTTTTTGGAATGAAAGCACTTATGCGGTAAAAGATGCCTGATATAGGCCGTAAATCTAATAAAAGCTTACGAGCGTGGGAAGACCAGTTCAAATTTTTATCAATTGACACTCCAAGAAATTTGACTTCATCAATTGCTTTAATAAAAGTGTTATTAAAAAGAATAGGCTGATCAAATTTAATTTTGCTCTGGTAATTTTTAAAAACAGTAAAACAGGTTTTGTCAAAGTTAATGGTTAATTTGTTCGTTTGACACCAATCAGCTAGTTTTTCAAGATCAGATTGGACTTTAGGTAAATCGTCGTTTAGGTTCTTTGAACTCATAAACAAATTGGTATCATCAGCATACAATATAGGAGTTAGATGAGTTAAACAATCACAAAGATCATTTATGTAAATTAAGAATAAAGTCGGGCCTAGCACCGAGCCCTGAGGTACGCCACAAGTCAAATTGTCAGCGTTAGAAAAAGTATCATTAATTTTTGTTGTTTGGGTTCGGCGGGTTAAATAGCTTTGTATCCATCTGATGGTTAACTCACTAAAATTAAATTGCTCTAGTTTTTTAAATAATATTGCGTGATCGATCGTATCAAAGGCCTTCCTGAAATCTATAAAAATTCCTATAACACATTCACTTCGGTCAAACGATTCTAGAATTTGGTTAGTAAAAGTTGAGATGGCATCAGATGTGCCTCTAGCTCTTCTGAATCCAAATTGGTTTTTATATAAAAGTGATTTATTTTCTAAATAATCAACAATTTGTTGATTAACAAGTTTTTCCAATATTTTACTAAAGACTGGTAGAATTGAAATTGGACGAAAATTACCGCATTCATTTAAAGAACCCCCTTTGTGCAAAGGTAATATTTTAGCTTTTTTAAGTGCATCAGGTACCTTCCCAGTCTCTAGTGATTTGTTAAAAATCTTACATAAAGGGTAAGCAATACTCTGTGAAACCGATTTCATAAATTTAGCAGAAATTTGATCTAGGCCAGAGGCTTTGTTTGAATTTATTGTATCTACAATTTTTAATAAACCAGTTATATCGATGTATTGGAATTCAAAAGCTTCACCAGCATTATTTTCAAGCCACAATGCTTGATTTTGGATAGGGGGTTGAGGTACTAAGTTTACAAATTTCAAGGCCAGTCTTTTACCAATATTACTAAAAAAGGAATTGAGCTCATTAGCTTTTTCAACATCCGTTATGGCTAGTTCATCAGGATTAAGATAACAAATCAGTTTAGAAGGCTGTTTATGGCTATTTGTCTTTTGTTTTCCTAGAAGCTCATAGTTTACAAGCTGCCAAATCTGCTTTGAGCTGGTGCAGCTATTGAAAGCTTGCGAAAAATAATTATATTTGGAGTCCCTCAAATTCCTGCTAACATCGTTTCTAAGTTTGTTATATTGGCACTTCAATTTTAAATTAAGTGGGTTAGATTGAAGTTTTCTATGAAGACGATATTTCTTTTTAATGCTCAACAAAAGGTTTTCAGTCATCCATGGCTTTAAGAAAGTTTGATTAGATTTAGTGTTTACTGATTTTTGGTATTTACATTTCTGGGAACAATCAGATAATTTGTCAAAAAAAGCGTTATAGAAGTAATCGACATCATTTGAAAAGATTTTGTCCCAATTAGTGTTTTCAAGCATGATTCTTAGACTTTTATAATCAATTACAGGATATGAATTAGTAGTTTTTCGGGAGATGGGTTGATTATTTTTAAATTTGTGAAAAAATGAAAATGTGGGCAAGTGGTCACTAAAGTCTGCGCTTATAGTTCCAGATGTCACTGTCGGACTAACAAAGTTTGTCAAAATGTGATCCAAGCACGTCCATTTGTTTGAGGGCTTAAAATGGTGGGTTGCAATAGTTATAGTGTTATAAAAACAGTAAGTTGCTAACAAGTTGGCATAGTCATCACTTGAATTGTCTAAATAATCAATGTTGATATCACCAGCAATGATGTGATTACTTGCGTGAGAAGAAGAAATGTGGCGTTCAAGATCATCAAGAAATTCAGCAACACCTGCGCTGGGCTGCCGATAAATCACAGTTAGAATAATAGGTGAAGCATAAACACCAAAATGCAGTCCAACAGAATGAGTGTCAGACCCAGCAATGTCCACAGCCGGCAACACCTCCACACCAATGCCATCTCGCACATAGATCCCAGCTCCACCTCCGCGTGTAGCACGTTGCGCACCTGAAAAAGTGTAATTTGAAATTTCAAAAAATTTTGTCTCGTCATCATTCAACCATGTTTCTGTTACACAAATAACATCAAAAGGAACATTACAACATGCCAGAAATTGTTCAAAAAGAAAAAATTTATTTCTAAGGCTCTGGCAGTTCACGTTAAGTATTGAAAGTTTGTCAGCGAAGAAACTCTGGCTGAACAAAAAATCATTAATACAGTATCCATGACAATCTAGATCTAAATCCAATTCAGAATCTGCCATTTTGCCAGGAAGCTCAGTAGTAAAAGTTCACTGGAGTATTTAAAGAAGTTTTAGCGTTTCTAAATCGTCTTCAGAGTTTATAGGGATGGCATCCTAGTCAGGAGTTTTACGCAGATATATTCTTTGATTAGATGTCCACACATATTTATAGTTGTATTCCACTTTAAATTGCCGGGTTTTCCAGAAAAGTGTGCTTTGAGCACGACTCAATACTTCATTGATATAGATCCTTCCTGTTTCTTTGAAACCAAGTGCTGAGAGGGATTGAATGTTTTTTCGATATTGCTGGAAGAACTCATTGCGCTGATTGGTTTGGGTGAACTTTATGATGATGCGCTTGCTTTGTCTAATGCGGTATATCTTGTCGATGGTGGTAGGTAATTTATCAGATTTTAAGGAACTTAGCAATTTCTGATAAGCAAGGTTCAGATTTTCCGATTTATCATATGGAATCCCATTTAACTCGACACATTTTGCTCTTTCAGCATACTCTGCTGCTTCAATTCGAGACTCTAAGCCTTCCAGTTTACCGATTTTAGATTCTATTTCTACTATGGATTTGGATAAATCTCTCTGCTTGAGTTGAATGCCCTCATTTTCTTGATGAACGTGATTGAGAGACTTTTCAAAATCGGACTGTTTGCTCTCAATTAAATTGAGACGAAATTCGATATTACCAAGCTTAGTAAGAATTAGGTTTAATTTTTCGTCAATGTCGATAAGCTTTGGACCGGCTTCCTGATCACTATTCTCTGTCGATTTAGCTGCTCCCTTTTTAGGTCCCATATCGAAAAGTGTACTAGGCACTTACCCGATTCGAGGGTGGCTCATAGAGATATCACCACCCTCGCTTCCTCCACTTGCAGTACAGAATATCCAAGAATAATATAATCAGCAATCCAATTGAAGCAGAATGCTAAGTAAAGTAGTTGCTGTGATAAAGTTTAGTTATTAACATAAAGCTGTGAGAGAGTGGAAAAAAGCACAACCTCTCTCTACGAAAGCCAACTGCCAATTGTAAAGAGTTTCATTCCTGCAAATTTGTGAGATATGTATTTTAGTGTAGGAATGTGGTGATGCTCGGGTAGTATAGTGTTCTTAAGCTATCTTGGGTCAAATCGTATTCTGGCACTACCATCTTTCTTCTCACTGACCACCATACTGTTCACCCATTTCATTAGCTCATCAATTTTCGATACTGTACTCATCTGTTCCATCTTGTCCCGCTCAGCTTGTACATGCTCTGTCACGGTTTTACCGACGGGTCAACTTTGATCACATGCTATCTTCATAAGTACCCAACGCCTTCAAAACAATCTGGAACCCTGGCAATGATGCTCACAAATCATCTCATCAACTCTCTTTACGATGCGGATTTGTACACTGGTTCTCAGTCCTAATATGGGGGAATTTACACCATATAGGTATATGTGAAACTTGGTGACTCCAAATATTAGTGACAGTGCCTCTCTTTCAATCTGTGCATAGTTCTTTTCACTCTCACTAAAAGTTCTAGAGGCAAAAGCCACTGGACGTTCTAGGCCATCCGGCATAACACGTGACAGTACGGCTTCGAGCCCATAAGCTAATGCATCACAAGTTAGTGTAAAAGGCAGTTTGGTATTGTACGGTACTAACACCCTAACAGTAGAAAGACGATTTTTTACCTTGTTGAAGGCATCTTCACAATGTTCAGACCACTCCCATGTTGTGCCCTTACTAGTTAACCTATGTAGAGGATGTAGTGTGCTGGCCAGATTGGGCAAGAATTTCTGGTAATAGTTTATTAGACCTGGAAAGGAGCATAGTTCACTGACATTACGAGGTGTAGGTGCGTTTTGAACAGCATTTACCTTGCTTTCTGTAGGAGTGCAGGCCATCTTTGTTTATCCAGTGCCCAAGGTAAATAATGGAGCTTTGTAGAAAAGAACACTTCTCTTTGTTAACACCGCAGTCCGTGATTCTGAAGTCCTTTGTAGACTATGTCCAGTGCCTTATGATGGTCTTGATAGTCTTTTCCTGTGATGAATATTTCATCCTAGTAACACATGACATTGGGAATGTCTCGCAAGATACGGTCCATTACACTCTGGTGAATAGCTGAAGCTGTAGTTGTACCATATGGTAAACGATTGTATTAGTAGTCTCATGTGTGGTAATGATGACATATTTTGTAGATTGATCGTTAAGCTTGATTTAAGAAAATGCTCGAGATAAGTCAAGCTTAGAAAATAGTGTGCCTCCACTCATTTTCTCTTGTAAGTCGTTTACATAAGGCATAGGATTTGTATCAGTTACTAAATGTGGGTTGAGTGTAACATTAAAACCTCTACAGTCTGATTGCTCCGCTTTGCTTAATCACGGGTACTACAGATGTTGCCCATTCACTGTGTTCAACTGGTGAGATAACGTTTTCACGTACAGCGATGTTATCTTTTCCTCAACTTTACTTCTAATTGCAAAAGGCACAACACGGTATTTGGGATAGGTAGGTATTGCATCCTTTTTGAGGTTGATACTGGCCTGAAGTCCCTTAAATTCGCCTAGTGAATCGCTGAGCAGTTGCGGATACTTCTCTGTTAGTTCTGAGATAATGCTATCTTCACCTGGACTTGCTGATACCCTACAGGATGAAAATATTTAATGGATTTAATAGTTCGCGATTTCGCGAACAGTCAACTCCACGAATTATTAAATTCCGCGAAGAATTAGTTCTATTTTTAAACACAAGGGAGAATAACTACTGCCTCAAATTAAAAACTAGCCGCTAGGCAGAAGTACTAAACGTAGCTGCGATCCAAACTTTTTTAAAATCATCGCCGGGGCTTCGATTTAACCCCATTGCCAATGCATCACACTTCTTTCCAAAATTATTCAAGGTTTTCACAAGTTATTCGGCATGGCATTGTCATCGCGAAAATCTCTCCTACAGCTTTTTACATTGAAATCAACTCCACCAACCTCTAATACCGAAGTTGATGACGATAATCATTCTGATCTGGACATTATGGTATGTATTTGATTTGCAGTGCAGATACGTTTTTCCATAATTTACAGTGTTAGTTCATTCTCTTGTTTAAAAACTACTCGCTCTCATTCAATACTTCAGCTATTGTTATTGTGCTTCCTTTACACTTGTTAATTTTCTTTTTGTGTTTACTGCAAATTGAGAATGAAACAGAACCTATTCCGATTACAAAAACTAAAGACAAGTAGTAATATTCACCAAGGCAGGAATATTGACAGAAGCAACCAGTCAATCTAGATCCCTTCATCAACAACAACTCCTTGATATCGCTGCAACAAACATCATTATCGACGATATAAACGGCAATTGTTGCCTGTGTGTGCGTGTGTGTGTGCGGGTGTGCGTGCGGACGTGCGTGTGTGTGTAATTGTGTGTCCACCTTATAGAGTACCGTACTTTTCGGACTATTAGCCACAACTAGGTATCTAGGGCGCATTAAGGAAAATCTCTGGTTAGTGCGCCTCTATACATAACCTGTTCATCCTTTTTACACAAAAATCATGTGATCTCTGGTAAGCTCGCCTCTTTACGGTGCCCAACGAAACTGTTCCGTTTTAAACAGCAAAGTTGCTGCCGTGTTAACAAGCACCGTCCTGAGTTCTGCGGCCTATACAAAGGTGTCTATACAGCTATACAAATGTATTACTCATTAAATAAAATAAGTTAATGATTAGTACTTCACATGTAATTAATATTTACTGCCAATATGTACCGAGAAGGTCATGTGAACGTTTGTTTCTTGGGGCCACTGGAAAAAATGCTGTTCTCACCGACTAAATTTATACATAAAAAACGTGAGTCCTCATTCAATGTTGTATTGTCTATGAATTGCCACACCTCCACTACATAACCCTTTCTCTTGCGTCCATGTACAAGTTTAGCTATCGGCCTACTGCCAACCATTTTGCCGATATTGCTTAATGATACATATACAATATTTTTTTAATTTCAAACTTCATCTAGAACCTTTATTTTGGTTATACATTTCATTTTGCCAACATGTTAATAAACACCTATGCAAAAATTCATTGTATATATACTTTGTGCATTGATAAAGCGATGGGAAGCTACAAAGCTAAGACGATCCTCTACAATGTTCCTTATTCTTACAAAACCATTACTTTCACCACCATCAGAGTCAGTGCTGCTATTGCTATTTTAATTATCTGTGTAATCGCAAAAATCTGAATCGGCTATAATGTCATCAACATAAGTAGTTATTTGTTTTCTAATTCGGACGCATTTAATGAACTTGCACAAAATATCTTCGTTTTTATGTTGGAAAATCTTGAACAAAGATTTAAAATTAAACTTTAGGCTAACTTTATAGATAAATCTTAGGACAACACTGTCACTACCATAAACGTTTCAAAGATAGTTGGTTATGTTATCAACGAATAATAAAATTCAGTTACTAGCAATTGCTGGGAAAGTCGCAAAAGTGTGTCTACGGCGGTCGACCATAGAAAACGCATGATTCTACTTCAGTGAAAGGGTAGAAAACGTTGGATTTGCCACTGTTTGTGATAGTAAACATGTTCATTGCCTTCCGCAGCTGAGTTACTTTTACTTTTTTCCAGCTACGAGTACTACAGAACTACAGCTACTACAGAACTTGCACGGGTACTGCTACTGCGTTTTACCTACTAAATTTCTACATCGAAAAGGTTAGTACTTCTTATTCAATGTTCTATTGAATTGCCACACCTCCACTACTTAAAAACGTTGAATTTGCAACTGTTCATGATAGTAAGCATGTTCATTTCCTTCCGCATCTGAGTTACTTTTACTTTTTAACCAGCTACGAGTACTACAGAACTACAGCTACTACAGAACTTGCACGGGTACTGCCACTGCCTTTTACCTACTAAATTTCTACATCGAAAAGGTTAGTACTTCTTATTCAATGTTCTATTGAATTGCCACACCCCCACTACTTACACCGTTGGACTTGCAACCGTTCGTGATAGTAAGCATGTTCATTTCCTTCCGCAGCTGACTTTTACTTTTTTTCCAGCTCCGAGTACCACAGAACTACAGCTACTACAGAACTTGCACGGGCACTCCGAGCGTTGCGATAGGCGGTGGTGAGAAGAAAGCGAGCAGCGTATATTACAAAAATCACACCATCTCTTTCACTTTTAGAAACGCTTGAAGCAGTACAATGCCTCCCAAAAAGCCTACTGCCCAAACGCAAGAACAGATTGATTCCCGTAGAGAAAGAGACCGAATTCGCAAAGCAGCAGCTAGACGAGCAGAAACTGCAGAGCCAACACAGCTACGCGCACAACGAAACAGAACTGCTACTGCAGCTGCTAGAACGCAGGAACTGCAGAGCAAACACAGTTACGCCTACAACGAAACAGAATAGCTACTGCATCTGCTAGAAGTGCAGAAACTGCAGAGCCAACACAGCTACGCCTACAAAGAAACAGAATAGCAGCTGCTAGAAGAGCAGAAACCGCTGAACAAACACAGGTACATCAAGAGCAAGCCAGAATAGATGCTGCAGCTGTTAGAAGTGCCGAGACTGCTGAGCCGACCCAGCAGCGACTCAAACGGCTCAGAGCAGCCGATACAATGGTCAGGCGTGCAGAAACCTCCGAGCGGAGGCAGCGGCGACAAGAACATGATGCACTAGCTACAACAGCTGCTCGGCGAGCTGACTTTTCAGAGCAGATGAAACGGCGTCAACAGCAAGATGCACTAACTACAGCAGCTGCTACCAGGTGCCGTGTATGGGCTGAAAACTTCGCACTTGACTACAGTCCTGCAACACAGTATAGGGCCGAATTTTTCTATGAGACGAATGTCCAAAATTGCTCCAGATGTAATGCCTTACGTTGGAAAGGCGAAAAGTCATATACATGTATGTAGTTTATATAGTAGATTTTATTGATTATAAATTTTATCAACACAACAACATTACTGCTTCACAGTTTGTATATACCATGTCAAAAACAGGCTATAGACAAAGAACTAGTGAGTCATGATTAGTGTTTTAAGCATGTAGAAGTCTCAATTCAATAAATGCTGGCGATAGCTTCGCAGTGCAATAGCAAAATATTTTCTAGAATTTGTTAAAATATGTGCAACTTTTCAATACTGCCAGTTTGAAAAACTTCAGTTTGCCTAGCAATGTCGCTTTCATTATCAGCTCTGTACAAAATTAGGACAACTCCAATTTGAGTGGTTCGAGACTGATGCATTGTAGACTAGCTGTAAAACACATTGCAGATTTTTATTGTTTTCCCCAACAGTATTGACATGTATATGTGTACGCATACACTGATCAAAGCAAAAAATTTTAGTAGACTGCATATTTGGAGTTGTTTTTCAGTATGAAAGACAACTCTCAATAAACCTTTTGCTGTACATGAATCTGTTCCCATGGATGGGTAATGCTGCTAGCGGTTTGGGGCTGTGGCGTCACTTGGGGATGCACGGAAGACCTTTTTCGCCCCGAGTGCAGCGAGAGTATTCAGGTGCGGCTTTCCGGATGAATGAGTTGGCGAGTGCGAGGCGATTGATTGCAAAGCGATTGAGTACTAGGCGATTGATTGCAAGGTGAATGATTGCGAGGCGATTGGTTGCGAGGCGATTGATTGCGAGATGAGTGCAAGGCGATTGAGTACGAGGCGATTGATTGCGAGGCGAGTGGGAGGTGATTGCGAGGCGAGTGCGAAGCGATTGATTGCGAGGCGAGTGCAAGAGCGTGATTGTCAACTGTGAGGCGGTTAAAGACTGGCCAGCCAAGTTGGGGGCTTGGCGACTGAAGTGCGCGATCGTCAACTGCAAATATAGACGTGTATGAGCAGATGCATGAATCTAGACACATGAATCTAGAATATTTACTAGATTTTACATGCATCTAGCTGTAAAACACATTGCGGACTTCCATTGTTCGCCCCAACATTATTGACATGTATATGTGTGTGCACACACTGATCAGGACAACAATTTCTGTAGACTGCATATTTGGAGTTGTTTTACAGTATGAAAGACAACTCTCAAGAAACCTTATGCTGCACGTGAATCTGTTCCCGAACACGGGTAATGCAACTAGTTTATATATATTCATATGTAGAAATATATTCAGAATATATATATATATACATATTTTATATATAGATATTTTTTAAGGATTTTTAGAGGCATTTATTTAGAGATATTTTATGTATAGATATATTACCGTATAATTTATTATAAACTTGAGTGTACAAATAAAATATTTAAAATACAAATAAAATTTTACAAACGATGAACGGAGTAAATAAAAACATTTTGGCCCATATAGCGGTTGTCTGGCAATAAAATTAAACTGATACTCTTGATAAGTAAATACTAGCGTGTAATGGTGCTCTCTGACTAGTTATTTTGGTAATAGCCGCTCTGTATCGCTGTCACTACCTTGGGTAGATGTTAAAGGCGATTCTCTCGCTACTACATGCTGGTAAGGCAGTTATCATCAGAACTCTTTTTGGTGGTTTACTATTGCAACGCTCTGCAGGTTGGCCAAAAATTTGTGATCGTAAAGGCGTTCATGCTCCTTTTTTAAAACAAATATATTCTCCTCGTTAGCAGCTGCAATCACTTCTACCTCAATTTTAAGACTCCCTGAATGATTGGTGATTTTCTACGAGTGACATCCACCACCTTTTCAGTCATTGTGCCTCCGTGTATGATAAAAAAGCCACGTTTATTAGCTTTACTGCAAATGGGTCGTGCAGATTATTGGGCTCTCTTATACTAAAACGAATAACTAAGCGTTAGTGATGGGAAAAATAAATATGGTGTCTTACCAAAGTAAAATTCCATTATTAATTTAGCAAATGGTTTTTGAAAAAAACTCATTACTTACCACAAGTTGTTGGTTTATCAAGGGCCTCCAAATCGATGAATATTTGTGAAAACCTTTGGACGCGGCAAGAAACTTATAGCTTAATATGTTTCCGGCTAAATAGAAACCTAAATGAATCGATTGCGCATGCGAATGGTTAACTCTATTGCTAGCTGCAATAGAGTTAACTTTTAATCGAGAGTAATTGTGTTCACCCGCGAACAATTTAGTCCGCGAATATGCATGAAAAATGCATTTGCCCGAAGCTTACCTCCTCGAATATTTTCATCCTATAAGGTATATGATGCGTCTGATGCCCTATCTGTGACCAGTCTAAAGTGAAGTGCTTGAGCATGTCCCTTCCAAAAAGAGGTACTTCACTGTTTTCTCCTATAACATACAAAGAGACCTCTGCTGGTTGGTTTAAATACTGGACAGTGGTTGTTAGCTTACCTTTAGGCACAAGATATTTACTAATCCCGCTAGGTTTCAGTGTGACGTTAGCTGGCTTGAGGTCAAGTTCAGGACAAACTTGTTTATACAAAGTGTACGGTATTGTTGAGACCCCAGCTCCGGTGTCGAATTCCATCTTCACTTCATGGCCATTTATGAAAGTGTTTACCATTATCGCTGGTATTCTTCCGGATATCCAATTTATGCGTGCAATTTCAACAGATTCCTCATCCCTATCTCGTAGAGCACTGGTTGTGGCTTGAAGAGTATGAGTGTTCCTAGCTTCCTGTCTTTTGCCTTGAAGTCTCTGTCTTAATTCTGGATTTGTTGCCTTCCTTTCACAGACATCTTGTAAATGTCTTTTTAGACCACAGTTGAAACACTCTGATTGCAGGTGCGGACAGTTCTTTCTCACGCGCTGAGGACTACCACATGAACGGCAAGGTCTTTGCAATGTCAGGGTGCCCGTGTTCTTGCTGAGTGATGATACATCCACGTTATTAGAAGTTGAGGTAAGGGAGCACACCGGAACAGTTTGTGGTGAATGAGGCTTTCCAGCCATACTTTGAACATCTCTGTTGACTTGTTTTATACCTCTAGCTACTTCTAAAGCTTTATCTAGTGTCAATTCAGCCTCTGACAGATGTTTTCGACGTGTGCTGTCAGAAGAGATGCCACACACAAACAGATCTCTCAAGACACGTGGTCTAAAATCTGCATAAAAGTTACAGTACTCCGAAGGTGATCGGAGTTGCACTATGAACTCACTATTTCTCCTGGTAGCTGATTCCTCCAATGAAAACGGTACATCTCTGCAATTTCTAGAGGTGCTGGAGACAAGTGATTAGTTAAAAGCTGAGTAAGTGCATCAAGATTTTTGTTTTTGGTTATATCTGGTGCTGTGAGGCTGTGCATAAGACTATGTTTTAGGCCCCAAAACACTTAAGAAAGATGCTTTCTTTTTAGCATCTTTGATCCCATTTGCTACAGTAAACATTTCAAACTTTTCTAAATAAACACTGGATGTCTCTGAAGAGTCATCATATGGGTCCATGTGTCCTATAGATCATGCCATTGTAAACAGTTTATTTTGAGTCAAAAAAAAGAATTAAAATGAACTTCACCAAATTAGTTTTGGTTGATGTGTCGTTGAGCTTGTGTCAAACTTTATAATTTTGCTACACAGAAGGTAATATGTTAAAGCTGATACAGTTTGCATTTTTTCAGACTTGGTCTGTGTATATGTTCGCTTTGTTGATATTTACATTAATAGGTGTGTGCTCAACCAAGTGAATCTCATCCTCGTCGCCATTTGTTATGTTTACCTGTTATGGTAGGTGCGTAGTATCTGTAGTAGCAGTAGTAGTAGTAACTATATTAGTATTATTTCGATAGTGTGCACACACGGGCCTGCCATGTGTTTAGCGAGTGCTAAACCATTAATTGTAAAGTTACTCTAGTAGTCATGAAAGGCTTCTTGTTGATTGTCTTATTTACATGTGGATGATTGATAGTTGATGCGCATGTGTGTAAGTCCGTACGCATGCGTGTTGATAACTGATATTATAATGTAGGAGTAGATAATCACTAACTATGTTGTAACAATATAACGATAAGATAATTGCTAACTGTGTATAAGAATAATCATGCTAATGATACTATATACATTACAGTTGTGTTCCTATACTATTGGTGAGAAAGAAGAGCAGACTTGTGTAGATTATGAGACGTTATGCCAAATTGACATTACAGACAAAAGAACAATCACATAATATTGTGAGTAATTGCAAAGTGATGATGCTTACTGACTATGCAATGTTTATGTAAACAGGCGTACACCTATTTCCTACACCCAATTCCAACAGTTCCTCCCACTCTTGATGTTTTTTTACTGTCAACAAAAGAAATAAGGAATGGATGTGCCATAGAAATCTGTATACTTTCTAACACGCCGGGGGTATCTGTGGACAAGATCTATTGAAGGTAACGCTGCACTAGGAGGACTGTTTTCTTGCACTGGGGTTGGTAAATCCTAAGCAAGTGCTAGGTTATTGTCAGATGTCATGATAGGAATATGAGGTTGAAGTTGGTTACTGCGTCATTTAAGTAGTCCTTGTTTGGTTTGAACAATGAATACTGTATTATTGCATTTTACTCGCACTATAATTCCTGACACCCATCTCGGCCCACTCCTGTAGTGGTGTGCATACACTGAAGAATTTAGTCTGTTTCTGCATTAAAGTCTTAAGTTGTTAGACTTTATGTTCGGTTTTGGCTTTAATAGTTCTAGAGGATCTCGCGGTTGTCTTCCATAAAAGACATACGCTTGATTTGTAGTCTAGTGCCGGATGTGGCAGTGTGTGGTAGGTAGTCAGAAATAAGCGAATGGCATAAGGAAGGTCTTACTGTGAGGACACATTGTTTATTATACCCGTCTTTGACGCCTGCACAAGTCTTTCCGCTTCATCGTTTGTTCCAGGGTTGTACTGTAGCATTGTAATATGTTTTATGTTATTGTTCTGACAAAAAATGTTGAATTAATTTTAGCTGAACTGTGGGCCATTGTTACTTACTATTGTCATAGTAGCCCTTCTGTGGTAAATATTTCTTGCAGCATTGTAATCCTATCATGGGTTTTAGTCTTTCCTATATTTGTCACGCCAATGTATGGATATTTTGAATATGAATCAATGCACGCAAGCCACATTTTAGACTGGAAAGGTCCAGCAAATTCAATGCGTAGTCTCTGCCAGGGCTCGTCTTATTTTTGGCTAACTCTTATACGTAGATGGGGACTTGCCGGAACTAACACAATATACCTCACAAGCTTGTGCTAGCACTTTTATGCTCATTTTAGGCCACCACAAAATGTCTATGAGCAAATTCTTTCATTCTCGTTAGTTCCCAGAAAATGTATGTGGCAGGTCCGAGATAATTTTGTGTAATTTTTTGATATGACTACTCGAGAGTTCTCTTTTTATAAAATCAGCAGGTCATCCGTAATATGCAAATTAATTTGCTCATTTCACAAGGGTCTTGTGGTGTCTGATACGTTTACTGACTTTGGCCAGCCTAGTCTTATGTATTGCATAATTTCAATGAGTGTTGTGTCATGCTTTCTCTGTTGTTACACATCTTTTAAATGCAATGGGAATTTTTGCAATGTTTTATGCATTGCATGTGTCAGTTCACTACATTCTACCTCATCCTTTTTGTCAAACTGATGGCCCGGTTTAGTCGGTAGGTGTGAGAGGGTATCCGAATTGCCGTGCTCAACCATACGTTTATACTGTATATCAAACTGAAATCCTTGTAGCGTTATTTCTCTTCTCTGTAGGTGTTGTGCAGCAATAGTAGGAATATTTTTCTCTGGTGAGAGAACATGAGTCAGTCGTTCCTAATCAGTTAGAAGAATGAAGTGTTTCCCATACAGATACTGGCGAAACTTTGTGGCACCATAGATAATGCTGAGAGCTTCTTTGTCGATTTGTGAATAGTTCCTTTGAGTTTTAGTAAGGATTTTTGAAGCATGTCTAATAGGTACTTTAGCATCACTTTTTTGCTGCAACAAGCAAGCACCTATGCCAGGGGTGCCCAAATACTTTTGCTGGGGGGCCAAACAGGTAACCAGGCCTTATCAGGAGGGCCAGGCATGAATACAGCTGTATATATGTAAATGTATGTGTATTTTAAGTAATGTGTAAGTAAACATATTTACATGAACATAAACATGAAAGTAACTAGGTGTAACATAATAACACATGTAGGTTTATTCTCAACAAAATCTACTGTGCAGAAGAAGTATCTGTAATGTTAATGAAACACATGAAAGCGAGTTTGCTTTGCAGCTATTGCTGCAATATCTGATTTATCTTTGGTTACTGCTACAGCTAAGAGCTGTTGAGTATGTTCCTCTGTCAGTACACTCCGATACCTACTTTTTATAAATGTCAGCTTTGAAAACATTGATTCACACAAGTAGGTTGTACCAAAGAAAGTAAGTAAGTGCACTGCCATATTGCATAGCATAGGTTACTTCTCCTGGACAGCAGGTTGCGTTCAGAACCCTACAATAGTTTGCTCAGCAAATTGAGCTTTAGCCAATATATCTACCTTTAAATCACACAGCTCTAATTCTGCCACACCTCTCTGAACATGAGGAAAGTTATCGACTTGGGCTTTCCAAAGCTGATGTGCCTGAAATGGGCACGCAACCAGCTCAATAATGCCATTGATACTATCAAAGGCAGCAAAGCGACGCTCCATCTCTGAAGAAACATCAATGAGAAAAGCGCGTGCTGTTGTAAGGTCCACGACATCATCACGACCATTCACAAATTCTCTGATGATTGGAAAGTGGTTCATATCACTGTTTATGTCCTCGTAAAAGCAGTGGAGTTTGTCTTTAAAAGATGTTACTGCCTGTCAGAGTTCTACCACATTATGACCTTCACCCTGCAATTTCAAATTTAGGTCATTCAGATGAGCCAAAATGTCTGTCAGAAAAGCCATGTCTCTCAGTGAATGCTCCGATCTGAGAATCTCTAAAAATCGTTCTGCTGCATCTCCTCCAATTTCACTAAGAAACTGCTCAATATGCTGTCTTACAGTTCATACTCTTTGCAAAGCTCTACCCTTACTCAGCCATCTGCAAATATACATTAAAGTACATTGTATATTAAAAATAATTGACAATATTCACAACTTTGCTGTGCTTTTTTACCTCATCATAATGTAATGAAAATAAGTATGTCAAATATAATTCAAAGATAGCAGTATGGTACTAACCTTACATTGTTGTGTACTAACAATTCATCATACTGAGAATTAGACTCCTGCAGAAATTTTCTAAGCTGGCAGTGTCGTAGAGATGATTTTGATCTGAGAAAGTTTATTAGTTTCATTATGTCCAGCATAAGACTTCCATATTCATCTTTCAGTTGTGCACAGAGAATGCTTTCGTGTATGATACAATGAAATGCAATCATCTGAGGATTGTTTTCTTTCAGGCGATTAACAAAACCAGAATATACACCCACCATAGCTGGGGCGCCATCTGTTGCTACAGAAATTATCTTATGCATTGACACTTTATGGGAGTCCATGTAAGCCTTGAATGCCTGATATATATTTTCTCCAGTCGTACGCTCTGTCAGTGGAATAACTGCTGCAAAGTCCTCACTAAACTTGCTGTTGAGATAATACCGAACAAACACACTCAGCTGAGCAACATCGTTTATGTCAGTACTCTCACCTACTGCAACCGAAAATGATTTACACCTGTTCAAGTTATATATGACACCTTCAGTCACATGATTGGCAATAGCTTCTATCCGTCGGGCGCACGTATTCCTAGATAGCGGTACTGACTGAACAGCTTGCTGAATATCTAGCTTTTCGGGGTAGAGCGCTTGAACGGCTGAAACCATGCATTCTTTGAACAGTTCGCTGTGGCTGTATGGAACCATCGCTTTGGCAATTCTATAACAAACTTCATAACCAGCAGTAGCTGCTCTTTGTTGCAAGCTTGTAGCTCCCCTCATCATAGCCATTTGTCCATTAGCCTGCCTTGTTAATCTATCAAGCTGTTCCTGCCTCCTAGCTGTCCCTAGAGGAAATCTTCCGTCATAGTCAGGATGGTTTTGACTGTAATGCCTTTTGATATTTGCTACCTTGTTTATAGCGACTGAATTATTGCATATCAAACATATAGGTTTCCCTTTTACTTCATGAAAAAAGAATTGTGTAGTCCAGTTTGGATTAAAACGTCGGTTTTCACTGTCTATCAATCTCTGAGCCATGATTACTTACGAATTATTTTTTTAAGTCATTAGTCATAAAATCAAACAATTTATGCTGAGAAATCCACAACACTAATGCAAAACTAAACCCTAGTATTGTCGATAATGCTGGTCAGGTGACTTCAGATAACTACCGTACCTTTTGGACTATTAGCCGCTACTTTTTTGCGATATTTTGAGTCATGCGGTTGATTTAGAGGCTGCGGCTATTCTGCAGTTTTTTCTTTCACCGCTAGGGCGCATTAACTGGCTTCTGGGGTTAATGCGCCTCTAGCGGTGAAATAAAAAACGAAACTTTGCCTACTGCGGTACTGTTCCGTTAGGCACTGGGTTAAAAACCGTCGGTTAATACGAAACAGTGCCTAACGGCACTGTTCTGTTTTAACGAGCAAAGTTGCTGCCGTGTTAAAAGCCCCGTCATGAGTTCTGCGGCATAGGTACACAAAAGGCTATGTATTGTTTTATTACCGTTTTTTTTAAATAAAGCAGATGCGGCCAATATAGAGGTGCGGTTAATAGTTCGAAAAGTACGGTAATAATTACTACTGATACAATAATACATTGCCAAACAAACTCTTTAAAATTTTCAAAACATTAAAAATTACAACAGCTGGGGGGCCTGATAAAAACAGCTGGAGGGCCGGATCAGGCCCGCGGGCCTCCATTTGGGCACCTAGGACCTATGCCATATGCTGATCCTTGCTCGAATCGTTATATGTGAGTTTCGTCGTGTTTATTATATCCTTCTTTAACTCTTTGAAAGCCTCATTTTGTTTAGCTTTCCATTCAAACTTCGCTCTTTTACGTGTCAGATCATACAGTGGGGCAGCTTCTGATGACATATTTTCAATAAACCCCTATAATATTGCATTTTTCCAAGAAATGCCTGCGCCTGGAAAATATTTGTTAGAACAGGCATCTCTTCGATAGCTTTTACAGCGTTGTCTGAGGACATTTTCCGTAAGAGTCAATAATGTGTCCTAGGTACTCTACTTCCTCTTTAAAGAACTCACACTCTTCTTGCTCAACTCCAATACCATAATCCTGTAGTTTTATGAGCTTTCCAGATGTTTCCAATCGCTCTCTTCATCTACACCTGTAACAATTACATTGTCCGTGTTAGCAACAACACCAGGTAGGTCTGCAACAAAGCTATTCATATACCCTTGGAATTCTGCTGGGCTTGAGGCAACTCTGAAACACATTCTCTGATACTGGTAAAGTCTGAATGGAGTGTTAATTACACTTTTTTTTTTGCGTTTTCATTCAACACGAGCTCAAACTCAATCGGCCAGATCCATTTTAGAGAAGTGTTTTTCCCATCCCATATAGGTTTATCCACGAGCTCGTCAGTTTTATGAATTGGGTGTTAGCCAACAAGCAATTGTTAGCTAAGTGCATTAAAGTCCCCACCAATTCAAATTTTATTGTTAAGATTTTTTGGGCATACAATAGAAGCTGCCCAACCACTCAAATTGAGCTTCTTGATTACCTTCTCAGCCTCTAGTTTTCCTAGCTCAGCCTTTACATCGTCACACTTACTAAATGCTGTTTCTCTTGCTTTGCTTTGTGAGATTTAGTCTCACAAAAATGTAAAATAATTTTGACCTTACAATGCCCTAAGACTGGCTTGAAAAATTTGCTGTACTTAGCTGTGAGTAGTTGAACTTTGGCATTGAGGTTAGGTGTTACATTACTCACCAATTCTGTAAAATGGCTATCTGTGATAGCACTCAATCCATATTCGGTGAACCCAAATGCACTTGACCAATCGGCTCCGAATAAGTTGGCTTAGACGGACAAGTTAATGATAGTAAGACACATGTTATTTATTGTTTTGTCGTCCAGGGTAACATCAACTCTACATTCACTGATTGTTCCTTTTTTGGAGTATCCAGAGCCATGCAAGTCATTAGATGATGTGATAGCTGGTGAAACTTAAGCTTTATATGTTTCCAAATTTTTCATAGAACATGTTGCTCCAGTGCCCTATTGCATCCATATGCTTTTGTTGTTGATGTGTATGTGTGTTTAACCACGTTCGCCGATCTGTAGAATTGTTAGGTATGTTGTTGACATTGTGCACACTGTGAACAGCTTTCTTACTATAGCTGCATGTAGGTGTATATTTTGCGGTGCCTTCACGCTTGCTTCTAAATTCACACACTGTTTCCGGGTGTCCTAATTTTTGAAAAGAGTTGTAAGTGTATGATTTGTAAGGACAGTTTTACCTAGCATGTTCTGTAAAGCATGCAGGACAACTCTTGAACATAGATCGTCTGTTGAAGAGCTTCGGTCCATTGCGAGGTTGATGCGATACTTGGTTGATGTTTTTCTCAGTTTTTATTGATCTCACTATTTTCTGCCGAAAACAACCAATTGAGCTAAACCCAAATATTTCCTATAATGAAACTTATTGGACTCAAAAAAGGGTATTTAACTCTTTGCTCGAAAAATATCTCCATTATAATGAGCCTATCATTGCCATGATTTATAGTGACTTCTCTCCTACAAGTTCTGCAGGCTTCTTTGGTGAATAAATAGCTTTAGTTAGGCTCATGATTGAAAAGTTTTTTTCAGAGAGCAAAACACAAACTGAACACCGTTTTGGGCATTATTTAGACATATTTGGGGAAAATTGAGCTATACAGCAGTTATCTGAATTATCCAATCTCATGATTTTCTAAACATAATATATTGTTAGAAATTTTTAATAATATACAGCTATACTTTCAATAATATAATATATAACAATGCTGTGTATGATATATAGTATCATTATATATTATTAAAAATTTTAATATGTAGTAACATAATGCTTATTTTGGAAAAATTGTAACACAAAAATACTGAAAAGCTGCTTGTAATGCATACAAAACACAAACACGGACACGGACACTTTCTTAGTCCTGTTGGATATGCTTCTGTTGGATATATTTAGCGAATAATACTAAATGCTTTACTTAAAGTAGGTGAGCTAAAACTTACATTTCTTGGGTATTAGTTTTTAAAACTATTAAGAAGTTGTGTTCTCTATATAAACTTGAAGTCACATGCCCTAATACAAGGTTTGAAGTTATTTCTTTGCATTATGGGTTGATGTTTTGTCCTCTAAAAAAAGGCTTGAAGTTAGGCCTTACAGAGATTCTTAGATTAAAAATAATACAGACCTTTGTTCAACTAACACTCAATAATGCATTTTTAGATGTTTTGACGCTCAAGATTATACAATTGTTGTTTTACTGTCCATAATACCTGGAATTCCTTAGCTTAAACTTACAACTAGCCGATCTTCGATTCATACATAGAAAGAAAGATGAGACACACGCATTGCTCTCTACTAGTCACTATTCTCTTTGTGTATTTAGCCTTCACTCTAGAACATGAGCTCAATCGGTTCATAAGGAGGTTTGAGACCTTAGACTATGATTTAGTTGAGTCTTACAAGCAGCATGAATTTCACAAAAGATCGATAGAAATGGCTGGAGCAGTGAATCAGTCACTGAAGCTAAACGTTCTGGCATTCAACAGGTAAGATGACACGACTCGGTTTTTTCTGATTTGTACAGCTTAGCAGTATTAGCAGCTTTGTACATATTTGCTGACACCGTTTTGAACATTTCGTAGCAATTAATAAATTTTATTGATACAAAAATACATGACTTTTGGTGTGATGTAACATAATTCACTCTATTCTTGTACTGGCTAAGAAAGTGACGCATTGATATGAAGTTTCAGGCATGTTTCAAGGGGTTTAAAACTCAATTTAATTAATATCAGGTAAGGTAACACTGCTAACTCCCAAGTATCGAATGTTCCTACTTCGGAACTCTAGCTTTTGTGAGTGATTTGCTTGATTAAAAACTGCCAAAAGAAGTTAATTATTCTGCAGATCGCTGACTTTGCTGTTGGTGCCAGATACTGCAACATTTGATAAAGAAGCATCAGAAATATTTGACAGTGTAAAAAACAATCTTGACACTTCACACTTGTACCATGGCTCTGTGAAGGGTAAGTCAACACACCTTAATAATGTCTCTGTAAAAGGTAAATCAGCATGCCTTAGTAATGGCTCTGTGAAAGGTAAGTTAGCACACCTTAATAATGGCTCTGTGAAAGGTATATCAGCACACCTTAGTAATGGCTCTGTGAAAGGTAAGTTGGCACATCTTAATAATGGCTCTGTGAAAGGTAAGTCCGTGGACATGTATTGTGGCATCATTCAGGGGAAATAGCTACACCTTCACTATGACTCCGTCCGTTGTACTGAAAAATAAATATAAGTCAATAGGACTGCACTATTCACATTTTATGGCATATGTATTCATAAAACCTTTTCTATTCAAGGTATCAAATCATAAAAAACACCTTACAGAGCTGTTCTAGCAAAAATATCGATGCATAGATGATCACACGGCTCAACTCACCTCTTTTCAATAGAAAGCAAAAACGAATGCCTAAATTCACCATCCAACAACCTATAGTGCTGGACTATTTACAGAAAATGTATGATTGAACAACTCCCGCTATTGTAGGTTACGCAAGGAGTCAAGTATATGGCTTTATAATTGATGGTCTCTTTCAAGGAAAGATAACTTTAACTCCAACAGAAATATTGTACATAGAGAGAAAGGAAAAATATCAGCCGAACTCACCACTGCTTAATGAACCAAAAGTTCACTCTGTGGTTTATAGAGAGAAGGATGTGATAGATGCTCATCAGATCTTACCGTAGGTACTCATGGTGATATAGTATCTGTTTTATTTGATTATATTGACTTGTATCAGAGTAGCCTGATAATATAAGTGGTGCATATAATTACTTAGTGTAGCACTATAAGGTTTATCATTGCGTAGCAAAGTAAAGTTTGAACATATACTATAATACACTAAAAAACCATTGCATACTCATATGCAATCCCATATTGATTCGGAAGATATAACAAATTATAATATATTAGAGCATAATATAATATATAATTACATAATGAAATATTGTATAATACATATATAAAAGATAATATATTATACTATGATATAATATGATTTAACATAATATTTACTATAACAAAAGCCGTGTTCGTCTTTTCGAAGCCGTGTTTAAAGGGTTAGGATAAAAGATTGCTCCATATGGGATTTGAACTCATGGCATTTACCTAGATAGACCAACATTCTCACACCTGCACCTATCAACCAACTTCTGGCACTTCAGAATCATTGTGCAGATAGTTATTATCTGTGATTTATCAGCACTCCTGATGATCTCTCATTATCTCACACTAGACTGCCAGGGTACTAGTATAATATGCTGTCCGAGTCTCTGCAGAGTTAAGAGAATGGCGGTAGTCTAGTGGTCTAGGATGGCTGACCTGCATACACCTGGTTAGGGGTCAATTCTCAACAAAGGTCATTGGTTGTGACTAGATTGACATTCAACCTTCAATTGCTTTCCGTCTCCAGTCTCCATGTCTCCAGTCGTTGAGGTTCCCTTGCTACTGGACTCCGTTATGTCCAGCCGAAATCATAAATACCATTATTTGTGTAACAATGGTCTTTAAAGCTGCAACTTTTACAAATATCTTGTTTTTTATACTTCTGTCTTCTACTAGCTGCTCTACGCAGTAGTTTTATAATTCATAAATCTCAAAAGAGTTCCATTTCTTCATCTCACAAATACAGTTTGTTTTGTTGGATGATATGGTGTTAGACACTTGCTTTAGAAAATCAAATCTGGTCGAATTTTAAGCTAACCAACAAGAGCCAAGTATTGAAAGACTGTTACCCTCAGTATTAAGCAATCAGTTACATTATTGTCTGGCAGTCCCAGCAGGTTGAATTAGAATTTTATACTTGACAGGTTCAATTGAAGAGCATAGCTGGTGACTAGCTTTTTACAACCTTGCAAGTAACCATCAACTTTAGCATGTCAATGTTGTCTATAATTAAGTAAAATTTGACATAGAGCAGCTTACCATATAATTTGCTACATGTTGGATCATATGTTATGAATTTAATATGGCTACCATTTGTGATGTGATATTACTCCACATATGTGTGGGTAGTGAAAGTTCATATGAGCGCTTTTATGCTATACTAGCTGCAAGTCCTGCAATGCCAAGGAGTTCCTTCATATTCAGTTAGATGCCTGCAAGTGGGTATTTAAATGTCTGGTTCCCAGGGAACAGACAGAGTATTCAAGACCAAATATTTCTAGCAACCTGGCAAAAGGCAACTGAAGGGAAAATTTGAGGCAACAAATGTGGAAATGCGTAGCATTTACGCTGGCTAACAGACAGACAAACTTGCACATACAACAGAAAAATGGGATTTATTAATATAAAGCTTTTACATTGATGTCATATGCTATAGGAGCGGTAAAACATTTTTACTAGTTAAGTTAACACTAGTAGCTGGGTAGCTTACTTTTAGAGTTCAGTCGGCTTGTTGGTTAGAATAAGATAAACTCGAGCTTGAAATAAAGTTTAATAATAGCTCAGTTTTTTATTTTTACAACATGATGGCAGCGGAGGCAGCGATTTCCAACTGAACTCACATGCAAATATTAAGTAGGCCAAAAGCACTATATCCTTTAGAAGGTTAAAAATTGTTTTGGTCTCTTTTAAAATAAACTGTGAGCCACTAAAGATATCTTGACACATATCTCGCTGTAGATAAATATGAAGTAACCTTGACCTTGTTTCAGACAGTTGCGAGGATCATGTGGCAACAGCCTCCAGAAGAACATAGACTGGATGAACAAGATGTTGCAGGGGACTAAACATAGACGCAGGTCTGTAGCTCTGGCTGACTAAAAACTCTGATATCTCAAGTGTAAAATGATTAGTTTGTTAAACAACACCGATCTCTATGTCTAGTAGAGATCGGTGTTGTTTCCAGAGCGTTTTTAAAGGCAATTAAAAGCCGATTCACATATAAATAGCTCGATACCTTGTTGTTACACTATAGGCATGCAAGTTATAAATACTTATTAGTTTTTTATGAAGTTTTTGAAAGCTGTAGATCAAGTTAATTTTAATTTCGACTCACTTCATCTGAGCAATAGCTGGGGCTAGTACAGCACAAATTAATAGGGAAGACAACTCTTTGGTTTAATAGTAATTTCAGTTTTTTCGCTACCAGAGCATTTGTAAACATTCAGGAGCTTTCTTCTTGGAAGTGAAAATTGCTGCCAACAGTGCTATTTACTGCCAAAGGCGCTAATCAAAGGTGCTAGCTGCTGCCTAAGGCAGCATTTGCTGCCTCAGGCGCTTGTTGCTGCCGATGGTTAGTTGCAAGCCTTGTTGTCAAGTCCAACACGCTGGCATCAACAAACTTTGTTATACTTAGAATAGTTCGGCACCAAAGAACGAGGAGACAAGCACCCAATGTTGACCCTAAACAAACTTGCGAGATGCAACTCATGTCTGATCCAGAGCTATGGAGGCACTTTGAAGATACAGTTGGAGTGAGTGGCTTTACTTACTGAGTCAGAGTTGGTATGAAATTGCACTTTGCAATTTTGTCAGTTTTAAAAAAATGATACTTTAGACATACGGCTAAAAGACTAGATGCGAGCACAAAATTAGTAGCGACGGTATTTGTTGTCGCGAGAAATTGAACATATGGCAACGTTGTGATTAATCACAACTTCTTGTATAAGACCAATCCGAGCTGCCCCATATTGACCTGATAGAAGCTGCACCTGGTTAGCCAGACAAGGATGCAATAGGCTGCAATTAATTATTATGTCAAATTCTCACCATCCCAGTTTTTCGCAACATGAAATTTAGCCATTATGAATTTTGCACTCATATCATTAGGTTTGTCTGTTGTTGAGATGGCTAACCCCTTTTTTGTTCTAATTGCCTCATTTGCCCATCTCTATGTTCTTTTTCTCGCTTTTGTAAAAAAATTTTTTTAAGTTGTAGAGCTTTAATTATTTAAGTTATAAAATTTCTCCAGCGCTGCTCGTACCTGTAAGTTACCCAGTACCTCCAGTTTCTTTTCTTCACTGTGTGCTCTTCAGCAAAAACTAACTATTATTATCAATTATTATTATCATTATTATTATTGTTAACTATTAATAATGGTAGTTATTGTATACTTCCTTTTTTATGCCTTTGTAATGTAATTTTTCATATTATCCCACTTTTTACTCTTAAAAAACTTTATATATGGTCCTAAAAGTTAGTGTTTATTGAATAGCAAACAAAAACATCTAATTTAATATTTTGCAAAATTAGTACAGAGCAATAAAATAGAGGTTGAGGTAGAACTATGACATCATATTCCTTGCAGAGGAATGAGGTGACAATAAGAAAAGAGATTACAGGAATCTTCCAGTACCTTATCAGAGAACTCAACAATTTTCTGGCTACTTCATTTGTTACTCCGGATGGAACCGAGTCATTCAATGAGTTCAATGTCAAAGTTGTCCGAGTCTTGGTAAGTAACCGCTGTAGCAATATCTCTATGATTCACCAAAGGTTTCAGATAAGACATCCCACCCAGAAATGCTCTGTGTTTTTTTGTTATGACATACCATACCAATTTAGGTTTGCTTCTTTTTATGATTTTAGTTTAAATTATGATTAATTTATAATTTAACCTGAAATTATTCAACTATTAAATTTATTTATTAATTTAATAATTAATTTTATGATTACATTAAAACTCAATCATCATATTAAGCAATGATACGAAGAATATGAATTGGCTGATTTTTTTACTCTGTCAATGTTAGATACCGCAATAATAAAAAGTTGCTGTATCGTAAAATAAATGATAATAGTTCATTATCGATAATATAAGTAACAACTGTTCCTTAAATACATGCCAATTGTTGAGAAAATATGATCTAATAATCAATGTATCAATATTTTAAAACTTGCCAGATGCTGCCGTAAATTTTCATAGCTCAACGATTGGCTGACAGCTCAACTAATCATTTTCATTCACGAATTGCTACTGGTTTGCCAGTCAATTGAGTTCTCTGATTAAATACTGATTGCTTAAATAGATACCTCTTTGCACATTAACGGAAAAGATGGTACCATAACTCCAACAAAAAATTTTGTGTTTTCAATGTTTTTGTTAGGGAGGAATATTACGCTATTATTTAAAAAGTATGTGCACGTAAAAAGTACAAAACTCCAGTTTTACTGGTGTTTCATTGCTATCTAAGTAATTCAAGTACAGGCGCGTCCATGTAAGCACATATAAGTACAGTTAAGTACATCAAGTACATTAAAGTAATTGAAGTACATTTAAGAACATTGGCCTTACTTTTAACAATTTGCTCAAAATAATACTCCACCTCCTTCAGATTATCATACAATTTTCTGTCCTGACAGCAAATGTGCATTATTAGTTTGATGCTAAAAACATTATATTTCAAAAAAGAATTCATGATGTCTTGAACTTTCACATGCACAAGCTTAATCTTGTGCTAAAGTTCCACTAAACTTGTACAAAGACGATGACATATTACTACGGTGATGGATGAAATCTTCAAGATTTTACTTGTTTTCCTTGATACATAATGCCTTACCAATCTATACACGTATATATACTAGAAATTCCACTGTCATACAGCCCACGACCAAAGTAATAACGGAAAAAAGAAATGGTACTGTTGGTTGTTGAAAAAGTAGTTCTCAGCAGGAATTGACAGAGTATAATGTAAATGAGACTTGTTTGAGATGATATAAAATAAATTTGAGGGAGCACGACTCTAAAAAGGCGCAACAGAAATAACAGAAATGTAACAGAAATAAATATTAATAAAATAAATATTCAACTATCTCAAACTTATGTTTTACAATAATAGAATAAATATTAATTCAAGCAGTAGACCTAACCTACTGTACGTAATTTAAATAACAACAGCAATAATGAAATATGTTTATTAAACCTCTTATTATATTGAAATGCAATATTAAAAGTAAAATGGCAAGCTGCCGTGTAATACACAATTTGAAAGTTGGTTGTTGGTTAAAATAAATATTAATTCAAGCTGTAGACCTAAGCTACTGTACGTAATTTAACTAACAACAGCAATAATGAAATATGTTTATTATAGCTCTGAAATGCAATATTACAAGTAAAATATATTGTAATATACAGTTTGAAAGTTGGTTGTGTTGAATGCAAAACAGTTTTGACAACAATATGTAACAGAAATAAATATTAACAAAATAAATAATTAACTATCTCAAACTTATGTTTTACAATAATAAAATAAATATTAATTCAAGCTATAGACCTAACCTACTGTACGTAATTTAACTAACAACAACAATGCCAACAATAAAGAAATATGTTTATTATATCTCTGAAATGCAATATTAAAAGTTAAACGGCAAACTGATGTGTAATATACAGTTTGAAAGTTGGTTGTGTTTTGATGAATGTAGAATGGTTTTGACAGCGATATGTAACAGAGAGCAAGCGTTGGCATTTACGCGTCTGGAAGTTTTATGCAAACTGGAGTGAAATAAAGAAATATTCTTGTCATAAAAGGGCGTTGTAGTAACGCCCTACCTTGTAGATAAGATGTAAAGAAATCTGGCTGTTGTTCTAGATAATTTGAAAACCCTTCGGTAATTGGACAAAAACGTAGGCTGATAAACTGTGTACCACATTTTCGTACCTGTAAATCGGTCTACGCCTCAAACAGTAGACAAACAGTACACAGTAAACAGTTCTACTATCTGTCGCACGGCTTTATTGGCGTTTCGTAGGTCGGTCGAAACTATTAATAAACCAAGCTGTTCAAGCGTTTTGTGGCGATTTGTGGCAAGACTTTATCGTTCTATTCTCTGTCGCTCGGCGTTTCATATTCCAGTCTTAACTTTTATTAAACGAAGCCTTTCAAGCGTTTTGTGACGATTTTCGTCCTAATAAATATGTCTATTTATGTATAATCCGATCAGATGGGTTAGTTTTAGGAATTTGCGGTAACCTTTCAAAGGCTTGGTAACATATTTAAATAGGTTTATATGCGTTTTGTATCATTATTATACTTAAACGACTTTACTGAAAAATAGTTAAATTTGTTGATAGGATTTCGTTGCAAGGGTTTGGTGACGGCCGTTAACGGATAATTTTTTGGAAGTTGTGTGCACATGTGCATTTATCATAATTCTCCCAACCAATCGTTTCACTCTTGTTTGGTCGTGGGATAATATGTAACTAATTGCTATACTATAATAGTATATATGGTATAATTAATATAAATAGTGCATTGTATTAAAATATAAGTGATTAAAATAATTGTATAAACTATCTATCAGTTGTATAACTAATACAATATATAACTAATACAATATATAACTAATACAACTGATAAATAGTTTTTACCTGATCATTTTTGCAGCGCTTGTAAGTGATAGTAGAAGTAGGCCCTACTACGACTGTTACTACTAATAGTATAGTAGTAGCGATCTATATTAGTAAATCTTGCTTTATCATTATGTATGTCTGTCTGTGTGTCTGTGTCCATTAGTTCACTTTTTGGCAGATTTCATCCTAATATCACACTCATATTCTCCGCTTCTTCAACTAAGGTGCTAAAATATTTGGTTTTGAAACTTTGCTTGGTTCCTGAGAAATAGCCTTGTCTGCAAACAATCTGATTGAATCATCAACTGGCTTACCGTTATCCTGTTTACTTACAGCAAGCCTGAAGGCAATATATTAGTTAAGGTAGTAGAGTCTCGGTTTACGGAGTTGAATATCACTAGTTCAATTTCTGTGCACAGCAATCCTTTACGATGCACTTAAATTGTGGCCTAAATTATTTGCGATGTTTTGAAACAAGATTACGAGATCATAGTTTTATGATTGCAAATAATCCACTGCTTCCGGCTTTGCTGAATAATCTCTACTATAATAAGAGCCATGTTCTGTGTCGTTAAAGTACTCTCATATAAGGGAGGAGTTGTAAGAGCAGATGACCAGAGTTTCATGTGTTTTTTACGACTTATTTAATGTGAAAAAGTAGGTCCACTTCAAGTGATGCCAGACTCAATTGGCAATCTTGGAAATTTGATTTTCCATAAAAGTGTGTCACGATTTATCAGATTAGAAACTCGAGATTAGAGAAATTAGAAAACGGAAACATTTTGTAATCTATCTGATTAAAATTGTCTTCCGCATGCATTATGGACATTTGCCCTCAATAAAAGTGTTCATGGATTCTTGGCATGAATGAATCATCTAGTAATTTGCATTGAATATTAATAATGAATGTTGCATTGAATATTAACATGCGTGCTGCGGGCCTTTGGACTGAGAATAAAAGAAATCCTGGGCTAAACAGTACTTACTGCTAGCATATCATATACACAGGCAACACTGCTAATCTTTAGACAGGACTTGAGCACAGATATAGATGAAGTTGTTTTGGTTTTTCACATGATAATAATATTACCATACAGTAATAATGCACAGTGTATTTTAGATGATTTTTCAATGTAGTATTGCAATTGTCCTACGATGTAATCTATTTATATATTGCTCAAAATTTGTCGTCGTTGTATATATCCAGCTAGGTATAGTTATTAAAATCTTGGAATAAAGAATCCGTATCACAGAAAATTTAATCTCGGAACCTCCTGTACGGCAGACCGATGGCCTACCAGTTTAGCCACAAGATCTTGATAGATTGCTAGACAATATATGTCGCTATATGGCAACAACTACGCTAAGCTTTCGGTCACGGCGCAAAGTCATGAGAATCCATAGCTCTTATTAATGAGCTTACTCCAATTATCCATTGGCAATGGGCCAGGCTAATGGCAAGTGGCAGGCAACTCTCATTATTTGTTATTGTTTATAAACTGATTTTTAATACTCGGCCAACGCAGGGTAGCACAGCTAGTCTATATATAAATCTCAGTGCTTGTTTATTGTTAAACCATGTGTCCACTTATAGCATTTGAAATCTAGCAATAAAAATCTACATGGCACTGGATTTGATCTCAGGACCTCCAGAACATAACCACTAAGCTACATGGATTACAATGGAGTTATTAGGGAATAGTCATTACATTGGTTAAGATATGCATGCTTAAAGCGCTTCCTTGGGGTTAATAACTAGCACTGAACTGTTGCGCGTAATGATTGTTGACCTGGCCCAAAACACTAGTATTGTTTTAGTAAATATTTTAGTAAAGATCTAGCTTTACAGGTAAGTCACTCAAAATCATTACGTAATTATTCCATTACTCGTGCAACGCCGGGTATTCAACGGGTAATATTATAACATACAATAATGGTGTTACAATTGTGTTGCTTGGAACAAATGTTGGCTCAGATTGCTTTAAGAAGTAAAAGTAAAACCTTTTATATACTATGCTTACTACAAAAATGACAGAAGTGTTAGATAACATAATAACATTATCAAAATAAATAGCATATTATTACAGGTTTGCAAAGGTTTTAATAAAACAAAATCAAGGACAGTTTCATTTGAAAGTGAATTAAAACATTTTATATGTTATACCAGTTGGTGATATTTTAAAAGCTGTAGTCACATGAATAGCCTATATCTATATGTAAAGTTGTAGTCACATGAATAGCCTATATCTATATGTAAAGTTGTAGTCACACGAATAGCCTATATCTATATGTACAGTTGTAGTCACACGAATAGCCTATATCCATATGTAAAGTTGTAGTCACACGAATAGCCTATATCTATATGTACAGTTGTAGTCACATGAATAGCCTATATCTATATGTAAAGTTGTTGTCACATGAATAGCCTATATCTATATGTAAAGTTGTAGTCACATGAATAGCCTATATCTGCAATGTATATGTAAAGTTGTAGTCACATGAATAGCCTATATCTATATGTAAAGTTGTAGTCACATGAATAGCCTATATCTATATGTAAAGTTGTTGTCACATGAATAGCCTATATCTATATGTAAAGTTGTAGTCACATGAATAGCCTATATCTACAATGTATATGTAAAGTTGGAGTCACACGAATAGCCTTTATCTATATGTACAGTTGTAGTCACATGAATAGCCTATATCTATATGTACAGTTGTAGTCACATGAATAGCCTATATCTATATGTAAAGTGGTAGTCACATGAATAGCCTATGTCTATATGTAAAGTTGTAGTCACACGAATAGCCTATATCTATATGTAAAGTTGTAGTCACATGAATAGCCTATATCTATATGTAAAGTTGGAGTCACATGAATAGCCTATATCTATATGTAAAGTTGTAGTCACATGAATAGCCTATATCTATATGTAAAGTTATAGTCACATGAATAGCCTATATCTATATGTACAGTTGTAGTCACATGAATAGCCTATATCTATATGTAAAATTGTAGTCACATGAATAGCCTATATCTATATGTAAAGTTGTAATCACATGAATAGCCTATATCTATATGTAAAGTTGTTGTCACATGAATAGCCTATATCTATATGTAAAGTTGTACTCACATGAATAGCCTATATCTATATGTAAACCGATGCAAAGGTGAAACAATACTATTACCTGCGAGTAAGCTGTTTCGTTTTAAACCCATTTTGTTAGACATAGGTCAAGGTCTTCTACTGTGTTTATTGGTTCATACGTTTATTTTTGTAGCACTTTTTTGCGATCAAAACAATCAATCTTGTTACTCTTGTAGATTAACAGCAGTGCATCATGCGCTCGTGAGAGATATGGACTGTGCACTGTTGGGGTGGATGCATCTAACACCCTCAACCTATTCAGTGATATCCCAGGCCTTGGGGATTTCTGCCATTCTCATCTGCTTACTTATCGCAACTATGACGACGCAACAGTTGGCCTTGCCTGGGTTGGAGCACCTGGACGTTAGTATTCTTATACCGCAGCATTCAACCTTAACCTTGATATAGAATTAGATGCAAGTATTAAATTGGGTTTTGCATGCAATCTACTTTTAAAAAACATGAAAAGCATTTTTATTTTACTTTTGAACAATTAAAATTTTTTAAAGTTTAGAAAATCTAATTTTTAAGTCATGTTCATCATCAGTTCACTGTTTAAAAAAACATTCTTCATAAATGAAAGATTTGCTCGGATGATACAGATATTTATAAATGGCATTTTAGAATTTTACGCTTGTTCCTTGTTTCACAGCATTCACAATTTTACTGTTTTAAAAATTTATCACTTATTTATCCCTTATATCTTTGCACACCAGTTTATGGTATATGCCGATACTCGAAAACAGTCCTAAAACAGTAAATTTATGAAAAGAATTGCCTATAAGCCCACCGTACAAATCATAACACTGTACGCATCTATCTCAGCAAATGCTTGCAAAAAAGAGTTAATGAAAATGATAAACATTATTGTTATGTTTTATTTGTATTAATAACAGTAAATCTTTTTCAACTGCGCTAGCGGTACTATTAATGCAAATAAACTGCATGTATAGTTGTATGTAGTGTACGTAAATGCAACGATTAGGCGTATGAACAGCCAATCACAGACTGTTATTACTGTCCTTGTGTAGTATTATCAACCGAACACTGCTTCGCGTGTGTGCATGCACGCTCTTATTGTGAGAACAAATGCTGGACAAAAAAGACGAAATGTGATGGCTTCATGTCATTTTTTAAGGCACCTTCACATGCGAGTTTTTTTCAAGTGCTCTCGGTAGGATATTAAACAAACTGTAAGTAACAGGCTACTAGCCGTATGCTTAGCATAATATTAGCTGTAGTTGTAGTTGATAAAATCAAGTTAGCATGATGTCATTTAGAGTGTGATCAAAGCTATGCACGTATGAACTGACCCCTTAGTTAGGTAACCCTTATTAGTTGTATGCTTCTTTATATGCGAGTATCTTTTTTATACTGCAAATTCTTTTAATTTTGCTATATCGTTGATATTTAAAAAAAATATTACAATTTCATTTCTTATTATAGTTTAGGACACATTTAGTTAGTAATTTTGAAATGAAACATCGTACTCAGCACGGACCACTGGTTTTGTTTGAGATTTAATAGCTCAGTTGTTAGATGTTTTAAAATTTTTATGAAGTATTAAATATATCGAATATCGAATCAAATATTGTATTGGCTTTATTTTTGTGACGCTGTCATAATGAATAGCTGTTTGTTTAAATATATAGATCATGTCGTTGTGTAAATAAGCTTTTCAACTCTTCTGATATTTTCTAGAGTGATGGTCTTGATGATGCAAATTTAAAAAGATTAGCAAAACAAAATAATCTAAAAATTTTACCAGATACTGGGAAAAACCTTTTTTTTCAAGATGGAAAATCTATTTTTGACTACAGTAGCCTATTCTCACAGATGCTCTTATTACATGTTTAGTGCAATATATCTGTTTAGATTAATCTCAGTATTTGTTGTCTGTTCGTGTGTCCAGTTATAGCGATTAAAGTGTAAGAAGGAAACATCTGCTTCACGCTGTATTTGAACTTGGGATTACTAATTTTGCACACAGGCGAGCTAACACTATACTACTACTAATTTTCCCTTACCATACTGTTGATTACTACTAGTACGCTTGAAGATCATGATTGTGTGAGAGATTATGAGGCATAACATAACGATTATAAGCACAATTATAAGCACAAACTGGTTTCAGACTGATTGACAGGGTTCTTATTATAGTAAAGATTTAGACTAGCTTAAGTTACTAGCGTAAGGTACTCAAGTTCTCAAACTCTCTTTCTTATGCAATCAACTTTAGACAACTCTCTGACATGTTTGCGACAGCACTTTATTATTTTCTTTTGTAATAGAATGCTGCCGATTGTGTAAGATTGAATCATGTTACAGTTTCCACTGGAGTGTGCAGCAAACCTTCCTCTAATGGTCTTTCTCATAATACGGGTTTTACGACTATGCTGAGCTTTGGTAAAACGCTTCCAGTAACAACTGTGCGATTTGTTTTTGCGCACGAGTTTGGACACAATCTAGGATCACCGGTAAGAGAATTAACCTGCTTTGTACAACTAAATGTAAAAAGCTAGATGACTAGGTAAAAAACTGGTGAAAAACTAAATTTCACATTTTTTGTCTTTAAGAGTTTAACCTCGACTTTATTAATGTAAAAAGCCATTTTTCATTATTAAAATTTAAAAAAAGATCAAATATGAGTTTTAAGGAGCAATTAGTGTCAATAATTTTTCAATTTTTAACACTGGATTGCCCTAGTTATAAGAGATGTGGTATGGGTGAGATGGTCAGTTTCACAAAAGTAGAGTTTGGCTGAAGTTTGAGATGCAAATTCACAACTGTAGGACTAGAGTTTTGCTGAATGCCTTTCAACCGTGTTCGCGTGACCAGATAAAATCTAAAGAGTTGTCCACACCAACTTTTAACCTCTGTTCTATTACTTGTGTTGTTTCCATAGATACATATTAGTTTGATGTTTTAGCATGACCCCGGTGATTCGACAGAGTGCTCTCCTGCAAGCAGCGGGTCAGCAAATAAAGGCCAAGGAAACTTCATCATGTATCCTCATACTTCATCAGGAATTTTACCTAACAACTTTAAATGGTCGCCCTGCACCAAACGCTCGATTGCGACAATCATCAGCGATAGGAAAAAAGTACGACCAGATTGCTTGAAAGGCAAGTTTGTGGTTGCTTCTGGTAAAGTTGGATTCTTTGTACCTGACTTTATGTTCATCAGTGCTTGTACATTCACTAGTACTGTACATTCACTAGTACTATACCTTCACTAGTACTATACATTTGCTAGTACTATACATTCACTAGTACTATACATTCACTAGTACTATACATTCACTAGTACTATATATTCACTAGTACTATATATTCACTAATACTATACATTCACTAGTACTATACATTCACTAGTACTGTATATTCACTAGTACTATACATTCAATAGTGCTGTATATTTACTAGTGCTATACATTCACTAGTACTATACATTCACTAGTACTATACATTCACTAGTACTATACATTCACTAGTACTATACATTCACTAGTACCATACATTCACTAGTACTACACATTCACTAGTACTATACATTCACTAATACTATATATTAACTAGTACTATACATTCACTAGTACTATACATTCACTAGTACTATACATTCACTAGTACTATATATCCACTAGTACTATAAATTCACTAGTACTAGTGCCATCACTTAAGATAACTTTTTAAATATCAGTTTGCTTGTTGCTATACAATCACGACAGTTATACTAATATGTTTTAAAAAAACACTAATACGCTGACCCAAATGCTGACGCTAGTGGAAAGATGTAGTAAAAACGTCAACACCAGACCTTGATCAGTTTTGCCACCTATTCACTATATTCTATCGCTAATTGTATCAGTAGGTTTAGAATCTCATGTTTTCCTTTTAAATACTTTGTTAATCCTTTATAAAGTCTAAATTAGAACCTTCTTTCACATTTTTTTCATATTGTTTAATGATTTATCTGAAACAAAGTTAAAATTTCTGGTTCGGTGTTATTGGAAAATGTAGAAGTTTCAAAATGTTATCGAACTGCATCTCAAATTACTCTTTCTCTAACTCTCTTGCACCTTTACAATTTAGAACGACAAAGTGCCTTCTGCGGCAACAATGTGAAGGAGGATGGAGAGGAGTGCGACTGTGGGTTTACACAGGATTGTACAGACTGCTGCAAGTGCTGCTTTGGACGAGGTGTTCAGTCCAGCAATATGTGTACCCTCAAGCCAAACATGGCATGCGAGTGAGTCTCATTTACTAAGTTTTCTAAGGTAAGGGAATTTCCCAGGTTATATTATGATAGGTTTTATAGATAGCCAGGATCATGGTTAAGTTCAGTTAAGTTACTAAGTTTTTATGCAGTGATAGTGTACTGATACCAGGATGTGCCAGTACCGAAGCGATACACTGGTCCGACAAGCAGAACATGTTTGCATAGAGTGCGATAGCAGAGCGATGGTTGTGCGATGCCTTATGTCAAGGCATGTCTGCATATGAAGTAGCGGGAATGTAAGAAGGATGCACATGTGCGACAATGTTGGTCGCCGTTTTTATGGCACAAAAATCGCAACTCGCATGGATGTTTTTATTCCACACAGTGATTTTTAGGAACTAGCTTTTTAATTGCATATAAAATTTAGCATAAATTCTAATTTTTAATATGAGTAAAACACATTTCAACTTTTTTTGACAAGAAACAATAACACTAGGTGTTTGGCATTTTCAACTTAAAATCGATAAGTTGCTTCCCCATTGCTTTGCTGAACTCCTACAACTGACGAGGGCAATATCGCACTCCCATGCTTAGAATGAAACAAAAAAGCTCAAAATTTTATAAAAAAACAGACATATGTGCAATATATGCAAACACTAGCTGTGCAACCCAGTGTTTCCTGGGTAATAAAAAAATCTTTGGTCAGAAAATTTATTTCTTTTTAACATATAACAACATTTGCCATTCTAACTTTCAAACTACATATTATGAGAAAATTTTCTTGTGTAATTGAAATAAATTAAGAGAGAAAATAAAAACAACTGTAAATGTTTTCCAACTTTGTCAAACAACTTTTAAACTTCATATCATGAGGAAAATATTTCGTGCAGGTAAAATACATTAAAGAAAAAAAGACCATAAAAAGGCCACAATAACATTGTCCGCGTAAGAACAATTGACCTTGACCCCGGATACAGTAATTGAACTTTACGAAAAATATTTCTTAACAGGGGCGTCGTAACGCATGGCCGCATCGGTAAAATAATCAGCGTGCGCTATAGCTATAGTTGAAATGACACACATATCTACATACTTTGAGAAATATGTATATAGATGTATGTTATTAAAAGGCATTCTAAAAGTTTAACGTTTTGACATCTAAAAGCAAAATATAACAAAAATTTGCTTTATGATGTTTGACCGTTTTTCTGGGCACTTCTTTGCTATCATCTGATTAAAACGTGTTTCTTTGTGGGTGAGTGCACAGATCATTTTTGGGCATCATAATATTCATTTTTGAAGTATAGAAGAGGTGAAATTTGATTTCTGCACCTCCGCGAACAACAAAAGCTTGCACCCCTTAGGCGGGTTATGGTTTGAGTCAATGCAACTAGCTTGAACCAACCTATTTTTTAATGGCTAGTAGGTATGAACAATAGTCGTAAGAATAATCTATCAATAGGTGCATTAAAGGCGAATTCAAGAATTATCCTACCTTTTAACTCTGGCCAACCTCTCTTTTTACCTAAAGAATAAACTTTTTTTAACCAAAATTGTTTTTGGAAATCTTACATACGTGTTTTACTACTACAAAAATACTTTCTCTGACTAAAAATAAAATACGGTTGTTTGCACACGGGATGACAACTCTCTTAAAAATGCAAATACCTCTAATTGGAAAACCCTGGGCTAGTGTTTATATTGTTTATCATTCTAGCTTTACTTGCGGAGTTTATTCTGATCAAGATTATACAATATAATTGAGGTACTCTGTTCAACGGAAAACACACACAATATTCAAAATGTTTTCTTTTTGACAGCCCATCTCAAGGTCCGTGCTGCACAACGAACTGTGAATATGCTGCAGCCAATAGAATCTGCAGCGAGGAGACAGAGTGTACCGGTAGCGCTGTCTGCACCGGTACCAACTCCACATGTCCCGCAGGTACCCCCATCAATGAAAAGAAACTTTGCAATGAAAACACTCAGATCTGTAAGAGTGGAGTAAGTTTGATTTATTCAGACTTTACTGTTTATAATTTATTGTTTATAATTTATTGTTTATAATTTACTGTTTATAATTTATTGTTTATAATTTACTGTTTATAATTTATTGTTTATAATTTACTGTTTATAATTTATTGTTTATAATTTATTGTTTATAATTTACTGTTTATAATTTATTGTTTATAATTTACTGTTTATAATTTATTGTTTATAAAGACATTTGTAATGTAACATCATTACAAGTCTTTTCTCAAAGCTTTTTATTAGATTGTAAAAAACTTTAAAATGATATATCGGCAATGAGCTTTTGCTTTTGTGAATAATTAAAACTAGTATGGTGACATTCCCGTGTGCTGTGAGAGATCATCAGAGTAATGAGTATGTGCATAGTTATGTCACAATGTGGCAAGGTGGCTGGGTTGCGCAGTGGTTAGAGGGCTTGTCTGAAAAAATGAACTGCTAAAGTTCATTCCCATGTGAGGAATTTTTTTGCCTAACGCCGTAGTGTTGTTCAGACAGATGGACATGTTTCTTATTATAGTAAAGATTTCAACTTTGCTGAACTTTTTGCTGAATAAACTTTTAATAAACAGATCAAAGTCTTTAAAGCAAAATTTGATAAAAAGATGCCCCTTGAATGGAGTCTATCCCGCAAACAACTGTGGACTGTTGATAACTCAAATTACGTTCTGATGTCTTTGTGTACAATTATGAAATCGAATTGCTTATCTTTCGTTATCTAACTGAAAATCTTTTATTTTTCTGTCAACAAGTCTAACTACTATTTCTAGCAAAGCGTGCATATTAAGTTTAGCGCACTAACCCATCTTTAGCTCTATGAATAACTTCTTTGTTTTAGAAAGATTTGTGATGCAGTGACTAATGCTCGCTAGAACCTTTATTGAAGGTTTCATATTTAAAAAAAAATTAAAGTAATAGGTTTATTTAGATATAAACAATAAAATATACATTTATTTAATTTGTTGGTGCCACATCACACGCAACTTTGCTAATTGTAGCTAATTGTAGCTCTGTCAAACAACACGCTGTATACATGTATTTTGTATATAAATTTACATCTTTTGCTGTTTAACTATGCGGTGTTGGTTTATCATCCTTATATCAATATCTATGACTTTCTGACAGCAAACACAACTTTAGAGGCTTGTTTCTATGTGTTTTCATAGCTTGTGAATCTAGCCTATAGTTGTATAAAGGCTCTTGGGGTTCGATTCAATGAAGATGAACTTATAGAAATTGTTAGTTTATTTTATTAGAAAGTATTTTAGTATTGTTAGCAGATTGTATTTTAGATGTAGAAGTATCGGTATTTTTATATTTGCGATTAGTTTGGATGTTAAAGTTTGTTTGACTTCAGTATCAGCATGCCAGGATGTTTGAAGATTGAAATCGAGCTAACTTGATCACGGTTAAGGTCGAGCGAAAGTAAAATCATGACGTCTCTAGTTGCTAAGAGACGCGCAACTCACGCAAAACGCGTAATTTTTTAGTCAAATGGCAGTCAAATTACCTCAAACATCAAAAGCAGTTGCAAACGATAGAAAAATACCAGTAATTTCTGATAAAATCTACTAGCAACTTGCGTAAGTTAATCCTTTTTCATGCTAAAATGAATTTTTTCACACTTGATTCATTTGAGCATTGAAAAGGTTTTTAGGTGTTATATCACAAGGTATTCTAGTTATTTTATAGTCAAATGGCAAATCGAAGGTAATTTTGATTCAAAGTTTCAAAGTGAGGCCATGAAACGCTTTGCTTTAGATTCTGCAACTAGCTTCAGTCATCCCATTTTTGATTTTTACTAGATGTGAAACTAATTAATTAAACAAATTAATAATTAAATAATTAAACTAATTAATTATTACTCGTATGTAAACAACATTCTAGTCAAAATCTGTCAAATTCAAGTCAAAAATGCATCAAGAGTTATCTTACCTTCAACATTCTGGCCGCTCTTTACCTTCATCCCTTCACCTAAAAATTGAATTCCTTTTTGCCAAGTTTATTCTGTGAATCTCACATATATGTTTTACTACTAAAACAATACTTTCTTAAACTAAAATGGTAATGCTAGTGTTGGCACACTGGAATGACAACTCCATTCCTCACGACCCATTACTCTTCCAGGTGTTGTTGATTGTTCAGATAGTCTGTTAGCACACGTGACATCTCTGGGATGAAACAGCTATCAGATACTATAGCCTGGCTATCTTCTCGATGATTGCTGGGTTACCCAACATGGCAATCCTCTCTGTGGCAAGTATCCACTAGATGCCTAGTCCACCTGTCTTGTGGTTTCTAAATGGTCACCATATGCCATGGCCCAACTATCTAGCCATCTTGTTTTTAAAGCGAGTGGCTGTCATGGTTAAGCTACATAACACACTTTCCCCGGGTATCCACCAAATAGAATGGGCAGACTATCTGCTTCACGAGTGGTAGATGCCAACAAATGTATGGCCAGCTTATTTAGAAGTCTGGCATCAGGCATTTTTAACTGTAATGCATACTCTTTGGGTCACAAGTTTAAATTAGTGAGTTTCTGACCATACTCTACCTAAATGCGTCTTGAACTTGAAGTGTGTCATTAGGGACACTGAAATTCCAAAGTGCTATATAGTATTATAACATAAGATACAACACACTTTAGTTAAATAACTTATACTCAACATCATAAATACAGGTATGTATAGTCCCTTTGATTAAAGCTATCACACAGTTCTGAGCATGTATAACTCTTTATTGCCATTGGTAACAAAATGATGTTTTTTATTACATGCAAATAAACTGAACAGACAGAAATCAAGAAATATCAAATGAGTTGAGCATGTGTGTTTTGAAAGTTGATAATCTAATAATGTTGCGGGGACTATGGACTATCAACATGGACTAGTACACTGGTAGTCCCGTGCGCTGTGAGAGACCAGCATGAGTAATAAATATGTGTACAATTATTCCACAATGCAGCGAGGTAGTTGAGTAGCATCCTTGGTAGTGTGCCTGGCTGCTAAGCTAAATTTAGGGGTTCGATCCTCGTGGACGGAGTTTTTTACCAACCTCTAAAGATAGCTTAAAAGAAAGGCAGATGGACACAATTCTTAGATTGGCAAATATCAAGGCAAGTCGTAGTTTAAGCAATATAATGGTGGAGACAAATCCAAATATTTGAAAAGTGGTAAAAGTAGTGCTCAAAAAAAAGTATTTTAAAAGTAAATTCTTAGATGTAAAGCAGGTGAGTTACTTCAATCATCAGCTCTATAAAACATTGCAGTATATGCTGCCAGGTAAGATAACCGCAACAACATGGCTTAGTGACAAGCTTGGGGGAAATGTATAAGAATGGTTGCTAACTAAAATTCTTCTGCCCTGCACTCCCGCATTGTCTAAATTTTGATGGTCACATAATAAATCATAAGTCTATGTCACAAATTAGAGCTTGCATCGTGTGCATTTTTTTTCAAAATTTTTGTTTTTTACCAACACCAAAAACATTGCCAGAAAACAAAATATTATGATTATATTGGCATGATATGATGTAATTTTAAAATTCTGTAAGTTAACTTTTAGCAATAAAATGTTTTTAAATGTGGTGTTGTGTGCACTACTAGAAGGTGCATAACTTCCAGGCGCATAGTTTCTCAAGGTTATGAAGCTGTCGCACTATGCCCTATCAAATCATGATCACGTGTTTAGTCTGTTTGCAGTTCCATTTTTCATGGCGAAGCATTCAAATAGTTACCTTGGTTTCATATTACCAGATGATTAACATAAAATGATAATCTTGTCCATTATGTTTTTTAAAAATTGAGAATAAAATGAGTTTTGCTGTTGTCCAAGGACTGTTTTTTGACAGGAATGCACTGGAACTGCTTGTGAGCTTATACAAGATAACCGTCCCTGGCAAAGGTGCTCCGCTACAAAAGAAACACTGAAAGGAGCCGAATGCTATCTCTCATGCCAGAAAAATGGCTCAACGGACTGTTGGAGCTCTTCATCGATACTTGATAAGAATTTTCCTATTCCATTCAAAGACCTGCTTACTACAAAGGCAGCTGGGAAAGCTATACCCCTTCCAGCTGGTGAGACTCTTGGTAGTAAAATGACTAAAATCAATCATCGAATGACCTTTTCAGCGCCGTTTTCAATTCTTCTCACTTTGCAATCTTGCAGTCAATTTATGCACAAGCTTTATCTAGAACTATTATTTCATTTGGAGTTATGCACTCGCTATTTGTTGACACGCTACTTTGAATGTGTGTTGGACTGGTTCACAATATGTCACCATATGTTGACGTCATCGACCATTATGTACCTCTAAACTGACGACATTGTCAAGGTAGCGCCGATATTTCGGGAATTTTTACAGCTGGCTAACTTTAACGACAGTTTGCTGAGCATCCACGACAGCCTGTGCAATGTGTACCACTTTGGTGATAATGATTGGCCTTCACAAACTGCTCCATTCATATTTTTTTATATGACAGTTGCTGCCATACTAGTATTTTTTTATTTCTATGACTACAATGAGAATTCTGTGCCATGAAAAATTCGCTGATGTAAACCCTGATGGGTTTGTGATAGCGTGAACACTGTTATCATCGTTAACATAATTTTATCTATGTTAACACTAAAGTTATCTATGTTGAAATAGATAATATGGTGTTATTTATGTTAACAATGATAATGCTGATAGTGTTATCAGTGTTAACAGCAATCGCCGAAGTACTGTGGCATCAACTTCAAAATACGGCAATGCAGTGTGAACCAGCCTAAGTTTGCTGTATTAATTATAAAATGCACTTAAAGAATAGAGAGAGCATAATATTATTATGCTTTATTATTTATCTTGAGGTGTTGACTGATGTTCTAAAAAAGGAATCAAGGAGATTGACCAACCAGAAGTTGAGATATAGCCAGCCAAACACAGGTCTACCAAAAAACATAAGTGTTTTGGTAATCATCAATATATGACGTATGAAATCGACTTGTGTGCCATTGGTCAATTAAGCCAACTAATGCGCTCTCCTATAACAATCACGGCGTTTTAATTGGTTTAATCCCTGGAAGTATAGAACAATCAAATTGGGCCTAACAATCATTGCTCTGAGAATTCCGAACCAGCCCCTCTGACGTGTAGATTAGTTTTAGAATAAAATAATTACACGCATCTATTATTTCGCAACATTTCTGCTATCACTTTCTACAAATTATATTAGTTATATCATTTATTCTATACACAGTTATATTATTATTTTTTATAATATGCATTATGATTATTATATTAATCATAAAAAATAATCATAGATAAGATAATAGATCAATAGAAAAATCAAATCAAAAGTTATCGTTTTCTTTTCTTACAGCAAGAGCAGCACGGTCAAGTTAGTCTTTTTAAGATTATGGCTGTAGTGAACTTACAGTCTGTTAATAGTGACGATAATCATGAAAATCAACTGAATGCTGCAGTAGATACACAGTAGAAAAATGATTGAACAAAAATTCACATTCCCATTTCTTATTCTAAACGAACTGCAATCACTGATGTCGCATATAGACTATACATGCGCCGTTCGTTGAACAGAGGATCTTCGGAGCATATCCGTGGAGATCGAGTTAAAATTTGAAGCCCAATAGTCAAAATCTGCTCTTCTGTTTTGAAAAATCACGGCGAGGGGTTGTGGGCAAATGCCTTTACCACACAATGTTTGCTTGATTTTCTTGAGAAACCAGAGCTAGTCTGTAAATTATTTACTATCGCGAGAAGTGTTTCACATCTCGTAGCCAAATCAATCATTATACGTAACGGCGGTAAGGGTGCGCAACTCCGGCACATGAACATTAAGTCGATTTTATACGTCACAGTTTTCGGGATTTTCGAAGGGTTTTCCTCTGATTCTTTATTAGGTAGACCTGTGTTTGGCTGGCTATATCTCAGCTTCTATTGGGTCAATCTCCTTGATTCTTTTTTTAGAACATCAGTCAACACCTCAAGATAACTAATAAAACATAATAATATTATGTTTTCTCTATTCTTTAAGGGAAAAATTTTAATTTTTAGGTAAAGGTTCAAACACATTAGGCGATTTTATCGCGAGCGTCATGAGGAGGGCGGAGATATCGCTGGCGTGCGCATAAACACACTTGAGCGATTCACTAGCAAACGATATAATTGGCATGCCCACAAACTGCCAATAAAATTCCGTCTCATTAGTTTCTTCGGAGTTGTTACTAAATCTAGGTTAGTCAATATGGCGCTGTCTAGGCGACAAAATAAACAACTTACGCATTTGTTATTAAACCTATCTCACTTCCACTTCTCACTTCACTGCCTACACTACAAGCAGACATAAGAAAAAACGATTATTGTATTTTTAACTGTAATATTTTTTACTAATTCTATACATATTTTATTTTGTAGTGGTTTTTTATACCTAATATATTAAATATTTACCGTTCTCAAGATGGTCAACCTGCGCAACGATTGACTCCAAATGTTGGTTTTCAACTCGGATTTTTGTAATTTTGTTTGTTATGGTGTACATGACTGGGAGTGCTATTATTAAATTCATGAACAATTCAGTGCTCGTTCTGAAGATGTTTCAATATTAACAAAATAGCAAATTGTCGCTGCAGTACGTTGGTGAACATCGATAAGAAATAATTACCCGCCATAAAATTGCATTCTGGTAAAATCCAACCAATCGAAATGCATCTCGCTAGCGATAAAGTTGTGCAGAGAAAGTCTAGCGTTATCGCTCTGGATGAGCACGCTGGGTGAATTCTAGCGCAGATTAGCGCCACGCAGCGCGATATCGCTCTAAATATCGCCTAGTGTGTTTATACCTTAACTTAAGCCTGCATAAAATGTTCTTACCACTCTGATGTGGTTCCATAATGCACCTTCTTTCTTAAATTGACCTTGTTTCTATAGGCTCTGAATGTGATAACTACAATGGCTTCTGTGACGCGTTCCTCAAATGCCAGCTTCTAAATGACAAAGGACCTTTGGCTAGGCTAGCAGGACTCATATTTTCTAAAACAACGTTTGATTTTGTTCTAACTCATGTCAAGGTAAGAAGTCATATCATTGTTAATACAAATATGGTCAGATCACAAAATTGTTTTTTAGCCCTATGTAATAAGTAAATTTATCAACTTTTGGAAAATGTTTTCCGAATTAAAATAGAAGCATTTAACCTGAGATACAGCTTTTTATCGAAGATGGTGTTGGTCAACATGGTCAACACAATAAACTGAGAAGTTTGTCTTCAAAAATGATGGATTGGATTCAAACAGATTTTTTGTTGATGTTTAGGAAGGTCATAGCAACCACACGCTACAAACATTACATTTTCATGAATGTTGTGAATGACTTGGTTTCACCAAAGTCTTAAGGTATAAACACACTAGGCGATATTTAGAGCGATATCGCGCTGCGTGGCGCTAATCTGCGCTAGAATTCACCCAGCGTGCTCATCCAGAGCGATAACGCTAGACTTTCTCTGCACAACTTTATCGCTAGCGAGATGCATTTCGATTGGTTGGATTTTACCAGAATGCAATTTTATGGCGGGTAATTATTTCTTATCGATGTTCACCAACGTACTGCAGCGACAATTTGCTATTTTGTTAATATTGAAACATCTTCAGAACGAGCACTGAATTGTTCATGAATTTAATAATAGCACTCCCAGTCATGTGCGCCATACCAAACAAAAATTACAAAAAAAACCAAGTTGAAAACCAACATTTGGAGTCAATCGTTGCACAGGTTGACCATCTTGAGAACGGTAAATATTTAATATATTGGGCCTAAATATAAAAAACCACTACAAAACAAAATATGTATAAAATAGTGAAAAATATTACAGTTAAAAATGCAATAATCGTTTTTCTTATGTCTCCTTGTAGTGTAGGCAGTGTACAATCCGAGAAAGTGAGATAGGTTTATTAACAAATGCGTAAGTTGCTTACGTTGTCGCCTACACGGCGCCAAATTGACTGACCTAACTTTATTAACAACTCCGAAGAAACTAATGAGACGGAATTTTATTGGCAGTTTGTGGGCGTGCCCATTATATCGCTTACTAGTGAATCGCTCAAGTGTGTTTATGCACACGCTAGCGATATCTCCGCCCTCCTCATGACGCTCGCGATAAAATCGCCTAGTGTGTTTACACCTTAAACCATAACTGTCACGAACAACTTTTATTGTATTTACTAGGTAAATCAGACACGCTGATTCCGATTTTGTACTCAAAATAAAGATTAGTCCACTAACCTTCAAAGTCATTTAGGCTTTTTTAAAGCGTTTCAATATCCGTTTCGAAAACAACACAATCGGCATTACAAGCTCCGCCCATAAATATGTGACGAAACCTAGCTTTTTCAGAAATGGAAGTTAGGAAAGTTTAGTCCGATTTAGAATAATAGAGATGGGTGTCTTAAAACCCATTATTATCTAAATCCAACCTGTAAAATAATTTCAGTTTTTTATGAAAGGGATATAAACTATTTAAAATTGCTCGCAGCTTGTTACATGACGTTTAAATGGGCTGGACGCTGAGAAAAATGAGCTCAAAAAGCGCGGTTTTATCACGAGCTAGCGTTGTTATCGCGCTTTTTAAATATGCAATGCTAAATAGCTTATCTATCTTTCAGAAAAGACTGATATTATTTTTAAAGCTGGATTTAGATATTAATAGATTTTAAAACACCCATCTCTATTATTCTAAATCGGTCTAAACATCTCTACGTAACTTCTGTTCCTAAAAAGCTAGGTTACGTCAAGTATTTATGGGCGGAGCTTGTTATGCCGATCGTGTTGTTTTCGAGACCGATATTAAAACGCTATAAAAAATCCTTTATTACTCTGAAAGTTAGTGGCCTAATCTTTATTTTGATTACAAAATCGGAATCAGCATGTCTGATTTACCTAGCAAATACGATAAAAGTTGATAGTGGCAGTTATGGTTTAAGGCACATGGACAAGTTTCACTTTGGAAGCCCATTGTTCACTCTATGAAATGCCGCATTTGTATTGAAAATGATACGATATGTCACAATTATTCCGAAAAATAAGTGTTCATTACACAAAAGCACACTGCCATGTACATATAATGTATATGTTTTATCTACATACTACCTAAAACATGTACATGCTCTATGAGTGCAACTGTACAAATATGCATACATACAGGCTAAATAATGCAGCTGGTCTGTGTAGGCAAGTGCATAAATATGAGTTTTATATTGTTGTCAGCTATATTGTATGTATAATAAGTTTCTATTCAAACCTTTAAAGCCTGGTTTCTATATCCATTGCGATACTCCGGCGGTAACTTGTGCAGCAAAACGCTTGCGCCGTTGGGCTCGGAGGCATATGTTCACATATAAGCTGCATCGCTAAACATAATCGTGTAATCAAATAAAATGTTCGCTAGCCATGCCGCTTCTATAATAGCGACCTTCACCGGTACAGTGCATTTCGGGAAAGTTTTGCCTGCGGCCTTTTACGAAATTTGAACATCGCTAAACTATTGCGATGCCGCCGGCAACTACTGAGGGCTACCCGGCGCGTAGGTTCCCATTTCACCGCTAATAGCCTGCGGTGCTGTCACCGGTGCTTTGCGATGTATATGAGAACCAGGCTTTAGAGTTGGAATGGCTATATTTATGCATTTATAAAATTGGTTTTTGTCACCTCATTTAGCCCGAGTTGATGGTTATTGACTGTTGCTGGTATTTAAACAAGCCACATTTGATGTGCAGCAACTGTTGCATACAACGCTTCAATGATTACTGGGACTACAGTTGCTCTTACATTCCAGCACTTGTCAGCACTTGCCAATTTTCTCTCCGAATAAGAGACATTAATTTTTTTCCCTTTCCTTTGCTGGCTATGTTGTAGTCATTGGGTACTGCTATATCTAAAATACTAGCCCTCTTGTTCTCTTTGACCACCTATGATATCTGACTGATTTGCCAAGATGTGCTTCTACTAAAGGAGGCTTAGTAAACTGAGTATATTTATGTCAAAAGCTATATTTATATTTCTCAATATCTGGCATAATTGTTTAAACTGGAACCAACCCTTTAAATGTTGTTATAAAAGATTAAATGTTGTTATATAAGATGTTATTTCAAGCTGATTAATGTTCTCTCAGTGTACATACAGTACATATACATGTATATCTCATAGGAAGAAATATTCTCTCAATGTACCTACATATATACCTCATAGGAAGAAATATTCTTTCAATGTAAATACACGTACACCTCAAAGAAAGAAACATTCTCTCAATGTAAATACATATATACCTTATAGGAAGAAATATTCTCTCAATGTACCTACATATATACCTCATAGGAAGAAATATTCTTTCAATGTCAATACACGTACACTTCAAAGAAAGAAACATTCTCTCAATGTAAATACATATATACCTTATAGGAAGAAATATTCTCTCAATGTACCTACATATATACCTCATAGGAAGAAATATTCTTTCAATGTCAATACACGTACACTTCAAAGAAAGAAACATTCTCTCAATGTAAATACATATATACCTTATAGGAAGAAATATTCTCTCAATGTACCTACATATATACCTCATAGGAAGAAATATTCTTTCAATGTCAATACACGTACACTTCAAAGAAAGAAACATTCTCTCAATGTAAATACATATATACCTTATAGGAAAAAATATTCTCTCGATGTACCTACATATATACCTCTAAGAAAGATCTACAGACTGAATGCTAGAGTTTTTGGCATTTTCAACTTCATTTTAATTTGGCACCAAATCATTTTAAGTTCCTGGTTTTCTTATTACAAATAACCTATTTTAAAATAGCAAATAGTTTGTAAAGTTTAAAGTTCTTAATACATTTTAAATATTTTTTTATATATAGATACAGGCCAAATACATGTATATTAAAATATCAAAAATATCAGTTTAAATTAGCGCATTTTTTTGCAACTAACTTGTGTTGATTGCTGCCGGTATTTGAGCAAGCCACATCTGATGTGTAGGTGTTGCACCCAATGCTTCAATGGCTACTGGAATTACAACTGCTTTTACATACCAGCACTTGTCAGAACTTGTCAATCTCCTCTCTCAGTGGGAGATATTTCTCTACTTCTTCCTTTTATTTGCTGTCTATGTTGTAATCATTGGTTACTACTATATTACTATAGTAGCCCTTTTGTTCTCCTTGCCCACTAGGACAATGCAGTATATGGCCAGTTTGCCAAGACACGGTTTTCCGTTTAGAAGTGGAAGTCTTTAAGAAGCTTAAAGAAGGTCATTCTCACAGACCTTATTAAGCTTCCGACCAGTGTTGTGGTGTATTGAGGTCATACTCATCACATGAGCTTCTGAAAGCTACACCTGTGGCATAATTATGTCTCTCGGTGTATGTATTTCCTGCTATCTATCTGCATCCATTAATGATTGTGTTGGATGGTCTCTGGTGCATCCTTGCAGCCAGCATCAAGATCATTTTCAGTGGGATAGAGTAAACAACTTCAAATTTGTGTTTGGAGTCGCTTAGTTAGGAGCACTTGCTTCTGTGCTAAAATCATTAGTGACTCATATTAGCTGTTAGGTTACCTTTGTTGTAAGCATTTGCATATTTTATCTATAAAAATACAAAACCTATATGGACATATATACCGTTTTGAGTTTGTAGCCTAGCAAACTTGATGCTGCCAGGTACTGTTCATGTACCAGCAGTGTACCAGCATAAACACAACATACATTGTGTATAACTATGTACCTCTTCCAAAGATCTTATCTAAAACATACGCTTAATAGGAACTGAGTTTGCATCTATCAATATGCAACTAATTAAACCATTAGACAAATTATGATCTGCTCGTAAAAACTTTACCAATACTCCTGGGAATTCTGGAAAAAATAAATAAAAATGCCTGGACTAAAATTATCTAAGATTTCTAAATCTAAAAAAGAACGAATCGGCTAACCAGTCAGCTACTGTAGAAGTTGATCGAGAAGATCGATCAGAAGATAAGAAGACACATAATAGCCACTGCAGGGTCAAACGACTACATCATAGCTAGCAAAAAAAATGAAAAAATTCCAAACACTGGGGAAAAAGATAAAATATGTATAAATATTAGCCCATTAGTTGTATCAGTGTATTGGTGCATTAGATGCAATAAAATCTCCTCAATCAAATGTGTCTTTACCAACTTCCAGTGGCGCCAAATCTATATATTTAAATCTCAAAGTTTGTCTGTCTGTCATCCGACCTGTCCAGCCTTGGCAATTAGTATCTAGCAATGGAAAATCCATGTCGTAGTAGATTTGATATCAGAACCTCCCACTCACCAGGTGATAACCTAACCCATTGGGTGATATGAACCATTATCTGGGTTAAAATAAAAAATAGTGTTTTTTAATCGTTTTTAACCTTTTAAGCGTAATGATCTGCATTACGCAATAGAGGTGGAACGAGACAGGTTTTTTAAGTTCGAGACGAGACTCGAGACACTGTCTTGTGAAAAGTCGAGACTCGAGAAACGAGACAGTAAAATAATGAGCATTTGGTGATGATTTCACTACACAAGTACTAGCTACTTGGTATATATAAATTAATAAATATATTTTTAAATTGAATTTTCAACTGGTGTAAACGATTTAAATACAACATTTTAATTATTATAGTGATATGCATGTAGTTTTTGTAAACAAAAGTGACACAAACGGCTCTAAAATACCGAAGTTATATATTCTAAGAATTTTGAGCTTGATTGATCATAATTATTATAAACATATTGCTTTGTACATGTATATTTTTACCATCTATTGAATAGTTCTTACTTTTTAATGTAATGTGTAATGAAACCGATAGCCGTCGCTCTACAAAGAAATACCGCAACTAAAAGAACACACGATAACACTTTCATTCTTATCGTTTCATTAATGTTAAGTTTTGTTTATGTGTTAACTGTAGTATGTGAATTATATTTAAATTGTACTCATGAAATTATATTAATTACTGTATACATGTATATTCTTATATTGAGTTAACAAAACGTCATTGTTAACCGAACACTGACTATGGTCGACACGGCCTTTCGTTCGTTTCTCCGTGTCTGGGCAAGTTTTACCCGCGATTGGTAGTATATACGTAAAAGAGGCCCGAATTTTATGACGGTCAGTTGGTGTTTAGACACGATACGATAAAATACAGACATTTTACCCGCAAAAGTTATCCAATTTATTAAATTGGATTATCCGAAGAGCAATTAGATACGACCCGGTATCTGTTTTAAGAACACAGAACCGAACTAAAATATAACAGGGCCGTTGTCCGGCCTACATGATTAGACTCAGTGGCCAACATAATCAATAGCAACAGGTAGTAACGGACCGGGTAGAACTTTAAAGGCAGCTGCCCGCAATCCGTTACAATATATGGAGTTGTTGCTACCGCAAGAAGCCATGTTTTAACGACCGTGCGCAGGCGCTTTAGTTCTATTTCCTGTCTCGAGTTTGGCAATAGTTAACTCGAGACGAGACCGATACGAGACGAGACAGGTCGATACTCGAGACGTCTCGTGTCTCGTTCCACCTCTATTACGCAACATCACTAAAGCTTGCTCTCATGGCTCTTATTAGTAAGTTTATTAATGTGGATACTAGTTTACTCAAATTAGTCATTGGCAATGTGCCAGGCTAATGGCAAGTGTCAGGGAACTACGTTACTCGCCACTATTTATAAGCTGTTTTTTAAAACCCATGCAACGCAGGGCATTCAGCTAGTCTTTACTATAATAAGATCAGTGTTCATCCGTCTGTCCAAAGCCGCGCTAAGAACTTCAAGAAAAATCTTTTAGCACAGAAACTGAACTCCGATATACCAATCTGTAGTTCAGTGCTCTAACCACTTCACTACTCAGCTGCTTTGCCACTTTTTGAATTAATTATGCACATAGTTATTACTCATTACCATCTTTCATAGTACATAGGACTGCTAAATGTACTTATAATAAATAGTCGAAAAAGGGTTCACTACTTGGAATGACAAGATCTAAAACTCTTAGGTCCTTGGTGGGAGACTCGGGTTTCAATAGCCATTCCATCGCGAAGGAACTAGCGTGATAGATTTTCAAAACTGTCTCGAGCTAAAGCATACGGTGTGATGTTTCTGTTGTAGGAGTACTGGTACATTGCTGCCTTAAGCGTGTTGGCGCTCATCCTTCTAATGATCTCTATAGTCTCTGTTCTCTCTGTTACCACCCCCTCTAACAACCCAGCGATCCAACTCAAGTACAAGATTAAACGCAGAAGCCAGCAACTTACGGCCCTGAAAAAATTGAAGGTCAAAGGAGTTGTAAGTTGTCGGGATTTATCAGTAAAATTTGGCAGCAAAGTAAAGCCAGCGCTTAGCTAATGCTGCCCGCAAAATTGCAAGTATCTGTTCGCTTTGATTTGCAACAGATATAGCTTAAACATTTTGAGAATGATATTTTTAATAATGTTGGTTTTAATTACAAAAATGTTTATTTTATGTTAGTTATACGTTTAAAATTTGTTTATGGCTCGTGCCCCCATTTTTATATGAAAATTACAGGTGTTATTACATGTTTTATTATTGTTTTATTTAAAAAAAACATTTCTATTTGAAACAAAATTATTGCCAATAAAGTAATATATAAATATATGTTACTTGTGATATATTAGATTTATCAACATCAACATTTCTGTTGATTTATCAACATAGATATATTACATATATCTATGTTGATAAATCTCAAAGTCTGTTGTCATCTGTCATTACCTGTCTATACAACTATAGGTATTAAAATCTAGAATTAAAAGCTCGCTTTGTGCTGGATTTGAACTCGCGAAAATTGCAACCACAGGTTGCAAAACATGCATTTAAATCCAAGGCTGCGCGTTTCTTAACATTCTATTGCCCTTAACATAGACTGTATACCTTTTTTTCTGATTGCACACGCTAAATTTTCTGTTAATTAATACAGTGCGTCTACGAGTTATGATGCCCCTGTTATAAAATACTTTTTGCCTAACTCTATGAAACACTATGTATTCTCATTTTTTCACCGTATTAGGGTGAATTTGTTTTCTGCCATATGATATCAATAAAAGTTTCTCTCGAACTTAAAATTGTCTAGTCGTTGTACTGATTATGACAAAATTTCCGATGTGTTATTTGCCAAAACCCCTCCCACAACTGCATGCTCAGCGTTAAGGGGTGTAAGTTATAGTGGAAACAAAACCGAAAACGTTTACATTTAGTTGATAAAATTTTAACCGACAAGTTTGAAGTTTAGTTATATCAATTATTTAGTAACTATCTGAATACCTGGCGTTGCTTGGGTATTATATGATATATTAATAATAATATTGAAAAACCAACTAAGTGATAATAACAGTGACAAAAACATTAGCAGTGTTTAAACCTAAAACACTATATTCAAACTATGTTTAAAAAATGCAGCTCTGAGATAATAATATTAATAAAACGAACTTTACAAACTTATATTATAAACTTCTAAATTTATAAACTTTATGAATGTAATAATTATTTCTTGAATATAAGAGAGTGAGAGATAGCTGATACTTATTATCTTACATGATAGTACAGTAAAGTAGTGCAGTAACTATGTTTGTTCTAAAATGTGAAATCAATCACGAATCAGAAAGCCGTTGGATTCGAAAGAAAGATGTGTAAGTTAATACAAAAAGCGAGCGCTGTAATAAACCTTTGTGAAACACATGTGTAACAAACTCAATATTTGTATGTTAAGGAAAAGAATATGCCCATGTTAGTATACTATCTTCATATTAAAATAAACATTAAATTAAAAATACGCAATGTTCATACAAACAAAGATGTTTTCCCTAGCACTGATTGAACATTTAATTTTAATAAAAAGAAATAACATAAAAGCTGTTTATAAAAAAGAAGAAAATTTGTTCGTATTTAGTGATTGTAGAAATATATATTATATTATATATGAATTATTATATAGTATTATTATATATGAAGTATATATTATATGAAACTAAACTTCAAATTTGTCATCGACTAAAATTATATCAACTACATGTTTTTGTTTTTACTATAACTTACGCGAATTAACTCTAAACAGCTCTTTCATGCGTGTGGGAGAGATTTCTGTGAATAGCACATCGAAAATTATGTTGTAATCAGTATAATGACTGCCCAATTTTAGGAGAAATTTTTGTTGATATCGTATGGCAGACAACAAATTCGCCCTAATACGGCAATGAAAAAATCAGCTTGTTTCATAGAGTTATGCGAAAAATATTTTACAACAAGGACATTGTAACCCGTGGGTGCACTTTATTAATTAATATGCAGTTTAGCGAGCGCAGTCTGGAAAAGGGTATACAGTATATGGTAAGATCAATAGAAAGCTAAGAACTGCGTAGCCTTGTGCTTGAAGCGCATGTTTGCATACTTGCAGTTGCGATGATCGTGAGTTCAAATCCAGCACCTGCCAAACTCTTCAATGCAAAATTTTAATATTTATAACTATTTATTTATTTATAAATATATAAATATAAAATTTTAATTTTTATATTTATATATTTATTTTATATATTTATTATATTTAAAATATATTTATAAATATTTATTATATATTTATTATATATTTATTATATAATTTATTTTATATATTTATTTAGCAACGTATAGACATATACGTTGCTCGCTATCTTAGCTCAGCGTTATTCGTTATGGTAAAACAAATTCGCAAACAGATAAGTGATAAAATTTTAGTTACAAGTTTGAAGTTTACTAAAAAACATACTAAAACTTCCTTTAAGTATGTGTTTAGTGAGCCAAATTCAGTTCGGTTAAATCCAAAATTTATGTTATACAATTGTGTTGAAGGTAAGAACTCTTCATGGTACGTACTGCACGTAGTATCTTGTAATGTTACATTATCTTGCATATCATAAGCACTAAATGCACAATGTTATTGTAGGTAACTATAGTTACTAAGGTTAACATATCGTTTTGTTACAAATTTTTAATGATGATGATTGTGACGATTTTTACCTGGAAATGTTTGGATTAGATATTAACTATGGTATTAGATATTTACTACTGCTATACGATATTTTTGCCTTATGGTGCCTATATGATATTTTTGCCTTATGGTGCCTTATAGCAAATAATTGTTCAGTGTAATCGTAGCAAAGCAGACTTCATATAGCCATTACTTGCTAATGATTTCATACTTACATTTAAACATCTTAACAATTTTATTTTTTATTTTAATTTATTTCAACAAAACACTTCTTTCATGATATTAAAATTAAAAGTTACCGTTGTTTGAAAGAGTTTAAAAACCTTTGCAGTTTTTTCTATTTTTCTCCTAATTTATTTGAACTGCACAAAAACACTTTTCTCATGATATGAAGTTTAAAAGTTAGAATGGTAAATGCTGTACATGTTACATATAAATAAGTTTTCTGTCTAAAGACTTTTTTTATTACCCAGGCTATGCCAGGCATTCAGTCTATATATATATATATAAATCTCAGTGTCTGTCTGTCTGTCATTCGTTTGTGTATCCAGTTATAGTGATAAAGGTTTAGCAACGAAAAATCACTTTTGTACTGAACTTTCTCTTGCAACATTCAAATCGCAAGTCTGTCATCAAGTACGTTTAACCGCAAGGCTAAGCTGTTCTCATCTTTTACCATATGGTGTATATCCTTTTTGCGATTGCACACGCTAAATGTGCATTTTTTATTATTGATTATTACAGGACACCCTCGGATTACGATGCCCCTGCTGTACGATTTTTTTGTTTTACGAAGTGGAACACAATGTTTTTTGGCCATATAAAGATGGAATTATTTTTGGACTTTTTTCTGACAGACGATAAAAATGAAAAACTTTATCAAAATTAAAATTAGGCAGTCAGTATGCTGATTACATCAAAATAACAAAGATGCTGATATGCTATTAGCTGATATCCCTCTCACAACTTCTGAAAGAGATACAATGCTTGCTCGACCCTTTATCTCAGTTCACCATTAATCGATATAACTTTAAGTTAAAGTGAAAATAAAACCGACAACAGATCGGTGATAAAAGTTTAGCCGATGACAAAGTTGAAGTTTAGCTTAGTAAAGTACATACTAAAACTTAGCTTTAAGTATGTGTTTAGTAAGCTAAATTCATTTAAGTTAAATTCAACATTTATGTCATGCGTTTGTGTTGAAAGTACGAACTCTCCCCGATACGTACTGCACATACTTGTAGTACATTGTAATGTTGCATTTTCTAGCAGATCATAATTAATAAATAAAGTTTTACTATGCGTTTTAGTAAACTTTGAACTAAAGTTTTATCACTTATCTGTTTGCGAAACCGTTTTTACTGTGACGGATGACGCTGAACTGAGACGCAATCGCCAAATTTTAATTTGGAGAGAAATGTTTGTTGATATCATATGGCAGAAAACTAATTAGCCCAAGTGAGGCGAGGGTAAAATTCATCATGTTTCATGGAGTTCATAGAGTTTCAATTAATACATCATTTAATGTGTGCAATCAAGAAAAGAGTATACAGTGTATGATAAGAGCAGTAGAGTCGCAAGAACAGTGTAGCTTGGTAACTAAATACACAGTTCAAAACCTGGGGTTGAAATCATCATGAGTTCAAATCTAGCAGGATGTGAGCTTTTGATTCCAAAATTTTAATAGCTACAGCCGGACACACAGAAGTGCAGAATAACAGACATGCAAATGCTGATATTTCTATAAATATATTATTATTATATCATCCTTCTATATATCATGTTTAGAAAGCGAAATTGGAAAAAGATGAGCGCAGGTTAATTCAAGCAGAAGAAGCGAGGCAAGCAGAGAAGCAGTTGCTACAGCAGAAGGAGGAAGAGCTTGCAAGAGAGAGACAGATGGCCATAGAAGCTGAAAGGGCTAAAGATGAAGCTATTGCTAAGGAACTAAGACTAAAGAAACAAGAGGAATTTGCGCGGAGAGCAGAAATTGCTCGAGAAATTGAACGAATCCGAGAAGCAGAGAAAGCTCAGCAACAAAAGTCAAAATTGTCTGACGAAGAAAAGGTCAGCGCCCTGAGAATTAAAGAAATTCTCGGTTCACTTTTGGCAGATCGGCTCTCGTCTAACATCTTGTGAGTGTGATTTACATTTGATTTTAGCCTTAGGCTTTTAGGCTTGTTCTCCTAGCAAAATATTGAACATTCAATACTCGGCCTGTCAGTTACCTGGGTGTCTGTAGCGGAGAAACAAGTGAAATAGTCTGCAGAGCGATTTTATAGGCTGACACTTTGAGATGAAAGCATACGAAGAAAGGCATTTCTCATAACAGAAATCTAAAATTTGTAAACTGAACAGCATTATTGTATACTTTACCAATATTTACATGAAGATAAACTTACACAAAACTTTAGTGGATTTTTATCAGAAGTTATTAAGTTTTTGATTCATTTGCGATTGTTTTTGATTGATTAACGTGATCTGAATGCAAAGATGTTTCAAGATTCAAATTGCCAAAGCTTGATTGCGGTTAAAATGCGCGCAGTAGTGGTAATTAAACAAGTTAATATTGCTCCCGCAAAAGTGCCAATAAGAAAAAAGGCGGTAATCATTGGGTAGTTTAATAATTTATGACAGAACTACATAAAAAACAGTTGAAAATATTGTGAACATACTTTTTGACTAGGAAGTGGTTTATCATATACCACAATGCATTGCGGAGTGTCTTTATCCATATCTTTTTGACTAGGAAGTGGTTTATCATGTACCACAATGCATTGTGGAGTGGCTTTATCTTTTAAAATAATAACGAATACAAATCACTAACAGTTATGCAAGTCAACATAAGTGTGAGAATTTAAAACTTTTTACAACTTTGCTAAGAATAAAGCTGTTGAATTTTTGCGATGAGCAATACATCCGACTTTGAGTGAGCCCCGTTGGCTGCCGTCTGTAATGTGAATCAGTCTACCGCGGTTTATCACGCAAGTTCTGCTACTCAGATAAGCAGTTAGGCCAGAAATTAGCAACCCACAGTTCCAGAGCCGCATGCGACTCTTTCATCCCATCACTGCGGCTCCCTCTGATTTTGATTTTTTCCATTTTTTCACCATAATTATGCTGAGTAATTCATAAAAATATAGAAGTTTTATCACTAAATTTTGTAATATAATTTAAAAAATTGTAATTAAGGTGATAGCTGGAACATTTTTGTATGTTATGCGTCATTATTGATGCCCCAATAAAACTGCCAAAATTACACCAGCCGGCACGACACTTCTTGATTTTTTACCCCAGGTAGGCAAACCCCAGGTAGGCAAACCCCAGGTAAGCAAACCCCAGGTAGGCAAACCCCAGGTAGGCAAACCCCAGGTAGGCAAACCCCAGGTAGGCAAACCCCAGGTAGGCAAACCCCAGGTAGGCAAACCCCAGGTAGGCAAACCCCAGGTAGGCAAACCCCAGGTAGGCAAACCCCAGGTAGGCAAACCCCAGGTAGGCAAACCCCAGGTAGGCAAACCCCAGGTAGGCAAACCCCAGGTAGGCAAACCCCAGGTAAGCAAACTGTAGCAAATACTAAGGAAAGAAAAATGAGAGTGAAAATAGAACATAAGTACTACGTGGGCTGATTTGTTTGCTTTCACTGCTGATGAGACTGGTTCACCAGTTTGTTTAATATGTAATGATAAATTTGCAAACACTGTGCCAAATATCGCAATACACTTTTAGAATAAACACGCAGCTTTTGCTAAAAAAATATCCAGAGGGAGATGAGAGAAAAAAGGCTGTTTCAGAACTGATGCGTAAGGCTAATTTGAGCAAAAAATGCTGCATGAATGACATTTGCTGCAGTTAGAATTTAAGTTCAGCGTTTTGTTTAAAGAAGGACTGAATTAAACATGAAGTTGAAATTTTTCTTGAAAGTAACCTTATAAACAATGTCATATTTTCACGTTACAATCAAGTTATTATTAGCTATTTTATTGTTCTTTGCAAAAGTTTTATTTTTCAGCAGGTAAATCATTATACATGCCACACTTTTTTGTTTTATGTTGTAAATATGGTATAAAAGCATTAAAAGCTAAACAAAAACGTTACATGTAGTATTTATGTATTTTTTAATTTAAAATATCAAAGGGGATTTGTGGCTCCCATTGCATTCTTTCCTGCGAAAAACGGGTCCAAATGGCTCTTTGAGTGGAAAAGGTTGCAGAACCTTGAGTTAGGCAATGCTTGTCAGATGATGCTTGTCGATATGTCGGGCAAAGCGGCTCACATGTCGAAGGTGCCTTAACACCATGGTGATTAGCCGGAGTTGTGTACTCGCTGAGAGAGTTGGAAAGGCTTATAATTTGAAAAGACTACCAAACCAACTCAAGCTTCGATTATACAAAATGGGTCACTTTTTTAGCCAATGAAATACAGCATTGATATCCATTCTATTTTTACCACTTATCAGCATAAACACAAAAGCGAGTCGATCCAGAATTAATAACTAACATCTAACACCATCGTTTGTATTTTTGGCGCTATAGTACGATATGATTGACGATACTCCAATACGATACAATGATGGCTGTCAAAAACAAACAAACAAACATAGTATACAGCATTTTACTGGTCATATACCAGTGGCTGAAGAAACTGTTTTACAACCGTTTTGCGTTTTACACTAAACAGATCTGGTATGTGTGGAAGCAACTCCAAAAAAATGATCTTGGTATAAACACTACAGAGTCGGCTGAAACTTACAAAAGATCAAATAGCATGATAAAGTACTTGCTGCCGTAAATGAGAGTTAACTTGCATAACGTTAAGAGATGTTAAGTGTCAGCCTTTGAACGGTCTGCTATTTTGCTTGCGTCTGAACTATATGTGAATTTAACTGCCATCAATGAACCATTGGCAGATTATAAAATAGGGCGTCAGGCGTAAATATGCAGATGAACTTACACAAAATTTTAGTAGATTTTATCACAAAGTATATCAGTATTTTTCTATCATTTGAGATTGTTTCTGACGTTTGAGGTGATCTAATTGTCAGGATGTTTATAGATTGAAATTGACAAAACTTGATCGTGGTTAAAATACTCAGACGACAAATACATTACATCTCCAAAATGATGTCAGCAGACATATTTCGCATTTCCTGTTATTATGACATTGACTATTGCGTTCAAGTAGTACTGTTCCGCATCTCAATTGTTGTATTTTATTTGGTATTTGCTCTTGTCTGCTATAATAAAGTTTTAAATACAACTTCAGATACGTTGCTATACATGTTTCAAATAATTTAAAGATACATTAGGTTGGTTGGAAATTTTCCAATGTTTCCTTCTAAATGCTATGAAAACATATAAGTACTTGATACTTGTTGCATATTTATCACTTATAAGCAAGATTTACAACTACTGACATCCGTTATGAAAAAGTCTTTGCACACATTTTTCTTCTGTGCATTTTGACAGCGATCAAATTTTGTCAATTTTAATCTTGAAACATCCTGGCAGTCAGATTACCTCAAACATCAAAATCACAAATGATAGAAAAATACCGATACTTTCCAATAAAATCTAATACAAATATGTGCAAGTTACTTTTTAAGATTTATTGACAGAGAATCAAACTTGATTATTCTGCAGATCAAAAAGCTTTGTATTGTTGTTATGACAAATTATAACGAGCAATAGAATTTAAAAATGTGCAGCTGCAAAATTTGCTGGCTGACTGATGCACATTCCTAACTGAGATATTATCTGTTTTAGAGCTAGTACGAGTCCACTTAATCTACCTAATCAAGGTATGCAAGCTTTATGATTCCCTTGTCAGTCCTGCAATGAGGTAACATATTAGACTGTTGTTATTAACATACATGTATTATAGTAAAAGCTCCATAAACCTAAACAATCCGTTCTAAGAACGTTTATGTTATGGGGATTTTACTTTACGCAAACAGTAAAATACATACAATTTGCCTAATCCGTTCCAAAATCTTTCCAAACTCACCTCTTTGGCCATACAATAAGCAGAAACCACACCCTTTTTTGATCGATTTCACTGGTTTTATAAACTGATTGCGGCAATTCCTCAACAAGTTGACGGGAAACGCACATTTTCGACGTCTATTTGCATCGATTTGTTTATTGTTTTAGACAGTAAAGTTTATTCTGCAAAGTAAAACTACTCATAAATATTTTAAAGACTACAATAAAGTAATAAAAAATTATATTTTACAATGAAAAAGAGCGGCATCTACCTGTTCGTCATCTATCTGTATCCAGAGGTCAAGGTTAGGATAAAAGATGACTATCGGCGATACACTCAACTTGTGACATTCATTCGTATTAGTAAACCAATGCTGTAACGTCTGCATAAATTAATCGCCTCTAAGTACGTACAATATTTATAAACAATTGCGCAGCTACCTACTCTCTATTTTGTCAACACATCTGACGATCTATCACGACGAACTAAAAGTCCTAAAAATTGTATATAATAGGTATAACGCCATACATTTGTACATCGTTTTTCTCTCACAAGTGCGATGAAATATGTTACTATTTCAATCGAGTTTGAGAAGTTGCCCCTACTTGACACTATACATTATTTGGATTTTTCTGTCATACGAAGCAAAAATTTTGAATAAGTTATTTACGTAATTTTGAGCTCACATTATAGGAGGTATACGCTATAGCAGCATCTACTGTATGTTTTACAGTTTTTTATACATCAATGTAAGGCGTTTGTGTTATTTGTTATTATTATAATAATGCAGTAATTGTTATATGCAATTCTTCGCTATACCAAAAGCTGTGTCTATCTGTCTGTCTATATGAAGTCATGCTAAAATCGTTAGAAAAGAGTTTGCATTGCACAGAAGTCGAACTCGGATGTTTGGCTTTCCATCCTACCATCTGTGCCCTGTGCCCTTTGTTTCATCTAAAGACAATTGTATGTGTAGTGATTACGCCTCATGATCCCTCACGCCACACTATTTTGTCAGGATGCTAGTTGCTATGATATGAATAATTCAGATAAAATAATTAATAATAAGATAAAAATTCGTCACAGGTTTTTAGACTGTAGAACAAGTTAAATGTACTGCAGTAGATTTTTCAAGGAATGTCTGTTCCAAAATGGAAGCAAATCTCCGAACAAATTATCCTTTTATGCAGCATGTTTATGATGAAAGTATTTCTTTCTGAGGTTAAAGTGAAGCCTCACATTTAAACTAAACGTTGTTTGAATGATATATTTTCTAAATAAAAATGACATGCCAAAATAATGACAAGTGAGAAAATTCTTTCAACTTGTTGAAAGAATACTGTTGATTTATTTCAAATTTTAGATGGTGGAATTCCAACTCTGAAGATAAGTAAGTACATTTCCCATGTATAGTAGTGGATGAATGGTGATTACACGCAGTCTGTCTCTACTAGCATGCTCATGCCCGGCATTGTAAAAGTAATAAAAGATTTTTGAATAAAAAACTTGTTTTTGATTGGTTAAGTTTTTTACCCAATTATTTGAGTAACTTGAGCTGTTATTATAACCTAAACCAGCAATAGGAAAAATTATTACATCATGCTCTTAAAGCGTACCACATGGAGGGTGAATTATCAGGTGTAATAAGTATATTCACAGTTATTCACCACAACAGCTAGCTAGTTGTAATAAATATGATGTGTATCTGTAGTGTAGCAATGTGACCACATGGCCTACTGGTTTAGCACACCTGTTTGCGGGCCTGTAGGTTCCAAGTTCAAATCCTGAGGAAACTGAATTTTTGTTTGTAAAACTTTATCGCTATAACTACACACTTGTCGGACAAATGACAAACCCTAAGAGTTATATATATACTAGCTGTGCTACCTGGTGGCACCCGGATAATAAAAAAGTCCCTGGACAGAAAATTGATTTGTATTTAACTTAATTTGTAACAAAATTAGCCATTCTAACTTTCAAATTACACATTATGTGAGAATAGATATAGTTGAAATAAATTAGGAGAAAAAATAAAAACAACTGTTAAGGTTTTCAGAATTTGTCAAACAACTGTAACTTTCAAACTTCATAACTTGAAAAAAGTGCTTTGTTGAAATAAATTAGGCGGAAAAATAAAAATGTAAAGGTGATTAAATGTAAATGTAAAATCATTAGCAAGTAATGGCTATATATAGTCTGTTTTGCTACAATGACAATGCAAAATTATTTGGTATACATTTATATGATTTTAGTTCGTTTCAGTGTTGGCATGCAACAATTGGCATGCTGATTTTTGCATGCCAACACTGAAACGAACTGAAATCATATAATTGTATACCAAATAAGTTTTATTGTAATTATAGCGTAGCATTTTGCGTGCAAAAATATCGTAGAATATAGTAATAGATGTACATAGAGTGGTATAGAAACCCATAGTAATTATCTAATGCAATCACCTCCTAGTAAAAATCATCGTCATTAAAAATGGTAACAAAACAACAGGTTAACCTTGGTAACTATAGGTACATACAATAACTTTAGTGTACTTTGTGGTTATGATCAGTAAGATAATATAACATTACGATGTACTACGTGGAGAGTTTTTACCTTCGAGACAGACGGGTAACATAAACACTGAATTTAACTCATATGAATTTAGTTTACTAAGAACATACTTTAAGGAAGTTTTAGTATGTATTTTAGTAAACTTCAAACTTCCAACTAAAATTTTATCTTTTATCTGTTTGCGAATTGGTTTTTGCCATAACGGATAATGCTGCACTCGCCATGGCGAGCAACGTATATCTTTTTATAACGTATATAGTCAGTACACAAATCGCCAAATTTTAATGTCAAGAAAAATAGTTGTTTATATTGTGTGGCAGAAAAAAAAATATAGACTATAGATATTACTGTTAGGGTTATGAGACGGTTTCATCACAATCAACTGAAACTTTGAGTAATCTGTTATGTAAAATAAATTGTTCCGTAATGCTCACGCTTATTCCCATTGTAATGGAATTGGTGTCTAATTTAAAACAAACTGAACTGTAATCACTTGACTACATTTTAGTGAGCTGTAGCTGTAAACAGGCTTAGTTTTTTATGTGGTACAGCAGACAGACATACATTTTAGTGTGATACAGCAGACAGACTTATATTTTAGTGTGGTACAGCAGGCATACTTACCTTTTAGAGTTGTACAGCAGACATGCTTACCTTTAAGTGTGATACAGTAGACAGACTTACATTTTAGTGTGGTACAGCAGACAGACATACATTTTAGTGTGGTACAGCAGACAGACTTACCTTTGAGTGTGATACAGTAGACAGACTTACATTTTAGTGTGATACAGCAGACAGACTTACCTTTGAGTGTGGTACAGCAGACAGACTTACCTTTGAGTGTGGTACAGCAGACTGACATAAATTTTAGTGTGGTACAGCAGACATGCTTACCTTTTAGAGTTGTACAGCAGCTATGCTTACCTTTGAGTGTGATACAGTAGACAGACTTACCTTTGAGTGTGGTACAGCAGATAGACATACATTTTAGTGTGGTACAGCAGACAGACATAAATTTTAGTGTGGTACAGCAGACATGCTTACCTTTTAGAGTTGTACAGCAGACATGCTTACCTTTAAGTGTGATACAGTAGACAGACTTACATTTTAGTGTGGTACAGCAGACAGACATACTTTTTAGTGTGGTACAGCTGACAGACTTACCTTTTAGTGTGATACAGTAGACAGACTTACATTTTAGTGAGGTGTAGCAGCCAGACTTACCTTTTAGTGTGGTACAGAAGACAGACTTACTTTCTAGTGTAGTACAACGAACAGACAGAGAGACAGTATTACAGCCATTAATGCTTTTAGATTCGGCGAGCACACATTTAACGCCAGCAGCCGATAGCATGAAAAGGTCTGCACTAGACATATCACAGAATCCTAAAGTCATCTCAGGTAATCAAGCAGCCGATAGCATGAAAAGGTCTGCACTAGACATATCACAGACTAAAGTCATCTCAGGTAATCAAGCAGAAGAAGATAACTCCATTTATTTCGGTTCTCCAGTTCCTACAGTTATGGAAGTGAAAGCTCCAAGAAAACGTAGAAAATCCAGGAAAAGGAAGTACACAAAAGGACTTAAGAGCAGAGATGTGGGGAATTATAATGCCAAAGATGTGCCACAAATTACGACAGATCTTACAGAGCCAGTGATTGATCAGGAGCAACATGAAACGCAGCAAGCTTCACACGCAGAGAAAAGCGTACAAGGGTTAGCTTCTGTGAGTAGGGAGGCAACAGTGAAGTTGTTTGGGGAGGACTCTAAAAACTCAACACGTGCTAGTGATCTGATTGGAAATAAAGATTTAATTCTATAAAAATATAACTATATATTTTAGTATTTATCAGCGCCAACCCGAGGGCGTGTAGTGTGATTATCAGTGTTAGTCGCTAGCTTTTTACCTCTACGAAAGACTGTTTTGAAACAAATTGTTCCAAATATTATATCTTTAGGATGCTGACCGATATTATTAGCATATTTTCAATTTCTGACTTTGCCAGTTGTCTTACTTTAAAATGGAGTAACTCCCAAACCAAATTTCTTGAACAATACAACACTATGTTATTTTGTATCTCATCAGTGCTCTAGGCTGTGTCTTACTCCTACACCAACAATACAGCTCTCTTAAAGGTTGACTTGCAATAAAATTCACATTACAGTTACATGTATTTGGTATCAAAATATTCGCCATGTCTTACTCTGTTGTCTTGTAGGTGCCAAATATGTGGGAATGTGATTAAAAGCTCTTAAAAGCTCAAAAACGAACAGAAAATCGCAGCCACACGAGACCGCCCTAGTTTGGATTCGTTTTCCGAAACGGCTAAAATGTGACGTATGCGTGCGAGATAGTTTATGTTTACACTTTCATGCATCCTTATTCGTCAAAATATTTTCACAAATATACTTCACGCTTGCAATAAAAACCATGTCTATTGTTCTTACGTGTCTATTTTATCGGCATCGTAATGCTGCAACTTTGAGCACTGATATCTCAAAACCTAGCATAAAAATATGTTTAATTTTTTAAACTTAGCTTGAACGATTGCATATCATCCTCTGATAAACATGATGAGCCTTTTGGTCCGCTATGATGGTTAAAAAATGCTGTAGAAATTGTTCGCGCCATATGGCGGGAATTGTAAGTCACATGATCAGATAATGTTAGTTTCAGTTCAAGTTGGATTTATCGCAAATAACAGACCCGCTTTCTCGTATTAAACTTGTTAATTTCAAGTCGTCATAATGTCTAACAAACCACATCGTGTTTGTGCAGCTGGCAAGCTGAGAAGCACCTTTTTTCTTGGCCAAGAGCAGAGAAAAGACCAGACCTTCACCAGGCGTGGAGCAACTGGGTGAAGCTGGATGTGACAAACTTTATTTTTTCGCCTGCTCACTCTTACCTTTGTTTTTGCCATTTTAAAGGCGGCATGTTTTCTAACCTGTTTGCATACTCCACGTGTCACCAAAGCACGTGAGTAATTTATTTTATGAACTACTACTTGTATTAGTAGTAGTACCTCGGGTTATTTTCTAGTATTCTCCTAATACTACTGTATTAATCTATATTTAATATTACAATATTAATGTCATTTAATTGTAATATGATATTATTAGTATTTTATCTTTTTAATTACGTGTATTATTCTTATTATAATAACAAAACTAATTCATACTGCATATCTATCTGTAAAACGTAATATATTAATCTATAATTAATAAAATAATGATATAAGTTTCACGATTAATTTTGCCAAATTTCTTAACCCCACTCACTTATAGATATGTTATATAAAATAGTTATTGTCATTTTCTGGTATCATCGGTAATAGCATATTAATATTATTAGATGATTATTATTAGTATTAGATGAAGAAGAGTTTGTGCCAACCACTGAAGACTGGGAAGAGTTTGAGCGCTATGTTGGCCAGCGTCAAACACTCTCCAATTACATGTAAGATAGAGCTGAACTTAACCAAGCTTGACAAAATATAAAGGATATCCATAGAGTTATTACTCACATTTTTATGTTTACAATATCATGGATTCTGATAAGGTTTTGTAAAATCTGTGTCATGATTGCATGGCTATATATTAATTTTTTTTCTGATCAAGCAAATATGATATAATAACAGGAAATGATGTTGTACAAATCTTATTGCAAATCAAATATTGTGTTGTGATTTCTGACCCGAATCCTCCTTCAAAGTGGAGAAAATAATAGTAAGTGTGACAGCACTCCAGCGACTATTTCACTGTCATGCCTGCGCCCTCTCCTGCTCATTCATGATGGTGCGAGAAAGCGGATGGGTAGAGTTCAAGGTTACCTGTGCCTCCTGTCACCAATCGTACACTTGGGAAACAACTGCTAGAGTGAACAGAGCTCACGTCATCAATCCCCTGCTGGCAGCTGCATCACTCTTTTCTGGCGGATGCCTTACGCAGAACCTCCGTTTTCTGTCGCTCCTGAACATCGCGATACCAAACCACAGCATTTGCCTCTACCAACAAAGAGAATACTTTATGGTGTGAGTGTTAATATTTACCCATAAACTTGGAAAATGTGAGTAAAAGCTTGGCACACTAATTGAATAACGACATATAGAAACAATTTTTTTCTTGAAATAAAAATATGTCATCCTTCAAGCGAAATATATATAATTTAAAATTCTGATTCTTCATCATAATATAGCACAAAAGGGGGAAGAGGATTATACATTCTTAGACTAATGATAATGATACAAATTAATCTTGTATAATGAAGTTTTACAATATTTTACAGTGTATTGCTGATCAGTACCCCCTGCATAACGAGGGATTGATGGCAGCAATCGATTGGAAGCTTGATTTGGCAGGTGACGGAAGATGCGATAGTCCAGGGCATTGCGCACTATACGGGGCCTACACTTTGATGGATCAGAGCTGTGGTTTAATAGTCAGCAGCCATCTTGCCAAGGTAAAACTTTGACAGTTTTTATTTCACAGCCTGACAAAAACCCAAATTTTTTAGTAGTTATCAAAACATAAACATGAAGTTGCTGATCTAGCTAAATAATTCATTTAAATAATGTGAAAGTGATTGTTGGTCGTAACTTTCTTTACTTTGCAGTCAACGGAGACCACCAGCTCTAACGACATGGAGCTGGAAGGCTTCAAGTGATGCCAGTCCGATCTAATTTCCTACGGCCTGAGAGTGAGGTCCATTACAACGGATGTTGTTACAAAGGTTGTGTGCATACCGCAAGCTTGTGTTTTGGCTTATGCCACAAATTCGTTGCGGTGAGCCACGGCCTCTACCTGCCTGCTTGGTGTCTAAGATTCGAGCTCTTTTCCTACCAACGGATGATGAAGAAGAGTTTGCAGACTATGTGTTCAAGGGCTTCTGCGATGGCGATGAAGAGACTCAACGACTTTGATTGAGAATTCTAGATCAACTCTATATCATAGGTGGTACTCATTTTTATTGCATTGCCATCTTATTATTTTACTTTTATTCAGGCTAAGCCACATGGTGACTACACACCATGTAGCTAACAAACTAATTTTTGTTAGTAAATTGCTGTTACATTGCTTCCATATGTAAAATCACATGATTAATGTGCATAAATCTGTCGTCACTGATTTAAAAAAATAAAAACAAATACATAGAGAAACGCATGTTGGTTTCACCGCTTACCATCGGTTACTAGGCCCCAGCACTTTGTCGAAGTTTGCGTTCATGGCTGGGGTTCCCTACCTGGGTGCCCACTTTGAGAACCTCGTCGCCGGGGAATGAGTACCACCTACTATCATTCTGGCTTCGAAGCTTGAGAGCGGTCTTTAGAGTTGAGCTGGAATTCTCAATCAAAGTCGTTGAGTCTCTTCATCGCCATAGCAGAAGCCCTTGAAGACGTAGTCTGCAAACTCTTCTTCATCATCTGTTGGTGGGAAAAAAGCCCTTTTCTTAGAAACCAAGCGGGCAGGTAGAGGCCATCGCTCACCGCGACGAATTTGCGGCATAAGCCAAAACACATGATTCGTCCACACCAATATGCATACACAGGCATTCATGCTCCCTGCGGTCATGGAGACGATGCTCAAACTCAGCATCATGGCAGCACAAACATTCAAGAAGAGATGGCATGTCTTGACAGCGCTTGCAGACACACCACTCTGTAGCCGGTGGTATTAGCTCCTAAAGAAATGAACAGATGTGTCTATGCAACCATAGCTAATACATCAGGTCGATGTTATCCAACAGTATATCAGTGCAGCACTAAATTATCATCATAAAATTGTTAATGTTGTTATTCGAGAAAAATCTGCAATTATTTTTTCGCAATATTGAAGCGATAATTATCATCATTAAAATCATATATATATATATAATATTCGTTCTATCACTCTCTAGCTAAAACTATTACTACTAGCTAGCTTGGCACATAAGAGTTGGTTAGTGGCGGTGCTTACTTGCTGGGAGGTTTGATTCTGTTGAGGATCTTCTTCAGATAGAGCGTCAGGCTCGAAACGCCAGGGTCTTAACTTTTCAGAATTTGACATTTATTATGATCGCAACTCAGACATGTACACGTACGTTGAATTGTCGGACGGAATGGCCAAGCTGAAAGTGTAAAGTAGCGAGCATCTATATTTCATACGGGGTCTTAGGTAAAACCCGAAGTGTTTGTCATAAACTATTGCTACGATAAGTTTTATATTGAGCTTTTTATTGACTTTTCAATTCACGCGAAAACATCACGTGACAAGACAATAACCAAACTCCGCGGATACGTCATCGAAATCAAGAGATTCAAATTTACAGCGGCTTTTCGTTTTTGAGCTTTTAAGAGCTTGTAATCACATTTTCACATATTTGGCACTTACAACACAACAGAGTAAGACATGGCGAATGTTTTGATACCAAATAGCTGTAATGTGAATTTTGTTGCAAGTCAACCTTTAAATGGCTTCAACAACAGAGAACACAAGAGAACCTAAAAACAAAAGTGTTGTTACTTTGTCTGCCTAGAAGCTCTCTGCTGAGCACACTAATGAATTAGCCAACTCTCAGAAAAGGTAGAGCAACTCCTCATTATTTGCAGTTAATCTGGACTGGTGCCTCCCTGAAACGTAAAAATCCATGAAATCGAAATTAACTAGTTGAATGTCCGGCAGTGCGCAGGTAAAAAAAGTATTTGGACAAAAAATGTTCTTTGTTTAACGTACAACATTTGCTACTCTAAATTTTAAACTCCATATCAAGAGAAAAGTGTTTTGGACAGTTCAAATAAATTAAGAAAAAAAAATAAACGGCTGTAAAGATTTTTAAACGTGAAATAGCTAGCAAGTAATGGCTAGACTACTGACCACTACATAACAACTCTTTATCACTGACCCCCACATAACAACTTTTCCCCACTGACCACTATATAACAAATCTTCACCGCTGACCACCACATAACAAATCTTCACCATTGACCACCACATAACAACTCTTCATCACTGACCACCACATAACAACTCTTCATCACTGCCCACCGCATAACAACTCTTCATCACTGACTACCACATAACAAATCTTCACCATTGACCACCACATAACAAATCTTCACCACTGACTACCGCATAACAACTTTTCACCACTGCCCACCGCATAACAACTCTTCATCACTGACTACCACATAACAAATCTTCACCATTGACCACCACATAACAAATCTTCACCATTGACCACCACATAACAAATCTTCACCACTGACTACCACATAACAAATCTTCATCACTGACTACCGCATAACAACTCTTCACCACTGACTACCGCATAACAACTCTTCACCACTGACTACCACATAACAACTCTTCACCACTGCCCACCGCATAACAACTCTTCATCACTGACTACCACATAACAAATCTTCACCATTGACCACCACATAACAAATCTTCACCACTGACTACCACATAACAACTCTTCACCATTGACCCCCACATAACAACTTTTCCCCAGTGACGATCACATAACAACTCTTCATCACTGACCACCACATAACAAATCTTCACCCTTGACCACCACATAACAACTCTTCACCATTGACCACCACATAACAACTTTTCCCCACTGCCCACCACATAACAACTTTTCCCCAATGCCCACTATATAACAAATCTTCACCCTTGACCACCACATAACAACTCTTCACCACTGACTACCACATAACAAATCTTCACCCTTGACCACCACATAACAACTCTTCATCACTGACTACCGCATAACAACTTTTCCCCACTGCCCACCACATAACAACTCTTCACCCTTGACCACCACATAACAAATCTTCATCACTGACTACCGCATAACAACTCTTCACCACTGACTACCACATAACAAATCTTCATCACTGACTACCGCATAACAACTCTTCATCACTGACTACCACATAACAAATCTTCACCCTTGACCACCACATAACAACTTTTCCCCAGTGACGATCACATAACAACTCTTCACCCTTGACCACCACATAACAACTTTTCCCCAGTGACGATCACATAACAACTCTTCACCACTGACTACCGCATAACAACTCTTCACCCTTGACCACCACATAACAACTCTTCATCACTGACTACCGCATAACAACTTTTCCCCACTGCCCACCACATAACAACTCTTCACCATTGACCCCCACATAACAACTTTTCCCCAGTGACGATCACATAACAACTCTTCACCATTGACCACCACATAACAACTTTTCCCCACTGCCCACTATATAACAAATCTTCACCACTGACCACCACATAACAACTCTTCATCACTGACCCCCACATAACAACTCTTCATCACTGACTACCACATAACAACTTTTCACCACTGACTACCACATAACAACTCTTCATCACTGACTACCACATAACAACTCTTCATCACTGACTAACACATAACAACTCTTCATCACTGACTACCACATAACAACTCTTCACCACTGCCCACCACATAACAAATCTTCACCACTGCCCACCACATAACAACTCTTCACCACTGACTACCACATAACAACTCTTCATCACTGACTACCACATAACAACTCTTCATCACTGACTACCACATAACAACTCTCCACCACTGACTACCACATAACAAATCTTCACCATTGACCACCGCATAACAACTCGTCATCACTGACTACCACATAACAACTCTTCACCATTGACCCCCACATAACAACTTTTCACCACTGACTACCACATAACAACTCTTCACCACTGACTACCACATAACAAATCTTCACCACTGCCCACCACATAACAACTCTTCACCATTGACCCCCACATAACAACTTTTCCCCAGTGACGATCACATAACAAATCTTCACCATTGACCCCCACATAACAACTCTTCACCATTGACCACCACATAACAACTTTTCCCCACTGCCCACTATATAACAAATCTTCACCACTGACCACCACATAACAACTCTTCACCACTGACTACCACATAACAAATCTTCACCACTGCCCACCGCATAACAACTCTTCACCTTTGACTACCACATAACAACTCTTCACCATTGACCCCCACATAACAACTTTTCCCCAGTGACGATCACATAACAACTCTTCACCATTGACCACCACATAACAACTTTTCCCCACTGCCCACTATATAAAAAATCTTCACCACTGACCACCACATAACAACTCTTCACCACTGACCACCACATAACAAATCTTCACCACTGCCCACCACATAACAACTCTTCACCATTGACCCCCACATAACAACTTTTCACCACTGACTACCACATAACAACTCTTCACCACTGCCCACCACATAACAACTCTTCACCATTGACTACCACATAACAACTCTTCATCACTGACTACCACATAACAACTTTTCACCACTGACTACCACATAACAACTTTTCACCACTGACTACCACATAACAACTCTTCATCACTGACTACCACATAACAACTTTTCACCACTGACTACCACATAACAACTCTTCATCACTGACTACCACATAACAACTCTTCATCACTGACTACCACATAACAAATCTTCACCACTGACCCCCACATAACAACTTTTCACCACTGACTACCACATAACAACTCTTCATCACTGACTACCACATAACAACTTTTCACCACTGACTACCACATAACAACTCTTCATCACTGACTACCACATAACAACTCTTCATCACTGACTACCACATAACAACTCTTCATCACTGACTACCACATAACAACTTTTCACCACTGACTACCACATAACAACTCTTCATCACTGACTACCACATAACAACTCTTCATCACTGACTACCACATAACAACTTTTCACCACTGACTACCACATAACAACTCTTCATCACTGACTACCACATAACAACTCTTCATCACTGACTAACGCATAACAACTTTTCACCACTGACTACCACATAACAACTCTTCATCACTGACTACCACATAACAACTCTTCATCACTGACTACCACATAACAACTCTTCACCACTGACCACCACATAACAAATCTTCACCTTTGACTACCACATAACAACTCTTCATCACTGACCACCACATAACAACTTTTCACCACTGACTACCACATAACAACTCTTCATCACTGACCACCACATAACAACTTTTCACCACTGACTACCACATAACAACTCTTCATCACTGACTACCACATAACAACTCTTCACCACTGCCCACCACATAACAACTCTTCACCATTGACCCCCACATAACAACTTTTCACCACTGACTACCACATAACAACTCTTCATCACTGACTACCACATAACAACTTTTCACCACTGACTACCGCATAACAACTCTTCATCACTGACTACCGCATAACAACTCTTCCCCACTGACTACCACATAACAACTCTTCATCACTGACTACCACATAACAACTTTTCACCACTGACTACCGCATAACAACTCTTCATCACTGACTACCGCATAACAACTTTTCATCACTGACTACCACATAACAACTCTTCATCACTGACTACCGCATAACAACTCTTCCCCACTGACTACCACATAACAACTCTTCATCACTGACTACCACATAACAACTTTTCACCTTTGACTACCACATAACAAATCTTCACCTTTGACTACCACATAACAACTCTTCATCACTGACTAACGCATAACAACTCTTCCCCACTGACTACCACATAACAACTCTTCATCATTCTTCACCAGTGTAGAAACTCATGCTGCAAAATCTGATTCGTAGAAACATTTGTGTATGACAGCAATTCGCCTCTTTTCGGTCATAGAGCTGGATTCAGTGTCTGCTAGGGGCTTAAAATGTGACAAAGAATCATCTTGTTCATCTGATGTGAAATGCTCCTACAAGCCGATATTGAGCAATGATACTCAAAGATGTTCCAGCGTGTGCACTGCTCCAGGGTGCTCCAGTCCTTCAAGTGGGCGGGTCTTTGACAGGATTACTGTTACTTTATATGTTTCTTATTGGTCTATTCTACAGCCCAATAAGAAAAAGGCCAATAATATAGACTAATAATATAGTGTGGTGAGTACACAATTTTTGTTGCTAGAAATCATAAACCAGTAATTACCTTTTTGGCATTTATTCATTCTAACCAGACCGACAACAAAAAATGATATTCTTCTTACAGAAATCTATATTAAGGTTTATAGATGTAACTAAAGAGCGATTTGAAAAAATGTACCATGAATGTATCACCATGACCAACCAAATTAGAAATTATTTCCTCTTTTTTAAACCAAAATTGGGTAAGGAACAAACAACTCTTTATGTAAAAGTTACGCCATCTTTACAGATTTTCTCCATATTATAGATGCAGTCTAAGAAACACTAAAACTAAAAGCAATAAAATCATATAAATTTTTTTTGGGCCAGATAATTTAACAAATTGTTCCGAGTTTGAAACTAGTATTCAATTTAATAAGTGTTCTATTTAGTCAAAGCTACTTCTTCCATCCAAATGCAGTGAACGTGACTTGAACGCAAAACCATCTGAAAAAATATCTTATGCCCAAACGCTTGCCTTACTTAGATAATATCTTACCATTATGACACATACCCTGGCAGTTTAGAGCGCTCTGGGAGAGACCATCATGCATGCTGATAAAGCACAGAGATTAAGTAATGCATAATAATTTTTAACTAGCAAAATGTGGTTGATTTGACCAGGTATAACAGTGTTGATTTGCCATGCTGAATATCATGAGTTCGGAGCCTGAAGAACTAAATGACGTAATATCTTTTCAACCTTCAACCATGGCTTTAGACAGATGGACTAACAGACAGATAGACACAGTTTTCTTTATAATAAAAACTATCTGAATGCCTGATGTTGCACAAGTAATAAAAACGTTTTTGTACAGAAATTAACTTTTAATCAGCATGTGCAACATTTCTCTTTCTAACTTTAAAAACACAAGTGTTTGTTTATTATTATGTACTGTGTTATTTCTGTTGACTGCGTTTATTTATGTGTAATTTATACCATATCAGCTGCAGTGCCTACTACTGATCAATACTGATTATAATAGTCTTGTAGGATATATGATTCTAAGCATTTTTCTTCCCGTTTGCGCATGCACTTTTCTTCTGGTAAGGCTTCACAGATTTTTCTTTTAGTATGGCTTTGTGCATGAAGCTAGCAGCAGTGTTTAATGTGAAGCCATGAAAGCATGGCATGTGTTTCACTTATGTGCTCAATATATTCCATGGTATAGCCAGTTGGACGGTGTAGTGTATCGGATAAAAAGATGTCTGCAGAACTGGAGGTTGTGAGTTCAAATCCAGTTTTCACCAGATTTCTCATTCCAACAACTTTATTGCTACAGCAGGGCAGACAGATGTTCAGATGGACAGACAGATGAAAATTGAGATTTATATAATTATATAAATTAAGATTAATATTATAATATAATTATATAGATTAAGATTAATATTACAATAATATTATAATAATATTATTATAGTATTATTATAATAATTATATAATTAATATTACGGATCAATATTATGATCAATATTATGGCTACTGCATCTTACACAAGAAAACTCTGGCATTCTTGACCTGATATTTGCTCTGCATATAAAACATACATTTGTTGAAGCTAGTATTCTTATAAGAATAAATTATTGTTTGTTTTATTTGTTTTTTAGCTAAAAACAGCAATAAACATTTTGAGTAAACGCATATAAAAGTGAATGAAATGTATTAAATAGATAAATTTACATACTGAATACCAACATCTGACTTATAGGCAAAAACTAAATTAATAAATTATAATCCACTAAAAAAATGTTTTGTTACTTAGCTTAAAAACATGTGAATAAAAGGTAGGCTTGCCTACTTGTGAGTCTAGGAGTAGACTGAGTGATATAAAAATGTGGTAAAGTTTATTGTTAATTACTCTAAATAGTACTTACGCTAGTTTCATTTGTATCTTTTTCATTGTTTTTGTTTAATTTTTAATTTCTATCAACTTTTACTCACAAGTTTGTAGTTTCAAGGAATTTTATGTGCGATATGCTAAATATTGTTTTGTATATCAAGAACAATATTTGTGAAAGTTTTTAGGCATATCCATTACAGTTTCATCAACAAGGTTTATTATGCATCTGAGTTGCTGATTTAAATAGTATGATGCAACCAATATGCATATAATAGTTCCATTTAGACGCCATAAGTTTCCGTTACATTTTGATATACAGTGTCTAACTGCATAAGATATTTGCCAATGGCATAGGATTAAGAAACTCTGTAAGGCCTTTGGTTGCCATGCAAATTCATGCTAATGCTCTGCAACTGACCTCCCTGTTACACTGTGTTTACACGGCGAGGTCAATCTACACGTTTGCGTCATCCATAAGTCGGAAGCTGCAAAAACTGGCAAGTGTATGGCGCCTTACAGTGCCTCTCGTTGCGTGTTCACAACTCGAGTTGTACAACTCGGGTTGTGAACACGCAACGCGACTTTGTAAAAGTAAGGTGCAAATATTGGTATTATGGTAGCATAACCTTAAATCTGGTTATATTAACAATGGTACATCAATAGGCACCCGTTAGCTAATAGAAATTAAACTATGTGTGTATGTACTGTAAAACTAAAGCTAATGGCGAATTATAGTGCGCCGAGTTTGCAACTCGAGTTGTACAACTTGAGTTGTGTAAATATAACTCGAGTTGTACAACTCGAGTTAATCAAAACCCAAGCCGAGTTCTTTCAACAGCAACTCGAGTTCAACAACTCGGCTTGAGAACATCTCATCCCATCGTTTCATTTTCTTTAGCTATATGAAAATTTTTTTGGTGCATCATTAAACGCCGTTGAAATAATTTCTATGTTTATTTTCGGTGTTCATTCAGTTTCTTGTCAGGTTCTAGAGAGATAACTCTTTTTTCATTTGAAAAAGAAGTTGCCTGGCTCCCATATAGATTGTTTTTTAGTTTGCTTTTTACATTCTACAATTGTTTTTGTTTCGTTATATTTATTGAAATAAATATGCGCAAATATCGCCAATATATGTAATTTAAATGTGTATATATATTTAAATTATTAATATTAAATTTCTGTAAATGTTCTGTAAATGAGACACCCCAATTACTCGCTTTGCTTTCTTTACAAACCCTTGTTAGTTTTGCGTAACACAACTCGAGTTCATCAAAAACCCAGGCCGAGTTGTACAACACGACAACTCGAGTTGTACAACTCGAGTTGCGAACACGCAATGCGAGGCACTGTAAGGCGCCATACAAGTGAGTTTAATTATTCTCAATTTTTATCAAATGTTTCATGCTTGCGGAAGATGGAAACGGTATACATGCGAATGATGCACGAGAAGATGCCACACATGCCAGTCCATGATTAACACTCTTCCAAACGTTTTAACTATGATCCAGCTCTGGCATATTTAATCCTGAAACATTCTGGAAGTCAGATCACCTCAAACATAAAAAAAACAATTAAAAATAGTCGAAAAATACTGATACTTACTGATAAACTTTATTTAAATTTTGTGTAAGCTAAGATGAAGTATTTGCTCAATCTTTAAGTTGCTAAGTGAAAGTGAATAGTACACTGTATTTGTTGACAGCTTTAAAATTATCCCAACTATACTGGTTTATCATTTTTGAAGTTCAGTAGACCGTAGACCAACCACAACTGTGTTGATGTCTTAGCTTAGTATATCCTAAAAATAGTCTGTTATTCAGCCTACTGTGTGATCTACAACAGTGGTAGACAGGTCAGCCTGTCCAGTGCCTATTTTGTAGTCACTGGACAGGCTGACCTTGCATCTTTTATAATAAACTAAATTAATACCCGGCGTTGCTCGGAAAATAAAAGATTTTACTCAAAAAATTAATTTTTTGTAACATATGCAACGTATTTTAACTTATATGAAGCTTTTATTTAAAGATTTTAATATTTGTGGACGTAAGTCATTTCCAAACCGCCCAAAAGGTAGACAAATGGCGCACTACCCATTTTTTTAAGTGGCGGGTTCTCTAGTACCACTGAAAATATATCTAATATTAAATATCTCAAGAATTTTACTGTTGTACACATAGTCTGATACATGACAATGAAAATAAAAATTCTCTAAAACATTTTATAAGAAAAGCAGTTCATGTAGATCGAAATGATTTGCAGAAAAAATAAGACACCAGTAAAGGTGTTTAAACCTGAAATAATTAGCAAGCAATGGTTAAATAAAGTCTGTTTTACCACAATGATTGCAAAACATATGAATTGGTAAAAATATGATATACAAATGAGAAAAACAACAAATCATGAATATACAAAATGAATAACAACAAAGACTGATTACTCTTGTTGTGGAAGATATCCTCGAAAGTTTTCGGGGCATAGCGCTGGTATATCACTGAAGCGCACGTAGGTGAACGATGTTCTTTGTCTGACCAAATGGTGAGAGAATGTATAGACCATTTTTACCGCCTACTCGGGATAACGCAACATACAACTGTTCACGTGTAAAGCAAGGTGTTATGAGGTGAATTCCAACAGTTTTTAGTGATTGACCTTGGGATTTGTTGCTAGTCAATGCAAATGAATGTCGAACAGGAAATTGAATACGTTTAAATCGAAACGGCACTTTTGTGGGAATTAGCGGTATTCTAGGAATAAAAGGTTTTCACCAATACCAGCTCTGGCAAGCACCGTCGCACAAATAAGATTTAGTGATAGGTTTTCGATGATCATTCTTGTTCCATTACAAAGTTTAAATAAATGCAAATTTTGAAAAAAGTATAACTGGGGCATCAACGCGTTGTTGAAGAGTATGAGGAGGCATACTGGCAGGCTTTAAAGAGTTTAAGAATTCTGTAGGATAATTGCCAGAGTCATTATTTTCAACAACACCGTGTATGCTAAGGAATAAAGTTGTAGTCCTAAGTATTTTTTTAGAAAGCAGTTGATTTATGTGGTCAACCGTGTCATTTTTAGGTGCCAGAACTACCCTTTCTTGCAGCCATTGGAGCTGAAGATAGTTTTTCTGAATATTGGGGTACACTTTTTGTAGCAAATTGTCTTCTGTGTTTACAATAAATCCGCAGTTTTCAGAAAGAGAGACTATCCCATTGTTAACTGGTAGCTTTTCCATCACCGATGTTTAGAAGTTGTGCAGAAAACTACTTTGTTATTTGTCCATTCTCACCAGACCGACAACAAAAAAGGATATTCTTCTGACAGAAATCTATACTAAGACTTATAGCTGCAAATAAATAGCAATTTGCCAAATGTACCATGAATGTATCATCACGAATTACCAAATTGGGAATTATTTCTTTTTTGTTTCAACCGACATTGGCTAAAGAACAAACAACTTTTCATGTAAAATCTATGCCGTCTGCTCATATTTTATCCATATTATAGATGCAGCACAAGAAACACTAACTAAAAGCAATAAAATCAGATAAAAATTTTTGGGCAGGTTATTTAAACAAAATTGTTCTGAATTTATAGCTGGTATTCAATGTAATGGATGTTCTTTTTAATCAAGGCTACTTATTTTTCATTCAAATGCAGTGAACATGACATGAACACAAAAGCTTCTGAAAAAATTCTTATACCCAAAAGCTCGCCTTACTTAGATAATATTTTACTATTATGACACGTACCCTGGCAGTCTAGAGCGCTCTGGGAGAGACCATCATGCATGCTGATAAAGCACAGATATTAAGTATATGCAGACTAATTTTTAACTAGCAGAATGTGGAGTTCGGAGCCGGAAATAAATGACATAATCTTATTTCCAACCTTCAACCATGGCTTTAGACAAATGAACAGACAGACAGGTAGCAGCAGTTTTTGTTATTAATAGAACAGTTGCTAACCCTGACCTAGTACAGCTGTTGACTCTGACCTAGTACAACTGCTGACTCTGACCTAGTACATCTGCTGACTCTGACCTAGTACAACTGCTGAGTCTGACCTAGTACAACTGCTGACTCTGACCTAGTATAACTGCTGACTCTGACCTAATACAGTTGCTGACCCTGACTGAGTACAACTGCTGAGTCTGACCTAGTACAACTGCTGAGTCTGACCTAGTACAACTGCTGACTCTAACCTAGTACAACTGCTGACTCTGACCTAGTACAACTGCTGACTCTGGCCTAGTATAACTGCTGACTCTGACTAATACAGCTGCTGACTCTGACCTAATATAACTGCTAGCTCTGATTCATCCTGCAACAAAAAGGCAATGAAGCTATTTCTCCTTCCCAAATAGACTGCGTTACCAGTAATTTTATTGTCAACAAATGGGTGATTGTATTGGCACTTTGAATCGCTGAGCACATTGTCTGCAGACATCACACTCTGCTTCAGCTTGTATGACTAGATTTTTAGTAATTCTGTAAAATAAACACAACTTTGTTAAACTAAATAATTTAAAAAATAATGCAACAGTCTATTAACATTGTCATATTGCAAATATAAAATACACATAAATATACATGTATATAAATACCATAGTGTAACCGCCTATTTATGATAAAAGTTGGTAGGTCAGCCTGTCCAGTGACTCCAAAATAGGCTGGTCTACCACTTTAGTAATACATACAATAGGCTTAATAACAGACTATTTTTTTAGAATATACTGAGCTAAGACATTCGAAACATTTGTGGTTGATCTACGGTCTGCTGAACTTCAAAATTGATAAACCAGTATAGTTGGGATAATTCTAAAGCTTTCAACAAATACAGCATACCATTTACTTTCACTTAGTAACTTTGTGAAACTTTATTTAAAGATTGAGCAAATACTTAATTTGAGCTTACACAAAAATTTAAGTAAATTTTATCAGAAAGTATCAGTATTTTTGTACCACATGTAATTGTTTTTATGTTTGAGGTAATCTGACTTCCAGAATGTTTCAGGATTAAATGTGCCAGAGCTGGATCATAGTTAAAACGCTTGGAAGTGTGTTAATCATGGACTAGCATGTTTGGCATCTTCTCGTGCATCATTCGCATGTACCGTTTCCATCTTTCGCAAGCATAAAACATTTGATAAAATTTCAAAATAACTAAACTCACTTGCCTTGCCATTTTTTGCAGCTTCCGACTTATGGATGACGCAAACTTGTAGATTGACCTCGTCATGTAAACACAATGTAACAGGGAGGTCAGTTGCAGAGCATTAGCATGAATTTGCATGGCAACCAAAGGCCTTACAGAGTTTCCTAATCTTATGCCATTGGCAAATATCTCATGAAATTAGACACTGCATATCAAAATGCAATGGAAACTTATGGCGTCTAAATGGAACTATTCTATGTATATTGGCTGCATAGTATTATGTAAATCAGCAACTTTTGTTATGTAAATAGAACAGTTTTTCTTAAAGGTTGGCTCACACTATATTGTAGTACTTCGGTAGTTCGGTGATTGTCAATGATAGCAATGGTCGCATTGTCACGAACCCATCCACGTTTGCATCAGCAAATACTCTGTGATCTGATATTCTAATTTTTCTTTGAATTTTTCTGAAAGGAACCTTTTAGCTTCCGCATGCTCAAATCGAATACTAGTCCCACAGCAACAATTATGAACGAGAATAAATAAATTATGTTATCCGCAGCAGCGAATAACCATTTTAGAAAAAGCGCACGTTGTAGAGGCTATTGTTGATGTTCGGCAAAGTATTGGATAGTTTGACAGCGACAAAGTTCTTCACCATATCTGCTTTGCTTCGTTGATGCCACCGGTTTACAACTGCATAGTCGACGATGAATGCTGAATAAACAACACCGACATGTGACATGTGACATGTTGACATGCCGATATGCGGCGACAGTGTTTCCCAGCCTTTCACTTATTGTTATAGCAGTCATTATGCTTGCGTAATGCCTGTTTAGTTATTATGTCATTGTTTACCACCCTCCATTATGCTAAAATATGCTGTCAGAGCCATTAGTTGGCTCCGTAATAATCAGTGGTTTTAGCAGTAATGCCGAATGATTATTTCAAAACACTACTTGCAACAAAAAGCTACTTGCAAAACCAATAGCTTTAATGAATGCTTCATATCGTCAGAGCCAACGATATCAAAGTTTGGCTGCTTCAGTGAAAGTCAATTAGATGTCTTACAGACAAGCTTTTAAATAATTTGCCCAAAGAGGTCAATATTCCGGAGTCAGGTTTTCCAAATTATTTTGGTTAGTAGAAAGGAGCATAACAGTCAACCCGTTAGATGATAACTGTTTCAGAGTGTGTTTAGCTAGGATATATGACATAAACTATTTTTGTATCAAACGTAAAAAATTTATTTTGCACAAATGAAATTGCACCAAAAGCATAGATAAATTAATACATTAAGAAAATATTATTCAAAATTAAAAAGAATTGTTGATAAAAAAGCAAATAAAAAGGTTCTACATAAATAATCATAAATATGTAGCATACACTTTCAATTTTTTTATTCTGGAATGGTCATGGCCGCCTGATATAGAGATTGAGCCATCGTTGCTAAAAACAGAGCAGATAACCGTAAAAACAGTTGAACAGTTAACAGTTGATGACAGTAAAAATTTACAAGCAGTAGTTTCACACACAACTTTATCAAACTCAGGCATTAAGTTTAATATTACCTTTCACATTTGCTTTTCTGTAGAAATTTCTTAAAGACTTTATTATCTTCACTTATTACCTATTTTTAATTTGTAATTTTTAAATGTGTGAGTTCAATTTTTAATGTAGGCCTACTGTTACGCTCCTATTTCTAGTTTTTCCTAAGGTTTGATAGCTAAATCTGTAAAGGCTAAATACTTTTCACGGGGACAATTGTAATATCGCTTGTATTATCTCTACATATTTGTATTATGTAAAGGAATTGCCTCAACATTCTCTCTCTGTTCAGTTAGATTAAGTATCAAACAAACTGACATCCCATTTTTACGTGTGTACCAGTATCGAGAAGTACCGGTATCATAGTGTTCAAAGTTTTAAAGGATGGCGTCTGCTGGAACAGTGACCTTTTTAACCTTAGCCCATATTAATTGTATCATTACTAAATCACTTTTCCTTGTAGTCGTAGCAAAAGGGACTTTATTTCACCATTACTTGCTGATTATCTCACATTTACATTTAAACACCTTTACAGTTGTTTCATTTTTCCTCTTAGTTTATTTGAACAGCCCAAAACACTTTTCACATGATATGAAATTTGAAAGCTACGGCTGTTTGAAAAAGTCTGAAAACTTTCACAGTATGTTTTATTTTTTCTCTTAATTGTTTTGAACTGCAAAAAATTTTTTATCATGATATGAAATTTGAAATTTAGAGTGGTAAATGTTGTCATATGTTCAATAAAAATAAAGTTAATTTTTTATTATCCCGGCAACGGCAGACACTCAGTAGTAGTTTTGTGTTATTTACCGATGAAAATTACAAAGAATTTTGGCGTTTGTTATAATTATGTGGATTATAAGATAGATTTACCTGCTAGAAGAATAGTGGAGACAGCTAAAGAAGAGGTTGTATTACACTTGTTTCCGTCACAGGAACACTGCCACAACTCACCACCAGGTTTAAATAAACGATCCCTTATTCTATCTCTTTCCTTGCAGTGGCTGTTGTTATACTTTTTTCCACACGATCTTAAAACTGCAGAGAAAATTAGATAAACTTATGAACCAAATGTAATATATGTACATAAGTACTAGTCACGGCTGCGAAACGAAACAACGCATAGCAAAATATTACAAATTTGAACATATCAAATTTATGCAAGACAAACATGACCTGAAAAAAGCTGAACTGAATTTATTGGAAGTGAAAATGAGGCATTGGGAGGAAATTCCATGAGCAAGCAAAACTCATGAATAATGCACGCATAATAAGAAGCTAAAAAAATTTATTTGTCAAAATTTTGACATAACCGTGCTACATCACAAAAAATACATACAAAATGACATCACTAGTTGGTATTGGCCATAGACCTATTAACTATACATATACGTATACACATACATATAGTTAATAGGTCTATGGTATTGGCTATCGCGTCCAAATTGAAGCATATTTTGTCTCTATTGGGTCAGTCTTTTTGCAATTATAGGCGTAATAATCGCAGTTTGATTTGATCTGATCGTTTTAACTCCAATCAAGTTTATCAAGTATAATCTTGAAACATTTTGGTAATCAGATCAGTTCAAACATCAAAAAAGATCACAACAATAGAATAAATACTGTACTTTCTGATAAAGTTTACTAAAGATTTTGAACAAGTTTATCTTTAAACGGAGTTATTAATAACACATAATACATTTAATAATACATTTAAAGTTGAAGTCAAAAAATATCTTGCCGAATAAAAAAGCTTACATAAATCCGCCTAAATGCTAGACGGAAATTTAGGAAATTATGAAAAATAGAAATTATCATTAAATGTAAATTATTAAAAACTTTATTTTAATTAAATGTGAATAATATTCTTTATATTGTTTAACTAGGCGGATGCTTGGCGTTGCACGAGTGATGAATATAAGGTTGTGCATAGAAAATTTATTTTTATCAACATATACAACATTTACCATTTTAACATTTTAATGAAGGTACAGTCAAACATGGATAACTCGTCCACGGATAGCTCGAACACATGGTTAATTCGAACATTTCCTTTGGTCCGTTCCCACGTAATGATAAATTGCTATAGATAACTCGAACTCAACACTGTTAATTCGAACTGTTTTTTTGCCCAACAGCTACCGAAACGGTTGTTTTCGCTTTAGAAAATCACTTTATTCAAAGCCATAGAGGTAAACTTCATCTTTTCGTAATTGATAAGCGTCGTTATTACCACCATCGGCAAAATATTTTTGTCAACGACTTTTCTAAAAGTGGTGAAATTTGATTTATATTGCGATACGATGAATAGCACGGGTTAGCCGGGTCACGCGCGCAAGAATTTTCGCCACGCACATACAAAACAAAAATCGTATGTTGTTTTGCATGTGCGTGGCGAAAATCCTTGAGTGCGTGACTCAGCTAGCCCGTGATGAATAGTTTTCCGACGTTGATTCCGTGTTGAATCAACGTCGGAATGTTGAATGTTTAAAACGTCTTAAAAAATGTTGTAATTAAACGTATACGTTGTCTGAGCTACAAAAAACCATTCATCGTTTGACCTAAACACAGAATACGTGTGTACATTCAATAAGTATCTATTAAAAAAGTGTGAGTGATATAGAATGTACCGTAAAACCTCGTAAAACTTCTAATTGAACTGCCTCGGAGTGTTGCTCTTAACGAATCCCAGGTAAAGTAAGGTAATCTGCATAAACTTCAAGAAAAAACGGCAAAATTGATCGTGGGTAAAACCCCAAAAGAAAAAAATGTCTTTTCTTTTGAGCATTTCAACAACGATCAAGTTTTGCCAATGTCAATCTGAAAAACGTCCTGGCAATAACATCACCTCAAACAACAAACCAATCTCAAGTGATAGAAAAATCTCTATACTTTTTCATGAAAACGTTTTAAACTTTACATTAGAAGCATTTAATTTGAAACAAGCCATTTGTGCTTTTGATTTATATTATAGTTTGTATATGTACATGTATCTACTAATAAATAAGTAAATATATGGACTTGTGACAATGCTCTGATAACTTGAATGCTCTGATAATTCGAACACTTTTGCTCGGTCCCTTGAAGTTCGAGTTATCCATGTTTGACTGTATTTGTATATTTTTGTGTGTGTCTGGCCAATGCATAATTTAAATATTTAAAAGCTCGAGGCATAGGTAAAACAAATTGTTGAAAAACACTTTTTACTTTTTATGCTACACTTTCGCTCAAGATTTAAAATAGGTACCTTATAAACAGGTGAAGGTAACTAAGTTAAGGCTGTTTCTTTATTCGATGAATTTGAGTAACTTAAGCTAGTAACTGAAACTAGTAACTTGAACTAGTAGCTGATGCTAGCAACTGATGCTAGTAACTGATGCTCGTAACTGATGCTGGTAACTGAAGCTAGTAACCAATGCTAGTAACTGATGCTAGCAACTGGTGCTAGTAACTGATGCTAGTAACTAATACTAGTAATTGAAGCTAGTAACTGATGCTAGTAACTGAAGCTAGTAACTGATGCTAGAAACTGACGCTAGTAACTGATGCTAGTAACTTAAGTTAGTAGCTGATGCTAGTAACTGAAGCTAGTAACTGATGCTAGTAACTGAAGCTAGTAGCTGATGCTAGTAACTGAAGCTAGTAACTGATGCTAGTAACTGAAGCTAGTAACTTTAACTAGTAACTGATGCTAGCAACTGATGCTAGTAACTGATGCTAGTAACCGATGCCAGTAACCGATGCTAGCAACTGATGCTAGCAACTGATGTTAGTAACTGATGCTAGTAACTGATGCTTGTAACTGATGCTAGTAACAGAAGCTAGTAGCTGATGCTAGTAACTGATGCTAGTAACTGATGCTCGTAACTGATGCTGGTTACTGAAGCTAGTAACCAATGCTAGTAACTGATGCTAGCAACTGGTGCTAGTAACTGATGCTAGTAACTAATACTAGTAACTGAAGCTAGTAACTGATGCTAGTAACTGAAGCTAGTAACTTTAACTAGTAACTGATGCTAGCAACTGATGCTAATAACTGATGCTAGTAACCGATGCCAGTAACCGATGCTAGCAACTGATGCTAGCAACTGATGTTAGTAACTGATGCTAGTAACTGATGCTTGTAACTGATGCTAGTAACAGAAGCTAGTAGCTGATGCTAGTAACTGAAGCTAGTAGCTGATGCTAGTAACTGAAGCTAGTAACTTGAACTAGTAACTGATGCTAGCAACTGATGCTAGCAACTGATGCTAGTAACTGATGCTAGTAACTGATGCTTGTAACTGATGCTAGTAACTGAAGCTAGTAGCTGATGCCAGTAACTGAAGCTAGTAACTGAAGCTAGTAACTGAAGCTAGTAACTTGAACTAGTAACTGATGCTAGCAACTGATGCTAGTAACTGATATTAGTAACTGATGCTAGCAACTTAAGCTAGTAGCTGAAGTTAGTAACTGACGTTAATAACTGACGCTACTAACCGATGCTAGTAACTGAAGCTAGTAACTTGAACTAGTAACTGATGCTAGCAACTGATGCTAGTAACTGACACTAGTAACAGATGCTAGTAACCGATGCTAGTAACCGACGTTAGTAACTGACGCTAATAACCGACGTTAGTAACCGACGCTAGTAATCAACACTAGCTTGATCCGGAGTGAGCTAAAAGTGTTAGAAAAAGATTACCCTTCCAAGGATTCGAACCAGGGTTTTCAAACACACGAATGTAAAGCCAAGCACATTACCTGTAAACCATGCCACCACCTTGCTACACATTGGAATAATTGTGTATGTAATCATTACGTATCACGATTCCTCACAGCAGAGGTGCCTGCAATGTGCGTATTTTAACAAAAGGCTGTTAACTGGACATACGACAAACATTTCAATTTATACTGTTTAATATAAAATTGAGTCATTTGCGAAAGAATACCAAAACAATTAAAAATTGGGAATGACGTTAATTTAAAAATTGGATTTTTTTTAGCAATGTACTTAGAGCTCAGAGCACTGATAACACATGCTGCCGGTATATGCTATGTTGCCCCGTAAGTTTGCGTTATCCGCAAAATCAAAATGACCAAAATCTACAAGTTAAACATATGTTGTTACTCACGAATCTTTATTGAATGTTTCATGTTTAAAAAAAAGAAAAAGAAAAAATGGAAGAAATTGAAGAAAAATGGAAACAGCACTTGCAAATGATATGTAAGGAAATGCTGCTTAAACTATACCATTTTAATTATTTTTCACAAGTCATTGCTATTTTGTTAGCCTGCTGAGAAACAGCAAAAGACAAGAGTGTGGCGCTATGACTTTTAGGGTAGAATTCATTCTTTGTTAACAAAGCACCTGTGTTAATCCACAACATGCAAATGTTCATTGGATTAGTACGTCTGAACAATTACAAATCCTCATCGTTCACCCAATGGAACGTAGTAGCAATAAAGTGACCCGCTTCACCCTCTTGACTGGCTTAAATTAATCTCTCAAGTATAGCCAATTACAATATGGAACTGCATTACAGTAAAATCTAAAATAGCAGTGCTATTTACAGTTTGATGTCTTTTATAAATGCTAACTTGCACGAATTTTTCTTCCAAAGAGTATAATTTCTGTTTTTGATTTGGAGCATCCGTCGTGTTTTCCTTGCGGACAATCCTGAAGATGTTGAGGTGGATATTTGTACTCGTCAGTGCAATACAAGTCATGACTAGAGCAGACATAGCATCGCAAAGAGTGTGCTTCGATGCAGCATCCTGCAAAGAAATACAGGAGTTCTCGAGTTAAACAGAAAGGCTAAAATGGCAAAATCTATTTTTAACTTATTCAATTAAGCCTACAATGTTTACGCACTCTGTTCTACTGTGAGAATGATACAGATTTGGAATTGTGTGCTCGTAGAGTTACCGGGTGATAAGAATTTCAATGAAATTTTGCATGCGGCAGATTAATGCGAGAGCTTAGTTAAAAATGAAGAGGAATTCTGCGCCTGATGTCAAAGTGGCACGCTTTTGTCTCGCTCAGCTGTGAACTTTTATAATATGAACGAATAAGCGTGGAAGATTTTTTAAATAAAGTAACTTGCATAGCATTTTTTGCTCACCATCCGCAAGTGTCATTTTCATCATTCGTAAGCATGAAATAAATGACCAAAATTCGTGAAGAAAAAGACTTGCTTAATTTGCGGATTTTGTTGTTTCCATATTGCAGCTGGCGCAAACTGTTGGATTAACCATACTATGAAAACGTAGTGATGATTGCTTATGGAGAAACTGCCTAACAAGAATTATAACAAACTTGTATGTTTTTTGAGTTATTTTTGAGGTTTACAACACAGAGTTGCATTAACTACTAACATTGATAAACTAGACGTCAACAGAGCCTGGCAAAAATGACAACTCACTTTATATAATTATATACAGTCGAGCATGGATAACTCAAACTTCACGGGATCGAGTGAACGTGTTCGAGTTATCAGAGCATTCAAGTTATGAGAACACTGTCACAAGTGCATGTATTTATCAGTACATATACAAACTATATATAAATCAAAAGCATTGATTGCTCGTGGCAAGTTAACGGACCTCTCATGTGTTTGAGTTATCAGAGCGCGCAAGTTATCAGAGCACTGTCATAAGTTCATGTATTTATTAGTAGATACATGCACATTTACAAACTATAATATAAATCAAAAGCATAAATGGCTTGTTTCAAAGTAAATACTTCTAATGTACAGTTAAAAAATTTTTTTTTCAGAAAGTATAAAGATTTTTCTATCATTTGAGATTTATTTGTTGTTTCATGTGATGTGACTGCCAGGATGTTTTCAGATTAAAGCTGGGAAAACTTGATTGCTGTTGAAATGCTCAGAAAAAGAGACATCTTTTTTTTGAGCGCTTTAACCAAGACCAATTTTGCCAATTTTGCTTGAAGTTTATGCGAAGGTTACCTCACATTTCCTTGCCTTCGAAGGACCATCGCTAAGCGGATGTTTGGTAAAAATCAAATTTCACCAAACCTTTGGAAAAGTTGTTGTCAAAAATATTTTGCCGATGATGGTAATAACAACGCCTATAAACTACTAAAAGTTGAGGTTTATCTCTATGGCTTGGAATAAAGTGATACTCTAAAGCGATAATGACCATCTTGGTAGCCGTTGGGCAAAAAACTGTTCGAGTTAACAGAGTTGAGGTCGAGTTATCAAAAGCAATTTATCAATGCGTGGGAACGGACCAAACAAATTTGTTTGAGTTAACCATGCGTTCGCGCTATCCGAGGGCGAGTTATCCATGTTTGACTGTGTTTATGAAATATATTTATATTATATTATATTTGAATATGATAAAGAGTTTAAAATAGTTTTGATAGACTCGTTAGTAAATACTCTGTCTCAGTGGAGAGCGAGTTTCATCACTATGAAAAGAGGTTCGACAGCACCACCGGTTGCATTCACTAGTCTGAGCTACTTAAACAATTTATAGTTATCAACACAATCAATGTTATTAGATAGTATATTCAAAATTGAACAATTATACGAGAATTTCCATCTATAAAAAGTACGCGTGAAAGACTTGCTGTTTGTGCTGTCAAATTATAACAAAAATAACTGAATAAGATCTTTTGCACTACACTTTGATTTAGCTTTCATGGTGCTTTAAAAGTGACTGACCAAGTTGAACTTGAGGAGAGATCTTCTTTTGGCAATGAAGATGCAGACGTTCTGGGGCTAAAAACTATATTCATAAAGGCCACTTTGACATTGTGAGTGTTTTAGTATGTGCCGATTCTGTCTGTTAGTTTATGTGGGTGTGCGTGCATATCTGGGTGCGTATCTGGGTGCGTATCTGGGTGCGTACCTGGGTGTGTGTGTGTGTGTGTGTGTGTGTGCGTGTGTGTGTGTGCTTGTTAGCGTGGCTATACGTGTGGCGTTATTTAGTGTTGAGCCGGTATATAATTTAGTTCTGGGTAGAATATCCTTGCACTTTTTTGTCAGTTTTTCCGATGTCGGTATCCTCGGTATTTACCATCTTCGGTATCCTTTGCCAACTAAGAAAGTTCGGTATTGTCGGTATTGTAGTTCGGTATATGGTTTCCGGGTGTGTTTAACTTCAGCTTACCTGCTGCCCATTTTTATATAACGCAGGTGGGGATAAATCAAACATAAAACGTATAAATATATCAAACGTATCAAATATCAAACGGGTTTTATCAAATATAAAATGTAATATACGCTTTATATTTGATAAAATATAAAACGTATATTACGTTTTACATTTGATCAATGTAAAACGTAATACAATACTAGATACCTATAGGTAAGCGTGGTAATGTTCGTTGAAGAAGGAGTTATGATATAATTCACATGTGTTGTGTTTTCAGAATGTCTGAGAAAAAAAGTTGTGATAGCCAATGTGCGCTGAGCGACTCCTTTTGATTAGCGTGTCCCTTAAAGATGCGTTTTTGCTAATAACAATAACATTAATTGACGCACGATTTTTCTTTTTCATTTTTCTCATTTCTTTCTCATTCAGTTACATAGCGATTGTGGGTAAGACATCAAATGAGCTCTTTCATAAGCAGCTCATTGTGCGGGAGATTCTCCTGCGCACATGTCGCTGGTAATGCTGTAGCCTGTCAACTACAAAAATCTTTCCGAATAACCAATTACCGATAGGCTTTCACGGATAAATACCGATCACCGGTCACCGAAAATGATTGGTTTTCCGGATACCGATAATCACTCCGTGTCAGAAAAGCGGATAACTCCTTACTGGCCCAGCACTAGCGTGTATGTGGGTGAGAGTCTGGCTGTGTGAGTGTGCTGGCTGTGTGCGTGTGTGCGTGTGTGTCTGTGCGTGTGCTGGGTGTGTGTATGTATGTGCTGGGTGTATGTGCGTGGGTGTCTGTGTGTAAGCCTGCATAAGTCTTATGTGTTCCAACATTTTTTGACCCTTCTTGTCTCATATTTGATAAGCCTTCCACCGTGTCACTAATATAATTGCTCTCAGAATCGGTTTGGTTCCTAAGAATGAGCCTTGTAAACATGCACCATGCCAGGCTCACTACTAGTACAAATAAAAGGTAAAAAATTAAATACCTAAATTCAAACCTATTCATATAAATAAAATCTCTGAATTTGTTTTAAGAATACTTCAGTAGCACTCAACAAAAGAGAATATATAAATGGAATCATATGCAGTATAACAAAATATACAAAAGTATAAATTTAGAACTCAGTACAAATCCTAAAAAATTTCCACAAAATCGAGAGCTAAATTTAGATATTCACATGAGCGAGTAAAAATCAATCTTACCAAAAAACTAACACATTCAACTACAAATCAAAGATCTTTTCTTTAGAATACTTAACACCTACTTTACTAGAAAATAATTTTTGTTGCCTGATTAGGTTTGAGGCACTAAAAATAGTCATAAATTTTGGAGACGAGCATAAAAAAGTGTGGAGTACTAAAAGTCTTTGAAAGGATATAATCTACCCGTCATGTTTCACTGTCAAAATCATACCTTAAAAACTTAATTAACATACAATGTAGGAGCTGATTGTAAACGTTTATACAAAATGCAGAGGAGTCTCAGAAACTCCTAAAAGTTGACTGGAAAACCTTATATATCTTGCTTGAGAACCATTGCATTCAAAGAAAAATACATTGAACAACTTAGCAAATAGCATTTAGAAATAGAACATAAATTTTGCCATCTAGAAATTTTTAAGATTTGATGTCACTTAAATATGCAGTTCGTATCATGGAAAAATCTCACAACAGTGATTTTATTTGCGTGATGCCGTGCAGAAAGTTTCGGTGATTTGGGTAAAAGCTTTAACGTTGTCTGAATGAACTATCTGCTCAACTTATGAGTATTTTTTATTGTTATGTTCGGTGCCAATCCTTCATGAAGGAAAGTTACAGGAAACTTCATTGACAAAGGTCTAATGTCAACAGTAGCTGTCAGCAAAACACGGAGCCCTACCTAATGAATAAACAAGATTTATTGCTAACACGCTGCTTCTCACTTAGATAAGTCCTCTCATGAGCGATAGATGAGATCACTCTCTTTTTCTCTCTTTCTCCCTCTCTCTTTTTCCCTCTCTCTCCCTCCCTCTCTCTCTCTCTCTCTCTTTCTACTTCTTCCTCTTCCTCTCCCTCTCTCTCTCTCCTCTCCCTCTCCCTCTCCCTCTCCCTCTCCCTCTCCCTCTCCCTCTCCCTCTCCCTCTCCCTCTCCCTCTCCCTCTCCCTCTCCCTCTCCTCTCCTCTCCCTCTCCTCTCCTCTCCTTCTCCCTCTCCCTCTCCATCTCTCTCTCTCTCTTCCTCTCTCTCTCCCTCTCCCTCCCGCCCTCTCCCCTTCTCTCTCCCTCTCTCCCTCCCTCCTTCTCTCCCTTCTCTCTCTCTCTCTCTCTCTCTCTCTCTCTCTCTCTCTCTCTCCCTCCTCTCTCTCTCTTTCTCTCTCTCTCTCTCTCTCTCTCTCTCTCTCTTTCTCTCTCTTTCTCTCTCTTTCTCTCTCTTGCTCTCTCTCTTTCTCTCTCTCTCTCTCTCTCTCTCTCTCTCTCTTTCTCTCTCTTTCTCTCTCTTTCTCTCTCTTTCTCTCTCTTTCTCTCTCTTTCTCTCTCTTTCTCTCTCTTTCTCTCTCTTTCTCTCTCTTTCTCTCTCTTTCTCTCTCTTTCTCTCTCTTTCTCTCTCTTTCTCTCTCTTTCTCTCTCTTTCTCTCTCTTTCTCTTCTTCTCTTTCTCCCCTATTTCTTTCTCTCTCCCACTCACTCTACTCTCTCCCTTTATCTCCTTCTTTCTCCCTCTCTCTTACTCTCTCTTACTCTCTCTCTCCCTCTCTCGCCTTTTTTCTCCCAATCCCTTTCCCCTCACTCTCTCCTCTCTCTTTCCTTTTTAAAAACATGCTTTCAATTACTTTTGCAATTGGAATTTTTTGCATGAAAAACAACACAATGTATAGCACTGTTTGACTAGATTCAAATGTAGTTTGCAATCAAATTTAATTAAAGCACAGTACACTCTTTTTGCTTGGTCTATGTTAGTAGTCACCTTCTTTATAAACTCTGTGATATCAAAGGCTGGAAATGTTAGATATATAAAATGGAGTTCTTATAAAAATATACATGCTTTTCAAATAAGAGGTAATTTTAACGATAAGCTTTCTAACTCAGATCAAGGGGATGGTCTACACCACTAGGCAGTGTCAACTTGAATATCCTTAGCAAGAACTAGCATTGCTAACTTTGTAATAGTCTACACTCCAGTATGTAGCAGATAGTTGTGATTTCTCACAAAAACTATTATCTGCTACATGGATACATTTTTCATGAGATGATGTCTTGATGTTTACTCTTGTAGATGTAGATTATCACTCAATTAGGCTTTTCCTTAATTTATTTTGCTTACCATTAACCGAGCCAGCGGTGTGACTAAATTACCATATATATATATATATACTTGTACACAAACAGTGTCTTTAGCAATGCACGGAAACATAAATTTACCATTCAGAGGGCTAAGCAAACATGCCTACACTGCCAATCCACCCTAGCAATCCCCCTTACACATTCTTTAGAAAGAAAGAGCTTTAGGTTTTTAATTGCACCCAACTATCACATTTATGCAACGTTTAAGGTTAACAATGCGACTAACCTAGTAGTATGAAGAAGCAGAGCAGGTGCATAGAGACGCGAGATGTTCGCCAGCATGCAGTATAAATGATTGAGTAGCAATTGACTCCTATTTATGGATTCAACATGGCCAGGAGTGTAGCAAAGGGTAGGAAAGGGGTACACTTGAATCTTAGTTGGTGTTTCATAGAGCTTGCAGCTCTACTGTATTGTAGAATAGACATTGAAAATTTTATTTCTCTTTTATCACTTTATTGGCGGTTATCTTTACTATAATAAGAGTTGAGTCTAACCATTCATCTGTCTGAATTTGCGGTGACAGCACTACAGCAAAACAGCTGCCTCCCACAGTAGATGAACTTGGACCCTTTCTTTTACAGAACGACAGGCTATTCACTACACTACTCGGCCACCTTACTGCATCACAGGATAATTATGCATACATTGATTACTCATGACAGTCTCTCATGGCCCACAGAACCGCCAAGGCTACTATAGTTTCAGTAATTTCATTTCAAGTGAGCCGATTCTTTAAATTAGGTCATAAAGAGCACAGTTGCTCAATCAAAGTAAACAAAGATGCATTATATTTATATATTTATATTTATGTTGATTTATTTAGATTTTTATTTTATGCTCTAAAAGTTCTTACCTTTTTTTAATCATTGCAACTTCACAAAAATTAAAAAATTATAATTTTTGAAATAAGCTTTATCTGGGAAATTTTTTTTTCAAGACCGAAGCCATGAAACTATAAAATGTTAATGTTTGAAAATTTCAAGTGCCACAAAACATTAACTGACAGCTCAAATTTTTATTGCATTAACATACGTAGAGCAGATGACATTACAGAACGAGGTTTCACAAATATTTTTGGTGTAATTTTGACCAAATACCATGTGTTTTCAACAGTTTTAAATTCAGAAAAAAGACCGGAAAATTTTCAATCTTTGCAAAATATTGATTGGAAACATCTGGGATGATATATAATTATATAAAAAATACTTGTTTTTTGAACTACGTTATCTAAAAATTGTCTTTTCGAGATCTTTATGAAAACAAAGCATGCTTTGGCAGTTTTTAGACCCATGCATTCTGAAAATAGCTAATGTTTCTAGACAACTTTTTAAATTTCTTATTTGTTTGAAGGAAGAATTCTTACTAGCGTACTACCCAAGATGCATGCACAGGCTGATTGATCTAATTCTATAACTACCACTGAAAATTTAATGTAGGATTCTAAATACAGCACAGATTCTTTCCTTATTCCTGAAATCTGATTCGACCTTGTGTTGTGATTATTTGTCATGTTAGGTAACCGTGACAACACAAAATTACAACAAAATAGAGAAAATGTTAAAGAGTGGCGAACGACACATTTGCTTCTGTCTCGCGTTCACACATTGGCTAATGTTTTTGTCCCCAAAACTGGTCTGCTGCTCTTCTAACACCAAAATAATTGGTGAAAAATAAAAAGTGAAGGTTATATTGTAGTAAATAGATATAATTTTAAAATGCTGTCTGTCAACCTTTACCTGCTTTGATATGTCCACTGATATCTGCTTATAGACTTGGACTTCAATTGATCACGAGTTTAATTTCAAAATTAATAAGCAAATGATCGATCATTATTAAATTATTAATTATATTAAATTATTAACAACCAAATGTATAAAATAAAAATAAAACTGTCCGTAAAGCAGTTCGCTGCTGTTATAAATAGACAATGACGAATAACTGGCAGAGGTTAAAAGCCAAATAGATGCACTAATAACTCTACTAAGGTAAGGTAACTCTAAAGTGAACATCTCTCTGGTACTATTTCCATCTTCATCTTAGAAAACTACGTCTATTCACTATAAACTCTGGCAACAAAAGTATATTTAAGAAAAACACAGTATTCAATACGTACACTGTGCAATGAAACACAGTACAAGATATACAGTTAGCGGAGCATTGTTTATCCGCCATAAGTTATATATGAGAACACCACTATATTCGTTGACAACACCAATTTAGAATATCTTCAGAGAGTTGGGTCATAATGATTGTGTAATCGTTTTTGCACTATTATCAAATTATATTTTAGGCTTATCGATAGTCAACTCTTTTGCTACTGAGTGTCGTATGGCCCTGAAGGGTTATTTAAGGCTATCTAAACCTTCAACCTATGTATTAGATATAAAGCAGTTTTTACCAGGTTTAATTAATTAAAAATTTTATATTAAGTCGATTATAAGTCGACTTAATAATTCAGTTCAGTCGACTTATATTCTTTTATTATAAGTCGACTGAACCAGATATTTCTTAAAAGTCTTTTAAACTTAGCAGCTAATGCATTTATGCTGTAAGTTATTTAATATAAACACTGACCTAGGTTGTTAATTTTTACCATTTTGGCATCTTAATATTATTAGACGAAAGAAAAATAGGTGTTCAAATATAGCCCAATGATACCATAGTTTTCACCATGCAGAAATCACGCAGCCAAAGGCAACTTAGTTAATAATTATCGTGTTTGTTAACTTTCAAAGATCTAGTAAAATGGGTGCTTTCCCTAACTTAGTCGATTGCCTTTTAGTCTTTCACCAGAACTTCTTACTTGATACGCTCCCAAAAGTCAGACAGAAATTTGGCAGTTTAGCTTAGCACTGGCGCCGGACAAGCCAATGTCAGATTTAACGTATGAGATTGTTGTAGGACTCAGTAAAACACATTAGTGACCTTTTGAAAGTGCTGTAGTGACCTCAACAGCACTCCTATTGACTTTAGCCATTGGCCCAGCAGCCTTAGTTTTGAGGGAGCCTTGCCTTGTGTAAAAAGCAAACACATGTAAATATCGTTAGAAACACTTGACTATTAATTAGATATAACAGGCAGACGAGACAAAAAAGGTAGCCAAGTTCGAGTCTACAAATTCACAGCTAGCCTTAGTTCTTAATGATGATAACATATATTGAAGCATTGTCTATTCTCAATAAGAAAACAATGTAATTTCGCATGATCAAGGCTGGTGACAAGAATAAAGATTGAAGCTGAAAAGTGACTTGAAGCTGAACAATGACCTCAAACCTTGCTACACACCTGCCTTTAGTGCACGGTCCAGCGATATCATCAAAAGTTTCAGGTTATAATTGAGTTTACAGAAGTGCTTGTTTATTGCTCTCCTTTCATCGGCTGATTTTGTTACTGCTGGCAATAGTAAGCCTGCAAGTTCAATAAATTCAAAACTAAAAAGTGATTCGAGTTTGAACCTCTGTGATTGAGTCATTCAGAACACTTGAGTAAAAAAAAGTAGGTTGTTTCAACTTTCGATAACCCAGCCTCCACCTTCCTATCAAATCAACAAGGCAGACCTGCTCCCATCACTCAAACAGAGAACTGATTTCTGTCATGTTGTTATGACAACATAACAATAAAGCCACTTGGTAGCTGTGGTGGATCATTATTTAATCTCTACTAACGAGTTTTTAAAAATCAAACCGCTGGTTCACTCATGATGAAATCATAGCTGTGTTATGCTAGAAGAAAATTATTCAAAAAAGCACCTGTTTAGCTAGTCAGAATGCGAAGCATACACCACACTGGCACCTGTCAGCTTGTAACGTTATGAAATAGAGAGTGTAGGTTGACTCTTTAAGCTATAGTATATTTTGGTAAATGCTAGCAATCGGTTATTCCCAATTAAAACTACGAGTTTGAAGCTAAAGGTAGAAACTTAATGAATAATGAGCCTACGTCATCGTGGAACAAAGATATCATCCAACATTTATTTGCAATGGTCTACAACTACGATGAGAATAACTCTATGCCATTATACATACGCCCTTTTCTACGCCATATGCATGAGTATATATGGTAATACACACTCTTGTTACATGGCTCCGACTCAAGCCGCATATTAATTTTTTTCTGTCATGCTCGTTGCGCAGGCTGCCAGCAGGCTTAAACTCAGACAGAGGCCTCAGTGGAGTCTCTGTGGTATGAGACACTGCACCTCTTTAGATTACAAGTCAAGTTTCATGATGACTCCTAGCCATTTTATTCGCAATCATGGCCAAGTGACTTACTATTATCATGATTGACAAGCCAAATTGAATAAACACAGTCAAATTTACATTAAGTCAATAATTCGGTTTGCTATAAATTTATTAGTGAAAAATCTATTTAGAAACTTGGCTAAAACTGTGCTTTGCAGCTGTAGTAAGATTCTGAACTCTGGTAAAAACCGACTAGCCAGCAATTTGACTCAGCGCAAACTTTACGATAATAATAATAATAATAATATTTCTCTGTCTGTTTGTCTGTCTGATCTCAAAAGTGAATGTTGGAAAAAATGATTGCATGAAACTGGATTCAAACTCGCGCCGTTCTCTTGGTAGACCAACACTCTAACTACTATACCAATAGACTACCTTTGTGTCTGTCGGAATAATTGTGCACACAGTTATTATACCTGATAATCTTTCATCTCACACTGGACTGTCAGGGTACTGGTCTTTACTACATTAAGAGCAGTGTTTGTTTGTCTATCCATTTGTCATCCATTCGCAGCCCAAGTTGGAGGTTGCAAAAAAATTGCATCATACAGGATTTGAACACACAGCACTCATCTTCATAGACTAATACACTAACACCTGCAAAAATCAACCGCCATCTAGTGTTTTGTAATAATTATGCTGATAGTTATGTGCTTTACTTGCACACCTGAAGATTACTCTCAGCACACTAGACTGCCAGGGTACTAGAGACAATAATGTAGGACTAGGCTGTTTCTATTCTTTATGAATATGTCTAAAATTGCCATGTGTTAATAGTGAGGCTTGTGGTTACGTCTACATTTATTACTCATTAGCTGTGTTCACTGAATCAAAATCATCTTCCTCTGCATGTTTGTTGTCTTGGCCGCGCCAACAGCTGTTATTACCATTCCCAGTCATGAAACAATTGTGAGCACGGAATATAATGGCATACAATTACTCTCTTACGTAACAAAGCTTTGACAAAACTCCAGTGTCCTAGCTAACATTGCAAATGTCGGCTTGTAGACAAAAACTGTTGATTTAACAATTAAAGTCTGTGAACCAGGACATGCCTTGTGTAAACATCACATCGTTAGAAACGCTTGACTATTAATTAGATAACAGGCAGATGAGACAAAAAAAGGTAGCCAAGTTCGAGTTTACAAATTCACAGCTAGCCTTAGTTCTTTACAGCTAGCCTTAGTTCTTCAATTCTATTATTTCTTGCCTCACAATCAAACGAAATCAAATATTTATCTAGAAACTTTCAAGTTCCCAAAAAAGGTTTTTACATTGAAATTTCAGGCACATTAGAGGCAGAATAAATGCCTTTATAAAACTGTAGTACTAGTATTAGTCTTTCAATGACCACTGTAAAATATATTGGAGACAGAAGAGTGACAAAAATCTTTGCTTTTAGTACTTTAACATAACAACCACTGTTATATTAACTAGAACATTCGCCAGTCCCGTGCACAGTGAGAGATCGTCATGAGTTGGCAGTACACAGCGGAGAATTATCCAGTCAATTGTTAGGACTGCTGAGTGGTGCTACGGAAGTCTTGCCTTTGCATCTTACACCCTGGGTTTGATTCCTACGTAAGGCGATCTTTTGATCCTAATCCTCCTAACGTGGCTTCAGACAGACAGACAGACAGACAGACACTGAGATTATTATAGTAAAGATTGCTGCACAATTTCTGTTTTTTATATACAATTCGAGTAATTTTGTTTCACAATTGTTTTTAATTCTTAAAGGCTCTATGTTATTTTAGTGCACATTAGTGTTTTTTTGTGTTTGGTTTTAGGGCACCCCTACTGGCAACTAGATCTTTAGCTATTAGCAATAAAAAAGCAGCAGGTGCCAAATTATGTATTGTAAATGCATGTGAGCATGGCAGCATTCACAACTGAAGGCAGCCACAGCTTCAACTCCCATGGATCCGCTAGCCTATCCAATAATCTCTTCAGTGCATTTCAGCCTTTAGTATACTTGTAATATTGGATGTGATGGGATGCAGGTTTTTAACTTATGTATATTTTTAAAGAAAAATTTCTTCGGAAGTCAACCATGGTGATTCTGTAATTTTGTTGACATACATGTAACAAATCTTAGAAAAGCAAAGAATAATAGTGTGGCCTGCTTCAATCAAACTGACTTGTGCCAAAACAATTAGTGGAATAAGGAAATAAAAGCTTTGTATATTGATACTAAGAGTTTGCCAAAGTCCATTATCGAAACTACAAACATTCTTTTAAACTTATTGATCTTACATCTAGGTAGGTGTTTATCTAAACTTTTTTTCGGGAAACCTACTGAGTTTAGACTGGTGTAGTGCATGAGTAGTTGTAGGTAGATACCACCCTAACCTCACCAATATCTTTGTGTGACCTACTGACAATGCACCACACCTGCTCTTAAAATTGGTTATAAAGGAATCATTAATCAATTTTACAGGTTTAGTCGAGTATAAAGTCCACAGACCTAAAATAATAATGAATAAGATGCCACTGAAAGTATATACATGTACATATATATACTATACATATAACGAATTGACAGCAGAATCTTTGTATTTAAGTACTAGATAGGCAAAAATATATAATATGTTTTATGAGCCAGCATCTCTAATTTAGTAACTGTCTTGCAGTGGTACCTTTTAATTAAAGTGACTGTCTACAAGTAAAAAAGGAAATGGCAACTCCTTCAATGGAGACTAAAAGCTTGCCCAAGTCACGTTTGACTCAGAGTCAAAGTTATCTGTTTGACATTACTAGATATAAACAGCACATACTGAAAGGTAAAGCCACTTGCATTGCATGTTAACACCATCTCGCCATGTTGCACCATCTCATAGAGTTACTTCTGTCAGTAGAGGCTTTGACTCTATGAAAGCTTTTCCATTGTCTATCATCAGCTGCAGCATCTTCCCGCGAGTCTAGACATGAATAATAATGGCAAGGGTGCAGAAAACAAGAAATTTTTGTTGTGTTCATGGCCAAAATATGCTTGGACTGTTGAAAGAGACATAATTCTTTTTACTACAAGTTGCAGTCGAGGAGTTATGTTACCATGAACATAAAACTGACAAGAAAGAATCTGACACACAGAGAATCTGATTAGGTGTTTTAGGATTGGTTACTAACAGGGTTCAGACCAGCTATATTTTCAGCAAACTCCAAGTTAGCTGACCAAGGTGCTATTAACACATGCAAACCATCTTTAACAAGCCTCCAACCATTTTTAACAAACCTCAATCCATCTATAACAAACCATCTACTGTATAACAAACCATCTAAAACAAACCATCTATAACAAACCATCTACTGTATAACAAACCATCTAAAACAATCCATCTATAACAAACCATCTATAATAAACCATCTACTGTATAACAAACCATCTAAAACAAACCATCTATAACAAACCATCTACTGTATAACAAACCATCTACTGTATAACAAACCATCTACTGTATAACAAACCATCTATAACAAACCATCTACTGTATAACAAACCATCTAAAACAATCCATCTATAACAAACCATCTATAACAAACCTCAAACCATCTTTAACATATATCCAACCAACCAGGATATCTTTATATCAACACTATCAGAATGTCTTTAACAAAACATGCATGTTTTTATTATATAATAATCATGGACTCCACTTGCTTGAGTGTATGTCTAATCTCAGAGTACCAAAATAGATTGGAAGGATTGCCATTCATCTCTAACTTCCTCTTACAAACACCAAAAAACTGTTATATGTTAGGTGTGTATTTCACTTTAGTCAGGGGTCACAGCAAGTATTTTATAAACAAGATAATCCTTAACAAACTACAGTGTAATTCACAACTGCACATATACCTTTACACAGATGTGAACAACGGAACTAAACTCACTAAAGGTGCAAGCACACTAAGCGATACGTAGAGCAATATTGTGCTGAGGGGTGCCAGTCTGCTCTGGAACTCAAGCAATAATGCGAAACTTTTAACCAGAACTTTTTGGCACGCGAGGTTCATTTCGATTGGTTATTTTAACCCAGAATGCAATGCTCTGGCTGCTAATGTTTTTGTGTTACATGTTTACCAATGTACAGCAACATCATCGTGCTATTTTGTTACAATTGAAACATCAACAAAATGAACAATGAATTGTTCATAGATCTACTAAGAGCACACCCAGACCTTTACAATACAAAACACACAAAAATTACAAAGAAACCCAGTTGAAAACCAACATTTCGAGTCAATCGTTGTGCAAGTTGACTATCTTGAAAACTCTACATATTTATTATATTAAAAATTGAAAACTACTATAAAGTGAATTATATATACAAATCGTTAAATATTGTTACTAAAACTATAAGAATAGTTTTTTCTTATGTCTTTTTAAAGAGAGCAATTCATGAGAGTGAGATAGGCCTAACAAAAGCTTAAATTGCTCGTGCCGTTGTCTAGAAGACGCCATATTGACTTAAATTTATTCTCAACTTCGAAGAAACTGGTGATATGGAATTTTATTGCCAGTTTTTGAGCATGCCTGCGTTATCGCTCGTCGGTGAATCGCCCAAGTGTGCATAAGCACACTCCAGCAATATCTCCACGCTCCTCATGGTGTACGCGATGAAATCGTGACATGCAGACATATAAATGTCTACATGGCACCTACATAGATATGATTTTAACAGATAAACTTATTCGTTAAGAGGATGTTGCATCTAAAATGTTTCATATCATTACTTGAGCAATTCTTACCTATGAAATGCAGAGAAATCAAATGCTAAATGTTGCCACTTTTTTATAAATACATTTTATGCCATTCAATATATTTAACAACTGTTTCAAAATATTATGTAGAACTAGTACGATGTAAAACCAGCTTCAGAGATGCTGTTTGATGCCGTCAGAATTTATCAGATGACATGCGCTTCAATGTTTAATTAATACAGGTAACTCACTAAAGCTGAGTTCAAACAGCAAAAACCAAGCCTTAGGTTCCTTACCTAGTTTGTACAATATTCTGCAGTTAAAATATTTTAATGATATATTGCTAGTTTGAGCTAGCTGGTGTAAAAAAAAGCAGAGCAAGGTCCAAAAGAAAGTGTCACATTTTTGAGTGAAAAAATGTAGCATTAAGGCAGTTGGCGCAATGAGTAATCTGGCAGTCAAAAGGTGAATGTCTCACTAGGGCTGAGTTGAACAGCAAAAATCAAGCCTCTTGTTTCATGCTTAGTTTGTACAATAGAACTATTAAATAAAAATGGCCAACTTGTTTGGCATCTTATGATTGGTTAAATTTTGAAAGAGCTGAATGCCGTTGTAGATGCATCTATCTGCAGCCCACAAGAAGCTTATATGAAAGGGAGTCTTCTATTTTATAGCAAGGTAGTTTTTTTAAAGACTGAAAAAACAGGAAATACGCTGATAGATGGAAAAAGCGTTAATAACGTGCAAAAGCATAGTTGATCATTGTTTCACTAACTCTTTTCCTATCTCTGTAAAGCCTATAAACTCGACTCGCCGCTGACACAGACACATATATATCATGTTTACGTATATGTAAAGCTCACTAATTTGAGAGATAGATATGCACAACTTAGTGTTTTGTATTATACTATATAAAGGAGAAAAGACAGTAAAATGAGAAAACAGGCAGAACTTTGTCATTTTTATCTTCTCCATATCTTGTTCTTTCAATTTCAGGATCCCCAGCAGCCACCACTTTCCTTCCTCTTTCATTCTTTAACTTTTTTAGTGTTTTGCAGTGTGTTTTGAATTATTCTATCTTATTTCAAACTCTTTGTTTAAATATCATATGTTATAGTATTTCAAACTGCGTTTCACAAGTCAAATGCCGGGTCAACTTGTAACAACAAGATGTTGAATATTATCAGCCATCTGTTACTCATTAGATGAGTCAGTGTTAAATTACTCTACTCAATATATAATAAACAGTTTCTATTGTATTGATTTTATACAGACCTCTATGGTGGCGCTGCCCCAATGTGGTACAATGATCACATTTTCCAGTTTAAGTATAGGGTGGTCATTAGGTAGCGGTTCTGGCTCAGTGACATCTAGAGCAGCTGCATGAATTTCTTTAGACACCAATGCTTCCACCAGGGCATCAGTGTTCACAATTGAACCTACATATAGAGATATAAAACAGCTTCTATACCTTTAAACCAAAGAGAAAAATTGATAGATACTGTACAGAGATACCATAATCAGATTTATATCGAAATAATTTTAATTTGTGTAATAAAATGCTTTTTACTTGTTTTTACTGGACACCAAAAAGAAACTTTTTAAGGCACTTTTGTATAAACTAAAGCGTGCATTAACGTTAGTGATATAGAACATGGGTAGCCCTCGTGTTAGTATTTGTTTCAATAAGGAATAGAGAAAGTTGTCTAAGTGCTCATTGAAGATCGCTATGTTTTTAATGAGCGGACGGTACATATTTGGAGTTGTGCGCACATTGAGTTACCATGCGATAAGTGACTCAGAGGACATTTTTTTGGGTTGCAGATTAACACGGACACCTTGTTAAAAAAATAATGAATTCTATGCCAGAGTTCAGAGCGGTGCACTTCGGTCTTGCTTAGCAGCATGCTTTCGAAATAAGACTGACTAATGTATGGAAAATGTTTAAAATGGAATCACTTGCGCCGCTTTTTTGTGAGCATAATTCGCAAGTGCTATTTTCTTGTTTTGCAAGCTTCAAAAATTCGATAAAAATTATGAATAATTAAACTCGCTGGACTCGTGGGGTTTTGTCATTTCCAACTTGTGAATGGCAGAAACTGGCAGACTAACTACATAATTGAAACACAATGTATGCATGATTATATAAAACGTCAATTTAAATTGTATATAATATTATAATATATTGCTATATATAGTTTACTAGTTTTTAAGCCATGGTCGCTAATATATGTTTGAGTGATTCCAAGCTACAACACTGATTTTATAATAAACAGAAGTGAATGAATACTATATAAATAGCAAGGAAGAATAACAAATGCTTACTGTAAATTTCTAGTAAAATAATTTCACTATATCTACCTTGCTACATGGCTCCCAGAAAGAAATAAGAGTGCTATATGCTAAACCTAATGCAGTGTTCTAACCGAGTCTGCTCAGTGCAACCAGGAAACATCTCGTGACATTCAAACAAACTACTCACCTCGAGCGACATTGATAAGATGAGCTGTGCTTTTCATTGCCTTAAACTCCTCTCTACCAATCAGATTCTTAGTTTCTGATGTCAGCGGGCAGCTAACCACCAGGTAGTCTGACACGCTTAGCAGAGAATGCAACTCTGCGTGGAAGGTAGCTCCTATTGCCTTTTCTTCCTCAGCAGACCTAAAGTTAAACAAAAGCTTGTAAAACGTGAGTTTGTGTAATACAGTGCATCCTGGGTTACGATGTGCCTGTTTTATGTTTTTTTACCTTATGATGTGGAACACGATGTTTTTTCGTTTTCTCGTTACGGAATTTTCTCACCATATGACTTCAACAACCAAGTGTCTCACGAAATTCAAACTTGGTAGTCAGTGTGCTAAATATGTCAGAATCAGAAAGATACCAATATTGTATTTGCTGAAATCTCTTCTACAACGCCTGAAAGAGATACGATGCTTGCTCTCCTTCTCAGTCAAAAATGCTTTGTGTTTCGTAAATGCTTGATATCGAGTGAAACGAAAATTAGTGACAAGTAAGCGGAAGCGACATTCGTTTTGTATTTTAGCGTTTAATACAATATTTACTATGAACTTTAATTCATTATTCAGATATAGCTATATAACTACATATGTAACATTAATTTGCTAGCCATGTGTTCAAAGTTTGATAACGACGTTAAAGGAGCAAGTGAGAAAATGATTATCATTGCAATGAAGCTAGAGTTACTAAGTTAACTATAAGTTAACTATAGGTGCTAATGTTAAAGGTTGACTTGCAACAAAACTCAAATAACAGTTATTTGGTATCAAAAGATTCACCATGTCTTATTATGCTGTGTTGTCGGTGTAAAATATGTGGAAATGTGATTACAAGCTTTTAAAAGCTCAAAAACGAACAGATAATCGCAGCCATCATTATAATGCCGAAGTTTGGAAACTCTTTATTTCGATGATGTAATCAAACATTGTGGTTATTGTTTTGACACGTGATGTTATTATGTGAAATTAAAGGCCAATAAAAGGCTCAATATAAATCATCTCGTAGCACTAATTTATGACAGACACTTCGGGTTCTACAGGAAAGCCCTCATCAAATATAGATGCTCCCTACTTCATAGTTCCGTTTCAGCCTGGTCTAATTATCTAGTCGTAATCTGATCATGTAACTCGTACTTCCTGCCAAATGACGCGAACAATTTCTGAAGCATTTTTCGACTATCACAGGTGAGCAACAGACTCCTCATGTTTATCAGAGGATGATTATGCGCTCCTTCAAGCTAAGATTAAAAACGAACTTTTACGGTAGGTTTTGAGATATCAGTGCTCAAAGTGACAACATTACAATTATGATGAAACAGACGCGTAAGGATAATAGACATAGTTTTATTGAATGTGGGAAGTATATTTGTGAAAATATTTTGATGAATGAGGTTGCATGAAAATGTACACAGAAACTATCGTGTCCAACTACGTCCCATTTGAGCCGTTTTAAAAAGGGACTCCAATCTACGGCGTTTTCATGATGGCTGCGATTAACTGTTCGTTTTTGGGCTTTTAAGAGCTTGTAATCACATTCCACATATTTTGCACATACAACACAGCAGAGTGAGACATGGTGAACTTTTTGATACCAAATAACTGTAATGTGAATTTTGTTGCAAGTCAACCTTTAACATAATATTTTGTTACTAATGTTTAATAAATACAGTACGAATATAACATTTTTACGTTTTTTATCCAGAGGCATTTGCATTTGATAATTGCTATATAGGTTTGTATAACCCTTTATACACCATTTTCCATTTACATTGCCAACATCGAAATAAATAAATGTTGTATGGTGGAGGTGCGCTGTATTTTGTTTATTTAAAATTAACAATATCAACACAAAAAAAGTAAACCTAAAAATGAGGTTGTCAGATTGTAGCATAATAGATGTCTGCCAATCACTATGTTTCCATGTTTCGAATGGGTTCAGAGTTGCTTTCACTCCATATTATAAAATTGTAAAATTCAAATGCATTCGAAGCCCTTTTGCTTGCTAAATTTGCGCAAAGGCATTTGCTGTGAGAGTACGTTGAAATCATTCCAAAGCTCGCAGCTGATGGATTCCAATCAATAGTGCATGGCTAAGCTCTCCCCAGTAGGCGTAAAAAATAATTCAGCACACTTCTGGCCATACCCACATGAGTGTCTACTAGGAAAAGGTTCTACCGCTACTCACCATTATTTCTGATTGACTTTGTTTTTACATTAACATTCAGATGCTAAGGATGGGTTGCTCGTGTAAGGATGAGTGACAAAATAATTACTTTTTAGTGCAACTATTTGACTTCTCATGAATTTAATAGTGACCTTGACCCAAAAGCTGATTCACTTTAATCAGTTTTGTTTTGATGGATACATTGCGAATCTCAAAAAGATCTATAGTGCATCTCTGGATCATTGAAATTGTAGTGTGAAATCATCATGAACGGGCAACTCTGAACCCAATCGAATCACGGAAACACTGTGAATAACAACCTCATTTTATACAGTAAGCATGTAACCAATAAAATACTGTATTTAACTATTGCAAACATGCAAATTGCCATATTTTTTATATTTAAAAATTGAAAAATGTTGGTTATTGAACAAAAATTGACTGAAACAGTTGATTCTTATCAAACACAACCTTGCCTCTATTTTATTAATTTTTTAGCACAAGCTAATCTCTTTTGAAGTTTGATTTTGAACTCTAAACTAAAAGTGTTTTGTAGATTAACCTATTTTTTCAACAAAAATATTTCTGGTTGTAACGGATATTTGAATACCACTAGTGTAACTTGCAGCAGCAGCTATCAGTGCTACGCAGCGGTCATGCATTTCCTGGATGTATGTAGCCCATGATCTGAGAGTATTTTGAGTAAAGGGGGAGGGAGCAATGAGACATAGCGCTGATGTTATTAAAAACACTTGTCCAATGCATCTTCAGAATACAAAACTGGCTTGTATTATAAGAGGAGACAATAACTGACATTTCAAGTTTCTGATATCCTCTCAGTCATAATGCAAACATACTAGGATTTAGCTATAAAACTACTGCACCTTTGAGATCTGTTGTGATAATGGATTGACATGTTGAATGCTTTAGCCCTCTGGGCGACTTTGTAGCCAATGGATCCCATGCCGATTATGCCTAGCTTAGCATAGCTGATTTCATTACCTAGTATCTCTTTAGAGGAGGCTTGATGTATCTCTTTACTAGGAAGATTCATGGCTATTTCCATACCTACAGAACAAACATAAAGCTAATTTGAACTTATTCTGCACCAACGCTATGCGGAGTTGTCTGATCTCTGAGTTCTGTAGTGTTTATGCATTCGTTCTTTGACGAGTGGAAACTAAAGCTCTCCATTATTTTTCATTAAGTAGATATTAGAGATGGTTCAAATAAGAAATCAGTGAGGTTTCTATGAAACACAATTAGCAGTTGCTGCAAACAGCTGCGCGTCCTCAAGCTAACGTCACCCAGATATAAATACAAATTCAGCAACTTCAATAAATATGGCATACAAGTAGTACGTAGAATATACCAACCAGCTGACATACTCAAGGTGCCTGAAAACCTGCCAATAATAAACCATAACATCTCTGCGTGCCGAAAAATCAACTTTATTTCAATTGAGGCTGTTCTATTTGCAGACAGTTGTCAGGTTATGACAACCAATCATTGCCCAGTAACCACAGTTTCAGCTTCTCATGTGGAACAACTTTGGTTTCACTTTGAACGTAAATATAAATGCTGTTATTTTTAGTGAAGCACTAATAACCAATAGGAATAAGAAATATATTTGTAGCGACAATTGACATTGTTTATTGCTCGAAGTGTTCAATTGTAATTGATTGATTGTCATTGATTGTAATTGATTGATTGATTTAATTGTAATGCAAATTGATTGTCACAAAAGCTGATAAACTAATAACTAATAACCAAAAACTAGTAAAAGGTCATCGGCTAGTTTGGAGGCAGCTTAAGACAATCATATGAAAATGGTTTACCTCAATATATGAGCTTAATGTTCTCTGGGGCTGAGCTTGTATGTCAATTTTCTCATACCCTAGGACACTTATATTTCGCTAGTATTTAGTTTCGTGAAGGGCATACAGAGTAAAATTTTGCTGCAGCTTTTGCAGTTCTGATGAGTGCGAAAATATAGTGATGTGAAAATAAATGCAGTGGAACAAACATAATTAGATTCATCAGTTCTAGTTCACTGTTACGAAATTGTTTTCAATTTGCGGCTAATATGTCTTTGTAAACCGCAGGTAGAAATGTGTTGACGAGATCGATAATGCAATTTGATCGCTTGCTGCCATTTGTTTCTTGGACTATCAATGACGTCAAGGTCCCTCCCACCGTGGCTGATGCGGTACCAATATGAGATCTCAAGTATTTATAGCACGCGGTGGCCATGGCTCCGGGTTGTTATTGTTTTTGGTTGGTACTAAAATTCATCACTACAATAATTATTATTAAGTTTTATGACTTTCCCTACCAGACTTTCATCCTCATCAGTTACAAATTCAGTTACTAAACTAATATCATCATCTTCCTCATTTGTCTCGGCTTTTCCAAAAAACCTGTTATCGTAATTTGCTTTGCCATGCTGCTCAATCGGTGTATTAGCTATAATGAGTTTAGCAGAAATTACCCAATGAGCCAACCACACACGAAAAATGCCTGCATTTCTAATACATATGGTGATTTTATTGTGAATATTAATGACCAAAGCTATTTATATTCGCTAGTTCGTTATGATAGTTTAGTTTCGCTCATGAAATTTTCGCGAAAGGATGACTCCACGAAAATGCAAAAGTTAGATGAAGCAAATACATAAGTGTCCTAGGGTATCTCAAAGCACAATTCCAAAATAGAGGAACTAAATACAAATAATCTGTTCTCATACTAAGACAAAACTACCTGAAAACAGGATATTACAATGGAAGAGACGTGTTTTTAATTGTCGTCATTCACTGCCTATGCTCACAAACTAACAAACATCTATTTAGTAGTTACGATCTGCAATAAAATAAAACATTACTATGTACAGTACTCTGTGGAGTTTTTATCTTTGAGACAGACGTTGTGGCTAAAGGCGGTGTGAAAGACTTGACAGCAACATGTTCGGTACATTATACTCCTGTAATACTACGTAAGATAACGCCAATTTTGAATTTCATTTGAAGGATTTTAGCCTACTAAACATGCAGCTAAAACTAAACTTTAATAGTTTACTAAACTTTAATAGTTTACTAAACTTAAAGGTAATTTTGTATTTAATTTTGTATTACCTATTTTCGGTTTGGCGCTTTTTGTCTCGCTTTCATACTAACTTTTAGCCATCTTTTTAAAAAACTTTTACCGATATGTCGAGGTAAGATCGTAACTGATATGCCTAGTTTAGACAAATTGCTTCAAATGAAAACTAGCAGCAAACAGAAGAGATAAAAGTTGTACCGTCAACACCATAAGTGGCAATAATCACGATCTATAATCGATCAACTGAGTTCTGCTTGCAAAACAGTTGGTACATCATCCGTGTCCCTTTTGCTTCTTGCAAAGTTGGCAAAATGTCCAAGTAAACTATTTCGAATGCTAAAATTGAAAGCTTTCAGATTTGAATGATAGATGTTATCATCTCTCAAAATAAGATGATAACAATTCAAATTGAGAGATGAGTTTGTGGGAATTATCATCTCTCAAAATGAGATGATAATTCCTGCAAAATGAGCTAAACTTTTCTGTCTGATCACAAATGTTATGCTCAAATGCTTTAAATTTTCATTTTTTATTTATTTACTATCATTATTTTCTACCATACTTCTGATTAATGAACAAAACTTAAACAAGGCATTTTCTATAAAAGAACTGAGTTGGCTGGTTTAAAAATACAGTAGAACCTTTACTTTCAAAACGTTTTTGGTAGAAATTTTACTTTGACTTCTGAAAGATATTTCTAGACACAGAAAGCCGGAAGGCCTTTTATTTTTTTGGCCTGTTTGTTTGTTTTGGGTCTTGGCCCAATCGCTACCCATAAATGCAATGTAAACTGTGTTTTACCCAGCTTCATTTGCTAGCCAAAGTCAGCACACTACAAATGTCTTTCCTTTTCGTTCAGTTTATAGCTTGAAGCTATCATACACCGCATACAGAGTAGGGCAACTTTCGGTTTTAACAATTAATGTTTTTTGTATAGCGACATAATTTTTTACTTCAAGCTTATGTAAAAAAATCTTTCTACACTCTTAAAAAACATTTTTTTCTGAGCAAAAAATAATACAGCAATCACCTTTTCTGACCGCTGTTTTCTTGTTTCCTGCTGTATTCATTTAGCTTCATCTATATAGCCAATGCAAAAAGTAAACTAACAAACATACTGTTCGCAGCTTTTATCTGCTATTTTTGTGCATTTTCTTCTTTTCATGTTTACCTTTGATATTTATTATGTAAAAGTATAGCTTTTACATGTATTTGCTACAAGTTTTATCTTTACATCTATTTGTAAATTATGCAAATGTTATGTCCGAGTTTTGTGGTGGCTTGGAATGAATTTGGTTATTTATTTGGTAAAAGTGGTTTCAATTTAACAAAAACTTTTTACTTATTTTATTATTTCTGGAACAAATTAATTTTGCAAATGGAAGTTTCAGAGTATTTTTAAAACTTGCTTGAAAACTTATCTCACTGTACCAGGCATTTACTAAATATTTACAAGACGTTACACACATTGTTTTCACTCAATGAATTATGCTGCAATTTACATAAAATATGACCAAAACATAAGAGTGTATGTATTGTTTTTGAATTACCTAATTTTCATTCATATGTTAGTGGTGAATATTTTGATGCATTTTTATAATGTAAAATTTCTAATTCATGTCTAATTTTAGAGAGACTCCGAACAGATTTTATTGTGCAAAAACATCTATGCTTTCCAGAACTTATAATAAGAAAAATGGCCTTTAAAAATGCTAACTTTGAAATTAGAAGCAGTACTGTGCTATGATAGCAAAAACCTAGCTGTCTGTTTTCTTTTGGCCCTCTGATAACTAAACATAAAGCATAAGGACATCGCTTATACATCTGTCAATCTCTACATTCCAACCACGGTATGATGTGCGTAACGGAAGGCAGCGGTCTTCTCAACGCTGCCTTTTACAACGCTCTAGTATCCATTCACTATGTTTCCATGATGCGCAGTGCTTCGGAGTTGCGCTATCTCCGAATCATGGAAACGGCGTCTTCGCACTGAAATCACTGCGCACTGATCAGTGCGAAGCCAGTGCAAATTCGCAGCAAAGAAACAGCAACTGCGCAGTGGCTGCGCATAGCTCTCATGCTGTGGATACGGATTCTTCGAAGGCCATAAACTAGTACAAATGTTGTCCTGCTAATCTTGTTTTTTTTATTCTTCCGATCTTCTTTCACTTAAATTTAATTATGGTCTGCATTCATGAGGATGATGAGGTGATTACTTTCCTGGACTTTGTTATCGATGCCAACACATTTCGAAAAATAGGTGGCAAGTCCTAAATTAACGTATAAATAATATATTACTTAAAAATACTTATTAAAAATATATTACTTTGTAAAAAGTGTGTTAAGGTTTGTAAAACCTTGTGAATGTGTATTGTAAATAAAAGTATAATGACGACAGAATCATAAAAAGACCGTTTATGACGTTCGGTATCTATGATCGATTCTATTTCTCCATCAGGCGATTCGATTTATACAATTTCTCTTCTCTGGCTAATTTGCTGAAATTCTGAAAACCACTGCGCAGCATGGAAACGTAAAATCCCCTCGACTTCGGAGGGGGGCTGCTTCGCAGTACTGCGCACCATGGAAACATAGTGAATGTTCCAACCTCTGAACCAAAACTTATCTAGTTCAGATAATTGGCAGGCATTACAAGCATTTTATGTGCGTTGACATGCATCTGTCAAAAGTGACACTGCTTGACAGCTTATTTTGCCAATAGAAAAGATGCCACCAAGACTGTTGAAGTGTCCTTGGGTGGCCCTGAGATCAAGAACCTCTCTTGCCTGTACACAACTGTGATTCAGAGGAATGACTTAGCCAGTATGTCTGCAGTTGCAGACCAGGTGCAGGGACTGCCAGCGATGTAGATGCCCACTGCTGGTAGTCTCTGCAGTACATTGCTATACCACTGCTGTAGTCATGTACCATGACTAGAGCAGTGTACCATTGTTTACAAAAACTTGTATTATAGCTCCATTCAGATACTTGACTGTTGACTGTTGCCAGTTCATGTGCCCTATCAGTGTGTATTCAACCGCTGCTGGTTTCTGTTAGAGTTGGCTCATCTAGCTATTGATCTTAACAAAAATCAAGACCATGTGACAGTGTTAGTACCATGAAACAGGTTGCATTGGTTTACCTATAGCCCACGTTTTATATATATATCTACCTGACTGGACAGGCTGCAGGCTTGCTATATGATCTGACAAATAGGTAACTTTTATCAATGATCTACGTGTACTTACCTAGTTTTAACCGACGACCAGAGGCAAGCATTAGCGCGAGGGCCATATCTGCTGTTGAGTCACTGAGAACATCAGGCGTGTTGGCAAGTCGAATTCCTAAGCTTCTCAACTTATCAAAAGGCATGTGATTTACTCCAACACCGTGGTTACAAATCAGGCCAAGATCTGGCAGCAAACCTTTCTCTTTATATTCCAATATCAGCTCACCGCCACGATGGATGACGTAAAATGCTACCTTGATGCCCTTTCCTTCTTCAGGGTTTGCTTCAAGTTGTTTTGCAGTAACGATAGTAACTTGGCTATAAACGATCTGCTCCAGCTCTGATATCCCCTCGTATTGCACCATTGCTAGCGGCATGAACACCCTCATTTTGCTTATAATTTGCTAGTAGAGAGTACTACCCTGTCACCGGCTAAATAGTTTAGATCTGCAAAGCACCTGCGCGATGTGCCACTCAGCTTGTCCTTTTATCTTATCAAATTCCTTATAGCTTGCTTTCCTACCAAATGATCACCTATTCAGGGCTGTAGTACACAGAGGCTGAAAACTAATTTTATTGCCTAGCTAAGCTAAGACAAATAACTTTTCACTTACATGTAGTTGCATGGTTCACTGCACAAGGCCTATGACATGCTTGTCTTTCTTCCAATGTTTATCCTTCAACTGAGCTATAATAGGCACTTCTATATAAAGCTGAAATTAAAAAAAGTTTTCACAGCTCCAAGTGCTGAAGTCAAGAATTCGTTTTATTTCTGTTTTTTCTATTCATATTTTGTTCAATCACATTAGAATATGATTCATTCTACAATGAAGATTGGTTAAAAATTGCACTGTTCACTGTTTATAGTTGATTGTAATATGTTCACTACTTGCATAGTGTGGTAACATGTCTTGGCATTTTATAAAGTATATTCAATTCTACACTAGTTGTTTAGCCACTAATACTGTAAATTGTGGATCTAGAAAAGTAGTGATTTCATTGTCTAAGCCAGTAAAATGTTTTAGCAGTCAGATACATTCAAATGCGGTTTTGCTTTACTACCATTAAAAAACTTAAAATTTTATCAATTTTGCAACAAAAGCTACCAAAAGAGACTTTGCTATCTAGTTAAAAAAAACTAAAACGTTATTTATAAAACAATTTGAAAAACTGGAAAAAAACCAAAGAAGTAGTCTAGTACTATTGCACTAGCCATTATTATATGAGGTTTCTAGATTTGTGGTTTTGATACGGATGTACTGAACCCCACCGATTTCATATGCACTTTCACCAAGCTCTACTTGGTTGAAACAGAACATACAATATTTTTCCATTTAAAACAGGCGTATGAAAACTAACTATGCATTAAAATCACTGTGTTCAAAGAACAAAACCAACAAAATAGATGAACTGACAACAAATTACATATATTTTCATAAAGTCATGACCTTGCAAATCAGTGTGATTTCTGCTGTTGCTTTTGAAAGACCTCCACTGAACCTCTGAGACTCACTCACAGTATCCTGAAAGTTCAATTGAACCCAGGTTAAGAACCGCTGTTCTAGATGATTCCACAATAATTAGATAAATGAGTGAAATATGTAGCTACTACAAAATAATTCTGACCTCCTTTGTCTAATCATGCACACTTGCTACTAATGCAAGCAAGACAACTGTAAACGCTAGTCTCTCACAAAAATGTGGAGGCCAAAATTTGGTGGTCACTTCTAAAGATGTTTTTTTTATTCTGAGCATAATGATATAATGATTGAGAAATATTTAAAAAGTTAGAGAACATGACTAATAGTTTGAGCTATACCTGGCTGCTCAGACATGAATCATGCGTTTGCAATGGGACATCACGCTCAAAAACTGTAAGACATCCTGTTTGGTAAAGACTTGAATATGAACACGTAAATATTCATTCTGGCTGTATATGTCCATGTTCAAATGCAGACTTGGACAGCATTATCAGCTTAAAAACCATCTATAGAAGTATTCAGAACAATAGAGAAATATCTAATTAATATATTTTCTCCCGCAATATTTATGTGTTAATATTCAAATCTTTACCAATGATATCCCATGGTAAGAGCATGATTCATGCCTGAGCAGCCAAGTATAGTTTAAACTGTTCAGTATGTACAGTAACCTTTTAAATATTACTCAACTATTATATCATTATGCTCAGAATAAAAAAAACATCTTTAGAAGTAGTGACCACCAAATTTGGGCCTCCACCATTTTATGAGAGAATAGTTCTTACACTTGCCCTGCTTGCATCAGTAGCAAGTGCGCATGACTGGAGATTAGAATGGGCATGATTAGACAAAGGAGCTCAGAAATATTTTGTAGTTGCTACATACCTACCCACTTCTGTACTCATTGTGAAATCACCCAGGACAGAGGTTCTTAACATGGTTTCGATTGATATATTTTCTTACTCCCCAAGCAAGCTCATTTAGCAGTGGAAACTCACAAAAACACAGGATTCACTGTCTACATGTATTTTTTAATAACATCTGGTAACTAAAACAGATTAGCACTCAGATCACAGGAAGAAAACAAGGCACTAGGGAGTTGTGCTGCCTACACAATCCATAGGAACATCTGGCATATGAAGATAGACAAGCACTATGATATTATGGGTAAAAGCATTTCTTTTTTGCTTGGTACCAGTTGATCAGGTATATGTACCAATGAAGTCAAGCCAAAGCCAGCTTGGAAGATGCCCTGAGAGTAAAGCATAGCCATGTAACCAAACATTTCAGCATATGAGTTTTGGTCCCAATTAGGTTGCAAGTTAATAGACTATCATTCAAAAGTGCTACAATCTTGGCAGCTCTGCTTGCCGGCGCTACAATATATTTATCTGGGAGTTGTCTCTACATAGACACTGGTAGTTCTCATTACATTTAGTGAAGGCTTCTGGTTTTTTATGTCAACAGAACTTTAGTTTTTACCAATACCATATTTGGTCATCTCTCTTTTGTTAGATGTAAATCAAAGCAGAGAATTTTAGTAATTTTTGGATAATATTTAAAATTCAGCTAATAAAGCTCATCGTGTGCATATCAGTGAGTTGCTGTTCTCAATACTGGTGATTCAATAGCACGGCTTGCTGCAAAAGACTAACGAATCAATTATATTAAAAAATCGATAAAATTATTTATTTTAGGGAATTTAATCACATCATTAGCAATTAGTTAAGAAGCTATTTAGTGGTTACCGCTCTTTGAGTGTATGCTCTTACATGAGTTTAACTAGAACAATGATCCATGAGTAAAACAAGTTTTCAAAGGTGCATGCTTTTTAGCAAAACATAAAACAGGTAACTGGTAAAAAATCATATAATAAAAATAAATTTTATGACCTGTCATCGATCACCAATTAGTAATAAAAATGTGTAATCAGAATAAACATAAACTTGACAATATGTGGCCAATCTTCTTGTTACGTTGGCATTGTGAAAAAACGCTATCCATCCATGTCTTCGTAAACTTGGTCATCTACTGCATCGGAATATGGATGGTCATCTTTGCTGTTTAAAGCTAAAACTTCATATCTCTCTTTTTCTTTTCCTAGAAAGAAAGAGCTAAATACTTGGAGACTTAATGATAACATAAAATTAAAACTCCATCTTATCTATATATTTCTCAAAGTTGGTATGTGTCTGTGTTTGTCCAGCTAAAGCTACTAAAATCTAGGAATTTAAAATCCTGCACTCCGAAAGATTTGAAATTATGTAGATCACTGTCACAAGTTTTATATTCATGCGCTCTACCACTGAGCCATACAAGGTGTATTGATAAAAGACATTATCATACACCGCATAACGTATGCACACGTTGAGTGACATATTATTTGAGCATTGCGCCCTTGTGTTACTATGCTCCTGTTACAAAATGTTTTTTGCCTAACTTTGGGAAACGCGATGCTTTTTCATTGTTTTTTGTCCGGGCGAAGTTTTTCTGCTACACGATATCAACAACGATTTTTCTCGAAATTAAAATTTGGCGATTTCTGTACTGATTATATATGTTATTAAGATATATACGTTGCTTGCCATTGCGAGATTAGCGTTATCCGTTATGATAAAAACGACTCGCAAACAAATAAATGATAAAATCTTCGTTAAAAGTTTGAGGTTTACTAAAATACATACTAAAACCTTAAAGTATGTGTTTAGTAGGCTAAATTTATTTAAGTTAGATTTAGCGTTTACGCCAAACACCTGTCTCAAATGTAAGAACTCTCCAGGTAGTACATTGTAATGTTGGATAATTTTGCAGATCATAACCACAAAGTGCACTAAAGTCATCGTAGGCACCTATGGTTACTAAGGTTAACATACTGTTTTGTTACTATTTTTTAATGATGATGACTTTGATGATTTTTACCAGGTGATGACTGCATTAGATAATTTTCGCATGCCAACACTGGCATACAAAAATTGACATGCCAATTTTGGTATGCCAAAACTGAAACAAACTAAAAACGTATAATAATTGTATACCAAATCATTTTTCATTGTAATCGCAGCAAAACAGACTACATTTGGCCATTGCTTGCTAATGATTTCACATTTACGTTTAACTACCTTTCCATTTTTATCTTTTCTCCTAATTTATTTCATCAAAACACTTCTTTCAAGTTGTGAAATTTGAATATTACAATTGTTTGACAAAGTTTGAAAACCTTTACAGTTGTTTTTATTTTCTCTCTTAATTTATTTCAACTACGTAAAACACTTTTCTCATGATATTTAATTTGAAAGTTAAAATAGCAAATGTTGTTATATGTTAATTACAAATAAATGTTCTGCTCAAAGACTTTTTATTACCCAAGCAATGCCGGGTAGTGCAGCTAGTCATTTATAAATGTAGTCATTACCTGCAGGTGCTGTGTTTGTCAACTTTGACTGTCTGCCACGTGTTGGATCTGACCTGGTGAAATAAAAAGAATTCCTAACATAAATAAAGTGCAGTGTTTATATATTGACGATCAAGCAGACTTGAACAACATATTCCTTGCCTGAACTTTTACAAAGCCAAATGAAACAAAACTCAGAGCTAGCATAAAGTTACTAAAAATCAGTTTAAAAATAGAATGTGTGATTTTATTTTACTGTTAGACTGTTATTTTACTCTCACTCCTGTTCCAGAAGATGAACTCTTAGACTCTTTTTAAATTCGAAGATGGTCCTAAGTTTTTTAACATATATATAGGTAGTTGGTTCCATAGCATCGATTCATGGAAATGGTGACTATGGATGACTGTTTGATGACTGGCAGCGAAGCTAGATGACGGAATCGGTAAATTTATAAAACTTTGTCTCGTAATTTTTACAGGCACAGTGTATTGAAGATAATCTTGAAATGTTTACATGTTTCATATGTAGACAATGTGTTACTATTGCTTAGTTTGTTAGCAGTTTAGTTTTTTAGTAATAAGATAATGTGAGACAAAAATGCACTATAAAAATTTGGTAGTGGAATATATGATTGCTTACTGAGTAAACTTAATGATCATCTATTTGAACATAAAGCAGCTAGAACAATTCTTTCCTAGTAAACCTTACCTGACTTTTTGAGACTCCAGGGATTTTATCTTTTCATCTAAAGCATACCAACAACAGAAATTAACTTGCAATTATGGATGCAGAACTATACAAAACAACACTAAAACTAGCCTAAGCATATTTTTAATATGTAAATACAATGATATAACAGACAAAATTTAGATACAAACTAAACAAAGTTAATTCCAAACTGATGAAAACTAGGTGACTGTAATCTATCAGAAGTAACTTAAATAAAACTAACTCGTGCTTCTTTTCCATCTATAGAATAGAATTGACTGCACAAGAAAAAGTGCTGCAAAACCTGCTGCTACAATAACAGCTGCCTTCATTTGTATTGCTGCTGTAGAAGTGTTTTTAGGGTGCCAGATTGGAGGGAGAGATTGCGTAGTGGCAGGATCTTGGGTGCATCTGATAGTCCAAGTGATGGTCAGAGGTACAAAAGCTACAAAAAGAACAGAATTTATAGTGTGCTGCTACTGTGCACCTACTATCATTACAGACTTGAACTAGGGTATACTTTATTGTATATATATATATATATATATATATATATATATATATATATATATATATATATGTATATATACAATAAAGTATAGGCTAAAAGTCAGCATAAAGTGCTCGATACTAAAGTAGATCTCTAGCTATAGATTTAGCTTCTCTTGTAATAGTCTTGAGCTCTCTACTGTCTATTTTCTTGTAGGTCTGTGTGATGTTGTTAAGTAGCAGTGTGTTGTAGTCCTCGGGACTCATGGTGTAGAAATTTGATGTTTTATCAGCAGGCACAATTAATTTACTGTTATTTTTGATTTTCCTCCGCAGGTCTGTTGCCAGTTTTCTTTGGAATTGGTTGTTAGTCGTTCTAACTTTGATGTTTCTTATCATTTGTATAAGTTTTTTCTCAAAGTTCAGTAGTTCTTGTATTTGAGGTGGTGACTTAGTAGATTTAAACTTGAAGGTTTCTATGTTGTTGGTAGGTTTCTATGTAGCATCTAAGCATTTTATCTTATGAGTGTTACACACATTTTGTGTAATATGAAACTTTTAGTAATTTTTTGCTTAGTCAAATTTTAATAGATTTTTTACCAAATTTATATATATATATATATAAAGTTTATATAAATATATAAAGTTTTATATATATATATAAAACTATGAGTACTAAAAAACTACAAGTTTAGTTAAAACATTTTATTACTTAAAGTTTCGTGCGTTAGGCTTGCACTCAAAAAATTGGGATTACAGTTGTTCTTACATTCCAGCATTTTTCTATTTTTTCTCCAAGAGGGAGATATTTCTCTACCTTTTTTGTTTGCTGGCTATATTGTAGTCATTGGGTACTGCTATATCTATTATAGTAGCCCTCTTGTTCTTCTGGTCCACCACCACTATATCTGGTTAATTTGCTAGGACATGCTTGTCAGTCTGAATGTAGAAGTCCCAGAGGATCTTAGCGCAGTCATTTTCATTGACCTTACCAGGAGCTTCCCACCAGTGTTGTGGTTTATTAAGGCCATACTCATCACATAGACTTCTATACACAACACCTGCGACATGATTATGCCGCTCAGTGTATGCGCTTCCTGCTAGCTGCTTGCATCCACTGATGATGTGTTGGATGGTCTCAGGTGCATCTTTGCACAATCTGCATCTAGGATCGACTCTAGTGTGATAGATTTTTGTTTGGAGTTGCCTTGTTGAGAGCACTTGCTCCTGGGCTGCCATGATTAGCAACTCTGTATTGGCCGTTAGGTTTCTATTGTTCAGCCACATATATGTCTGGTGAAGATCACCAACCTTAGATATTTATCGGTGGTAGGTGTATTAGAATGTGTCATACTTTTTAATTTTGTCTTGTCTATTGTCCAACTTTATAGCTACATGTATTAATGCGAAGGAGATATTTAAATCTATTAATTATATGTGTGCATAAATATAGCTATCTGTAGCCTTTAAATTATGTCATACAATTAGAGATAAAGCTGAGGCTTTCGTGTATCTTGTACAACACCCAAGTTAGTTTTAACCAAGGTGTCGGCTGACCAAGTTTTTATCTGGCTGTGTGCAACAATCAGTTTTATAACATCTTGAGATTATAACAGCAACATTTTTAACTGCTTTGGCTGACAGTGACGACCGTTAAAGCATCACTGTCAGATTTTATCACACACGCCAGAAGCCGAATTTATATCTATATTAATACTTTTATGCCAGAAGGATTCCGCTTCCCTCACTATTTGTAAGTTTTTATGTTCTCTTAATTATCATGTATTTAGCTCATGTCTTGTGTTTCATATGTAGTTTAATTTATCGTTGTTCATTGTTTCACATGTGTACATTGTTTTATGTCTCACGTTTTTTATAAGTTTATTCACTGTTTAGGTCACAAACTTCTTCTGATCAGTAATAAATGTACACAATCAAAGAACCTCGGAAGTCACTGTTGACAAACCCACAGAACTCTATTCCGGCACAGTAGGCACCATGAAGAGGTTTCATGTGCCAGTCAGTTTCCTCATCATCACAGCGAAGCTCCATTGTCAGAGCAGCCGATTGAAATTCAGCTAGCAACTTATCTGAAGTGGCCATGGAGGCTGCATAGGCTTTGATGCTTTGTTCTTCCTCCTTCACTGTCTGCTGTACACTTTTGAGTCCCCTACCGCCATCTTTCCTATCAAGATACAATCTAGTAGTATCAGATTTTGGGTGGAGAGCTCCATGCATGGTCAGCAGTTTACGAGTTGCTATATCCGTTTCTTTGATGGCTTCCTCAGTCCACTTTATTATGCCTGCTGGATATCTTATTACTGGCAGTGCGTAGGTATTTATTGCCATGACTTGGTTCTTGGCATTGAGCTGGCTCCGTAAGACCTGCCAAAGGCATTTCTTGTATTCGGTAATGGCTTTGTGATGTACCTCGGCTTCGTGGTTAATGTTGCTTTGCATAATTCCCAAGTACTTGTACCCTTCTTCTATATTTTTGATGGGACCATTTGGCATTCTTAGGCCATCTGTGAGCATAGAATGGTCTTTCTTAAGAATTAGCCTTCCACATTTCTCAATACCGAAAGTCATTCCGATGTTCTTGCTGTATACCTGAGTGAGGTGTATTAGCGAATCAATGTCCCTTTCTTTGTTAGCGTACAGCTTGATGTCATCCATGTAGAAGAGGTAGTTTATCTTGGTGCCACTCTTAAACTGGTACCCATATTGAGTCTTCAGCATATTGCTTAGAGGGTTTAGGCATATTCAGAAGAGCAGCGGTGATAAGGAGTCACCTTGATAGATGCTTCGCTTAATTTTTACACTCGCCAGCTTTTTGCCATTAGCCTCCAGTTCCATCTTCCATTTGGTCATTGACTTCTTGATGAATGCCACAAGAGCAGGGTGAACATTGTACATACTGAAGCACTCAAGTATCCAACTAAGGGGAATTGAGTCATAGGCTTTTTTGTAGTCGATCCAAGCCATGGCAAGATTGGTATGCTTTCTCCTGCTGTCTTGACAGACCGACCAATCCACCAGTAACTGATGTTTGGCTCCTCGGGTGTTGCGCCCAATTCCTTTCTGAGCACTGGTCATATAGTGACTCATGTGCTCTTCCAGTTTGTCTGCAACTAGTCCTGAGAACAGTTTCCAGGTGGTGGGCAAGCACGCTATTGGTCGATAGTTCTTGAGAATCGGCCCCTGCGTTGGATCTTTGATCAGAAGTACAGTTCATCCTTTGTGTATAGATATATATACACGTTATATATATATATTATATATATATATATTATTATATATATATATATATATATATTTATATATATATCAATCACAATGTTTACCTGTGAGTTCGAATGTTTATTTAGAGATAAACTTTTCGGAATGAAAAACCTGATGCGTCCTGGATTTAAACTCATAATCTCCAGCTCTGCAGAAGGGCATTTATTTAATACACAGCACTGTCCAACTGACTATACTATGGAATAAATTAGGCTCATACTTATTACACATGTCGATATTTCATGGCTTCTCCCTAAACCCTGCAGCTAGCATTATGCATGGGGCCATACCATAAGAAAAGTACATGCCCATCATTATGAAAATGCTTAATCTCACATGGCTAACAACACTCTTGCAATAAGTATAAATATGTAGTAGGCGTTGCAGCCAATACAGTATGAATTACACAGAAATAAACATGGTTCACAGAATTAAAGAAAACATCTTCATTCAAAAGTTAAAATCGTAAATGCTTTATACGCTGATTAAAAATAAACTTTTTGCGCAAAAACCTTTTTAATACTTGTGCAATGCCAGGTGTTCACCTAATTTTTTGTAAACATCCAAGAATTTTTTTTTTCAAGAGCTGGCCAACACCTCAGGCAGTTTTAATAGCTTTTAAACAGCTATCTGAAATTTATTTCATACACTCTGTTTCTATTGAGAGTATGATGTGGATAACGCGGATTTGAAGTTGTGTACTCGCTGAGTTACCATGCACTAAGTGTTTCAATGAGCCTTTGCATATTACATATTAACAAGGGAGCTGTTAAAGAGATAAGTAATTGTATGTCAGAAGTCAGAGGTCATAGTGGCACAATACTGTCTCGGTTAGGGCACCCTTTTGAAATAGAGACAACTGAAGTGTAAAAACGTTTAAAATGGAATAGCTTAGAAGTACTTTTTGGCACTTTATTTTCAAGTGCCATTTTGATTTTACCCAAACTTGAAACATCCGATAAAACTTGAAAATAAAAAACTTGTTTGACTTGCGGGTCTTTGCAGTTTCCATTTAAAGATGATGCAAACTTAAGGATTAAATGCGTCATACAAATATAGTGATATCTAGAATTCATAAACTTACTCACATTCAACACGAGCTGTACAGCTGACCGTCTCCAGATCAGGAATAGAAACACGGGCTACTGATGTATTCACCACTTTGTCGAATGTCCAACTGTAGAGTGGTTTAGGATTGCTCCGCACATCACATGATAACGTGAGAGTTTCTCCAGGTTTACGGTACAACACAAACTGCTTTTGTATTCTAGTGTCCATATCTGAAAAAAATCTTGACGGAATTCACTCTGCCACCTGATTTAAGAGTTTTCAACTTTGAGCTGGCATTATTTTAAATTTTAACTTTATATATAAATTTCGGTGTTTGTTTTTTGTACACTCTGCGTCCAGTCACAGCAATCAAAATCTAGCAAAGAAAAATCTGCTTGGTAATGGAATTGAACTGATTGGAAACCATGCCAATGCCATAGATAGCATACATGTCACTATCGCTTGACTCAAGGTTGTTTACTGCGGACACGGTAGTAGACTTTTCGTTTTTACTTTACAGAGTTTAGATCCCGCAAAGTGTCCTTTTTGTGGCATGCGTTACAGTTACGGTGCAGGGCTGGACAATCTGTACTGCTGCTAAGATGTTTCTCGCTCATACACCGGAAACATGCTCTCTTCTTAACAGTGAAACAAGGAGTAGACGATTTCTTACCATGCCTCCTTTGCTTCCTTACAGCTGAGAGATAGGCTGCGGGTGGGGTGGTGAAACTCATAGAGTCTAATTTCTCTTCAATCTCCACTTGTCGAGCTATGGCTACAACTTCGGAAAGGTCTGCTTGTCTGTCAGCTGGCATTGCTGAAATTCTGTCCCGCACTGTCGTACTGTTGACGCCTATCGGGAACTGTTTTAGCAGATTCTCTTCCAAATTAGCTTGAAACTCACACATTTGAGCTTGAGACCGTTTTTTTAGCACAAAATCTGAAACTGACTCTGATGGACTTTTTTTCACCTCTCTGAATTTTGCCCGCTCTATCATCTTGTTGCTCCATAATACCTTCGCAGCGGCTCGATTAAATCCTCTACATCAACTTCTTTTGGCTTCCTTGGTGCAGCTAAGCAGGTCAGCATTTCATACTGCTCTTGTGACAGTTCCATAATGAGCAAATGTTCTTTCTTTTCCGGTATGGTTCCATGAAACGCATAGTAACTGTCCAATTTTTCCAAATACGTCTCCACTTTCCCACCAAACACTGGAACCGCTGACGCTGTGGTTGCGCTTGTTGCTGCCATCTTTTCCAGTCTAGCGTAGAAACTTTTTCCTTTGTCACCAATCCAATGTATTTATTTATATGTTAATTAGCATTATAAGTGCACAGAGAGCTTCTTGACTGTTTGCTGTGCTAGACTAGACTAATTTATTTCACTGGAAGGTTTTGTCACAAGCAAGTCAGCAATGAATCAGACGACACACAATCAGAGAAACAATATTTTGGATTGCCACATTGAAAGCATAACAAAGAAACATTTTTGCCCTAGTTTGTAAAAACTGTTGATTCACATAATGTGTTGAATCAGCTGACATACAGGTGGGATGATCATAAATAATCAAAGAATACAAACATTGGTACATTACAATCTACCATTCTAATGTTTAAATGAAGTCATTGGTTTATTTATGCGTATTGTGTATGTTTCAGTGTACTGTGTTTATTCCTGTGTAATTTATACTGTACCGGCTGCATTGCCTGCTACAGCTCTTTACGGATTGCAATATTTTTGCTGTTCATGCGAGTTTAAACATTTTGTTTTGGCCAACAGTTTTAGCAATTTTTCGGCCAGTAATGAAGTGTTCAGCATATCCCCATGATAGATTAAAATGTACAATGAATATGTGCACAATTTACCTCATAGTATACCTAGTAGTATACTACTAGGTACTAGTGCTAGTACACTAGTATACTACTACTACTAGTGTACTAGTACTTAGTACACTAGTATACTACTGCTACTAGTGGACTAGTAGTATATAGGTACTAGGTACCTAGTAGTACCTAGTAGGTACTAGGTACTACTAGTACCTAGTAGGTACTAGGTATACCTAGTTGGACAGCGTAGCATGCTGAATAAATAACTGTCTTAAATAAAATGATTAACTAGGAAAACTCATTTACCAACTGATATAAGAGTTGTCAGATTTGCCTTGGCATCCTATTAAAGAAAATGACTAACTGTAAATCTTTACAAAGGGAAATTTTAGTGTTTTGGTTTTTGTTGCTTGAATACTGTTCTACTACTACTGTTCAATCAGCGGTTTTAAATCAATTCAGCTGGAATAGATTAAGATGCATGTTTTATAACCGTAAAAATTGCGCGTGTTTCAACAGCTATCTAAACTCACTTATGTCGACATTGATGCCAGGTATTGAGAGAAGATGAGAGGTCATTGCGATGAGAGGAGAGGTCATTCACTTGGTCTAGATTTACTTGTTTAGATGATTTTGATATCCGAAATCATGTCTCAACGGCTGCTAGAACAAAAAAAATTTGTGGTAAAAAATAAAAGAATTATCAAAAAATACTAAGTGTAAGGTTTGTCAGCTGTTCTTCTATAGAAACATGTACAGTTTTGAAACTCTAAACTAAAAACAAGGAGTGTTGCAACTCTTGTATGTCATTTTTTTCATAATTCAGGAAAAGGACAAACTAATTGTAAGTATTAACAAAGTGCTTTTTTGGTTAATGTGAAATGCATTATAGAAAGTTTTAGCCTTTAAATATGTATATACTGTATTGCAGTAGGTCGAATTAGTTGTCAGTAGTAGTCTTCTCGGTGATTATTCACAGACTATTTGAATTGTAATCAATGGCATCACCAAGGAAATGCGAGTAAGTAGAAAAAATTGCAGCAGCAAACTTGTTGAATTTGATATACTATATTTTATTATATATATTTTATGTATATTGTTGAAATTGATAGCTGGACTTGCCTGGTTTATCACTGAAACTGAACTGACCTGGCTGTAGCTAGGTCAGCAAAATAGCAATATAACAGGTCCAAAGGTCCATCTAGACAAAGCACACCAAGACACAAGAAAATCGCACACAGTAATTGCAATTACAACCAACAAAACTTTTCTGGTTTTCTGCAGTGTTTCTATGACAGTTTACGCAAAGTGCACCACTTGAAAATTGTGATTGGCTTTTTCAGCTATTTCTCAGCTATTTCTCAGCTTTCTCAGAGTATTTCATCATTTCTATGACTATATTGTATAATGCCGAGTAACATAGTAATGTACACATACTTTTATTGCAAAAGCCTGATTCCGGTAGCTGAGTCAGCTTTACCACACTAACAGGTGGACGTAACCTAAACTCTGGGCACCCTTTATCCGGGCCTGCCTGACACACCCGAAGGGTCAGGCCAATCCTCGATAAGTACCCAGCAGTCAGGCTTACTCCGAAACCAACTTAGCCTGCCTTCTGTGTCTCTATAATTGACTAGTCTAGGTCTACTAGCAGCTCGCTCTAAAGCCTGATCTCTTACCCTAGGACACTTATGTATTCGCGGCATCTAACTTTCGCATTTTCGCGGTGTAATCCTCTCGCGAAAATTTAATGAGCGAAACTAAACTATCATAACGAACGAGCGAAAACGCGAAGTTAAATAGCTTTGTTCATTGATATCCACAATAAAATCGTAATATTATAAATGCAAGCAACTTTCGTCTGTGGTTAGGATAGATGGGAAATTTCTGGTAAACTCATTATAGCTAATACACCAACTGAGCAGCATGGCAAAGCAATATCAGTTTAGTCACCGAATTTGTAACTGATGAGGATGAAAGTCTGTTAGGTGAAGTCGTAAAATTGAAGAATAATTATTGCAGTGATGAATTTTATTACTATCCAAAAACAATATCAACCCTCATCAGGTCCAACCACATTATCTCTTTCACTGCCAATCATGTACAAATTCGTTACCGGCCTAGTGCCAGCCATTTTACCGAAATTGCCGATATTGCTTCATGATATGTATACAGTATTTTTCAAGTTCTACTTTAATTATCTGTATAATCACGAAAATCTAAACTGGCTATTATGTCATCAACAACTAATTACCTGTTTTATGACTCGCGCGGGGTAGTTAATGAACTCACAGAACAATGTTCGTTTTTAGAATAGAAATTCTCAAACAAAAGTTTAAAACTGCTTCGTTGTTTTAGGCTGATTTTATAGAGAAATCTTCGGACAACACAGTCAATTTCATAACACTTAAAGACCGTGGGTTATGTGGTCAACAAATAATAAAATCAGGTTACCAGACAATTGCTGAGAAAGTCAGAAAATGCGTTTATGTCAGTGGCCCCTAGAAAACGCATAAATGCGTTTATGGCAGCGTAAGGGTTATACAGTTTTGGTTGTGAAGTTGGTTGTTACCTATCTATTTTCTTCTTCTTGGGATTCGAGTGTGAAAGTCACGGCGGGAGGGACCTAGACGTCATTGATAGTCTAAGAAACAAATGGCAGCAAGTGATCAAATTGAATTGTCGATCTCACCCACACGTTTCAACCTGTGGTTTACAAATACGAACTATTCCCAAATTGAATTTTTTTCTTATTAGTGAACTGGACCTGAGGAATGTAATGTTTTTTCCACTGCATTTATTTTCACACCACTATATTTTCGCACTCATCAGAGCTGCGAAATTAAGTTGCAGCGAAATTTTACTCTGTGTGCTACTCACGAAACTAAATACTAGCGAAATATAAGTGTCCTAGGGTATGCCTTTGCATATCCGATCAGGTCTAGTTAAAGCGTAGACCAATCTCTAGCCCCCTAGATCCACCCTGGCAGTTCTGTCTGATGTTAGATTGAAGCCTGCTTTCTGCAACCTTTATGCCACCCAGGCATAAAGGTTGCAGTAATGCCGCTATATTAGCCAGTGCAACTCGTGCACTGGCTTATATAGTGGCATCGCTCCGCCCACTATTCTACTTATGCCCATAAAAGGAATGTACACAGATTACATAAGTGTATGCATGCATATTTGATGAAAGGGAATATAAAGATTACATAATGCAGGCAAGTTTGGGCAGGCTATCCTGCTATTCTATGAGAGTCGATAATTGATACAAATACGGCAAACAATGAGTATACATTATCTCAGTCCTCCACAATATTTAGAGGATAAGGATCTATCTATGTATATATTGTTTTTGTATTTAAAGGATAAAGGTCTATCTATGTATATAAATGTCAAAGTGCCTCGCTAATGAAAAGTGGTAAGCAACTACATCCCCTACCACTGTTTCTAAACTGCTTCTTAATACCCGTGCAACACCAAACATTCCACTAGTTAATGACTAAAATGTTATACAAAGGAAACCAAAAAGTAACAATTTTTTAACATAATAAGAATAGTTTGAATAATAATGAATTTTTTTTAAAGTGATAGGAAAATTGTAGAAGACATCAGTGAATGTGCTGCCCGTTGTGATTAGAGCATTGGAGGTGATACCAAATCTAAAGGAGGAATTAGAGAAGCTGGAGAAGGGAGATTGCCAGAGCACAATTTTCTGCTCTATTGAGATCTGTAAGGATTTTACGGAAAGTACTGGATATCTGAAGGAAAGGAACCTTACCAAATACTAATGTACTACTAAAAAGCTAAAAAAAGTCAACAATGGTAATAATGTAATAATAATCATGTAAAATTAATTCAATATTACTAATTTAGAAAGAATCAGTTAAGTGATAACCCTTTGGCTTTAAGCTAAGACCTGGGCTCACTTACTACCGACTACTTGGTTATGAAGATGGTTTTATAATAATTATAATAATATTAACAGTAATAATAATAGTATTATCAGTAATAATAATAAAATTAATAATAACATTAACAGTAATAACTGGTCACTCTTCATAGTTAAGGATTGATCAAACTCAGTTTGATAACTTTGTTAATAGAAATGAAATTCGGTAAAACTCTGTTATGGAATTTAACTTGAAGCAATAACTTAAACTTACAGAGAGGCTTCTTATTTTTGGTTTTAACGATTACATCAGGGTAGACATGCTCTAGAGCTGAATGAGTTGTGTCCTTACATCTCAAAGTCACCCCTCCTCTATCCTCTATAACAGGGGTGTATATATCGGTTGTCCCAACTACCTCATTTCCTCTCAAGACCTCTGTAGAAGATGGAGAATATTGTTTATATATATATTTTTAGTGCCACATTGTAATTATAGTGCACAAGATGTAGTCAGAGCCTTCAAACAACTCTATCATAGCATGACCCTCTATGCTGAAATGTTTTAATAATGCATATGGTGGAAGATTAAAAAAACAGTTATCAAGGAGCCCTAGATTTCTTTTGTCAAACTAAAAAAATTATTTTATTGTGACTATAAATCAATTTTTAAGCCATTTGCTAAAAACAAACATTTTTTCAATGATATGTACTCAGTTAAGAGACAAATATTTGGGAACTATTTAATATTACAATTATTATTATTGTTAAAAGTTGTTTTTTACAGTTGTGTGGTGGTAGGTGACTGGTTTTAGTCCGTGTTGAGTCCGGGTCTTAACAACAGGCCAAAGGATCCAATATCTTCCTCAATTCCACTAAGAGAGGACCTTCCTCAAAGTGTGAGCTGTTCTTAAGATGGCTCTTTGTATTTAATAATGTATAATAATAATAATAATTATTATTATTATTTATTATTACGATTCATTTCTGTTGTTTCTTTGAACTGCATAAACCTAATTTAGCTCTTAACTTAATCGTATTTAAGAATAAAACTCACATCAGAAAATTATTCAAGTAGTTTAAAAAATAAACCTCTAATTTATTATTGCATTGTTGTTAGCATAATATTGTTTTTGAGATAAGCTTTAAGTAAAAAACAGGGGAAAATTTTAGATTTAACCTACAAAATATGCTTCAAGCATTTAAATAGAGAAAATCATGATGGCAGTTGGTATGTAAGACTCTGTGATGTTGCAAGTATACAGAGCTGCTCAGTTTGAAAATCAGAACCCTAATTTTGAAAAACTGAAAAGTTGGAGACCATTAAGTTAATAAATAAAATTGTTGAGTTGCCAAACTAGATTCAGTAATTATAATTATTTATGCTATCTAAAGTACGAAATTAATTTAGTTGAAAAACAACAGTCTAAACTAACGTCTGTTTTTATGATTTATAGAGAAAAAATTAAAGCAATATCTCTTTGTGAAGCATTAAAAAAACTTATGATCTAAGGCTTATTATTGATCTAAGGCTATTGTGTGGCTAGAAGCTGTTTGTATCAACACTAACTAAGCCTAGGATACAATATTATAATATTACAGCGTTATAAGTATTGAATGGTTGTTAATTATTAGATTGGCCTCTATAGAGCTACTCAAACTTATGGCATTGCCATAATTAGGTTGCTGAGTGCCTGTACGACCACTTACTGCAACATTTTCTGGTACTGGTAGCGAAGTATATTTACTGATATGCATTACAAACCATAGGCAAATTTAGAGGCCGGACTCCCTCCGTAAGATTGGCAAGAAAATGTAAACCCTTGACCTTCATATATTTTATCAGGGCTGTTCAGTGTCAACTTTTTAGGTCTATCTGCAAAGATTGTGACAAATAATAAGAGCTATAATAATAGCAGTGTCCATCCATGCTAAAAGCGATAAAAAAGAAAATTACCTTGTACAGAAATCGAACTTAAATACTTCATATTCCAGTCCAGCACTCTACACACTTCCACCACTCAGTTGTCTTGTCACTACATGCATTTATTAGTCATCTAGTGATTACTCATTACGATCTCTCACGATGTGCAAGAATTCTAAATGCACTAGAAATTTTAAAATCAAGAAAGGTAAATGATTTGCGCAATTGGTAGCATGCTGAGAACTAAAGATGAATGTTGTGTGGTATAGTCTGGTATGATGTAATACTTTTTCCCATCTATAAATTGTGGCTTTGCACAGATGAATGGCTGGACATGGCTTTTATTATAGTAAATAATTGTTAGCTGTACTATAATAAGGTCTGTGCCTGTCTGTCAGTCAGTCTGTCTGTTAGCTCGGAGCCATGGTTAAAAACTAGAAAAAATATTCTCACAAATTCTAATGATTAATACGCTATTACCTTCTCCAATTGCTCACCTTTTGAAACGGTAGAATTATTGTGTTTTATTGGCACACCAGACAATCTATCAATAGGCACACAACTTCCATAACACTAGTTACTTCTATAGTCTCTGACCTAATAGCAACTTTATAAAAGAAAACTTTTAGAGATACATGTAAGTGTGTTTAATGATAGGAGTAAGCAAAAGTGAGTCAGTCTGTGACTTTCCATTAAAAATCGTTGAAGTCAACCATGTTTAGCCATTAAACTCTCGATTTGAATAATAAACTTCATTCTATATATAGCTGTAATGGAAGCTCCTCAAATCTCCAATAAAATTGACAGGTGGTAAGATATATGTTCTGGTTATTTATTAATTTTAACACATCGTGCTGTCAAACATATTAGTTGAATATACAGGTAAATTGACCGCACAGTTAGAACTATAATAAATTTCAAAGCTACATAAACATAAGAAAGTTGGTTTCTACTTACAAAAATTACTGGTCCTTTCAGAGTTCCATTTAATTAGGAAAACTGACCAACATCTACTTACTAAGGCTTGATTATTTTAAAACTGATCAATGTGCGTGTGTTGCGCTTTTCTTCACACTTTAGCATAGCGTTGCTTTGATCCGGACTTTCTATTCAAATGTTTGAATCGCTGCACACAACGAAGTCTTTATCTAATGAGAATGCTGGCTAGCTTCCAACTCCATCTCCTGAGAATGCTGCTAGGTGATGATAACTTCGTCAATTGTAGATATTCCTTGTGATAGATGTGGTGACGATCGTACGCTTTATAATAGGTTACAGTGAACAAATTAAACAAAGCTCATGTTTGGCATAATGAAAAATCTTCCCAATACAATAGCCAAAAAAATAAACTCATTAAAAGTTAGGCTGCAAAAAAAAGTTTAAATTGTTGCAGTAGCTATAGCTTACATCTAAACATAATGTAGCCATATTATGTTTCATAATTTTATCCGATGAAAAAAACCTTGATTTTTGAACTCTATAACATCTACTAGGATACATACATATACTAGGACACAGAATAAGTTCTACAAAAAGTAAACAAAAGTTCTAAAAAAAGTAAACAAAATACGCAATAAGGTTGAGACAATGACTTTGTAAATTCATTTTAAGCAAACCGAAGCATGACAATACAAATATAATGCAATTCATAAACAGGACTATTACAAGCAAACCAATTTTTTAAAGATTACATAATACTGAATTGTGTTAAAGTAAAGCTACGAAGCTCAGAATGTAACACAGTTTATGGAAAAAAATAAAAAAAAGAATTCGTAAAATGAAGTGCTTCAAAATACTTAAAAACTCATAAAAAATTAATTATTCGAAGCCTCAGAATAATTATGGCGATCCGAGAAAAAATTGATTCTAAAGGGGCTTGAACCTATGGTATTCTGGTTGCACACTGGCGCTTTGACAAACTGCACTAAACAGCGATCTACTTGTACTAAAGAATAATTGTTCAAATACTTATTCTCTGTGCTTTACAATCAAGAAGTTAGCAGATTAATAGATAGCAGCCAATAATAATATAAATGACACTTAAAAGAGGAGTATTATTGATAATTTTCCACGACCTGCCTGACTATTTCTCATGACACGCTAGTGTGCCCAGCATACTGGTTCGAAATCACTAGTCTAGATCAGCAGTAGTAAGCTAAACATTGTTAAACCTGTTTTACTTTCTGCAGATGAAAACTCATTTGTGGTTGGTTCATTCAAAGAATTCATTGAAAATAAAATCGGTTTCATGTGACTTAAAAAACTTTAATTTTAAGTTCAACTATTGGTGCAGATTGTCGAAACACATAAGTTAGAAATGCTGTGTCCCAACATCTTAAGTTTCTGTGAAGATTTGCAGTCGCTTTCTTTATGTACTTTTTGTGCTATTGAGTATATGCTGGCAGCTTTTACTCCTCACTTGATTCCAACCAGTTGGAAGCCATGGAAGAGTTCATGGCGCTACTTCTCCCTCACCATCCTCGCCACTTTGAGCTTAAAAATGAACACTGACAGAATTTTTGGAAATTTTTTCAGAAATTATCAATATTTTTTACCATTTGCAATTGTTTTTAATGTTTGCGGTGATCGGCTTGCCAAGATGTTTCAAGATTAAAATCCATAAAAATTGATCACAATTAAAATGCTCAGAAGAGAAATTCGTGTGAAATGATGTCATTAGTTTTTATTGTAGAGATAGTTGATATTGGCTATTGCGTTCTCTATTCTGTTGGGCTTTTTTGCAATTTTAGACGTCATAATTTCAATTTTGCTTGATCTGAGCATTTTAGTTGCAATCAGATTTTCTCAATTTTAATCTTGAAGCATTCTGGTAGTCAGATTACCTCAAACATTAAAAACAACCACAAATGATAGAAGTACCGATACTTTCTGATACAAATTCTTAAAACTTTTATGTAAGTTTATCTTCAAGTGTAATGCCACCAGAAACTTACAGATAATTCAGGAAACTCTAGAAACTTTTGAGTCTATTGAAACAACATCATTGTTTTGCCCTAGACTTAGACACTCACATATAGAGACTGAAAGAGGTATTCCATGAATTGAAAAGAGCCCCACAAGCTATAACCAAACTGCAACCCGTTTGCTGCTAGAGTGCGACATAACTTTAAAAAAAGATGCCATAAAAATGTTTCCACAAAGCTTGGGAGCCTTCATGGGTGCCGGTAACTGCTACCAACAACTTATCTTGAAGTATTCCAAGACAGAGCAACTTTTGAATCTTCGGTGCTTAAAGAACAGATCCTTTGGTTGTTATCTGGAGCGACAGTCAGCATCCGACGCGCTAAAGGATCTCGAGTGACTGCGCCTACAGTATTCTAGCTCATACTGGCTATTAGCTACTGTTTAATCTGGGTACAGCTGCCAATACAATAAGCCATCTGCTTTGAAAAGCAAGTCAAGCAAGAGCTACTGGTCTGCAAACAATCCAAGACTATCTCGTCTGGGGAGCGAAATTACTGTGTTACATTGTAAAAAATTTTGACCATCACGCAGGTAGCAGTACACTATAAACTACAGTTATACAGACAAACATCTGTAGTAAGAACTGACTATGCATCAGTAGCTTTGTTGTAAACAGCACATCCTCAAGAACAGCTGGCACGATAGCTGGAGATCTACTAAAAACGTAATAATGACCAAGAAAGTACCTAACTCTCTGTCTATTAGGAGAGATTTATGGCTCATTTAATAGATCCGAAGATCTAGTGCGCACACTCAGTCACTCACTCATTCACTCACTCACTCACTCATTCAATCATTTACACACACACTCACTCACTCACTCACTCACTCACTCACTCACTCACTCACTCACTCACTCACTCACTCACTCACTCATTCACTCACTCACTCACACACTCACTTCTCACCAGCTTTTAGAATAGTGATTAGGTGTAGAAAAGGCGATGAAGTACTTTAAGACAGGACAACCAGAAATACTCGAAAAGATTGCAGAAAGACTATTGGAATATACTAATCAAAGCAAACAGTTTTCTGCAACACCCAGTATAAAACATCTCGTTGAACCAAGAATAAGTGATTAGAAAACTGCTTGCAAGACACTTGCAGATGAAAAGGTTTTTGGCAAATTATCCAACACTGGAGAAATATTTTGAGGCTATTAAGGAAATGAAGACCGTACTACCAGCAACAACAAAAGTCTAATACTAATTTTATCACTTTTGACTCTTCACGATTATTAATTGTGTCTCTTTGATTGTAGATATTTTTGTGAGATGTCGAAATACTTGAATGGGAGCCAGAAGGCCCTGTGTTTTACTGTGTGCATTTGCAATACACAGCAAACGACACCAAACATAAAAAAGTTTCACTGTTATTCGGGCACAAACCATAAAAATTCGTACAATTTTTAAAATTCTTAAAAATATTTACAGTAGCATCATATGAATCGAGCACATGTTCATCATTCTTTCATGACTCGAAATAAACTGAAAAGTTATAAGTATTATCATACAAATTTTCATTTGCATCACAATCATCCATGACCTACCGACAAACAAATATATCATATATATTTGAATATCATTCCAATAAAAATTGTCACTACAACGAAGAAATAGATAAAAATATTTGAAAAAGGTTAAAGATGTAAGTGAAAATTCTGATCTAATGCCCTGCGCAAGGATTAAATTGATGGGTTTACACTGTTACTTAGAAGCAGCTTTTGTAAACAGAGCCAAGTAAAAGCCGTTATTCCGTCGTTAAGGTTTCTGACAGACCCTGCGCAATGCTGGAATAATAGTTGTTAGGGTTCAAAAGGTTAAACAGCTAGCCCTAGAGACATAAAACTAATAGGAAATAAAATTTCAAGGCTTCAAAAAGGATGACCAACAATGATGTAGTGAAGTACATGTAGATTCATCAGCTATGATTATAGGATGTGAAATATGATTAGGTATTTCTGAAAAGTTCAATCTCCTTACCTCCGCTTGCTTTCAGCAGCAGAAAAAATAGAAGGAGAATCCTGCTCTGCCCTTGCATACCTCTCCTAAGAAAATATTGATGTTAGGTATTATTAGCAAGAGTAAGGGATTTCATTGTTGTTCTATAGAAATGTCAAATCGCCAATTGAATCCAACAGCACAAAGGCTTGAAAAGGTTTCAGCTTAATAAAGCCACACCAATTATAATCTGAAATACTTTTTGTTCAACAGCCTAATACAAGCAATGTGATGACCTAATTAAAAGTAATTTTGCCATTTACCTGTTTCTAATTATGAAAAACAGAAATATCTATCTGCACACTTCTGAAAACCCTCCGTTTTTTAGTTTCATAGAACTTTTAGCATTGAGTGCATAAATTGAAAATTGCAGCTCATCGGAATTAGCAGCTTTGGCTGAATGAACATTATCAAGTGACAGGAAAATAAACTCTCTATATGAATGCAGAAAACAAGTTACAACTATCTCATTTTTAATGCACTTTTTAACAGCCCTTGCTATGCTGAAAGCATCACATCTGATCATTATAAAATAAGCACTTGAAAGTTTGCCTCTTTGGACTTTCAATTTATAAATAGCATAATCAGAGATAAGACAAGTTTTCCAGTTTTTAGGAAATTAACTTTCCTTTAAACGTTTACTTGCAACAAAATTCACATTACAGTTGTTTGGTATCAAAAGATTCACCATGTCTTACTCTGTTGTGTTGTAAGTGCAAAATATGAGGATATGTGATTAAAAACTCTTAAAAGCTCAAAAACGAACAATTAATCGCCGCCATCACAAAACCGCCATAGATTAGAATCGTGATACTATAATCAATAGTGATACTATAAAATATCACTATTTTATAGTATCACTATTATATTATAGTATATCACTGTTATTATAGTAAATCCCTATATAGTATAGTATATCACTATTTTATAGTCATACCACTGTAGGGTTACAAACAATGTACAAAAAAAGTTTAGACATTAGAGCAAATAAAGTTTGTTTGTTACTGATTTGTAAAGCTGATATGTCAGAGCCAGAAGTTAGCGTGACGGGAACACATAACTTCAAATATTAGATGTTTTTTTTGGCAAAATGATTATGGTTTTTAACAATTTTAAATACACAAATTTAAAACTGTAAAAAAGTTTTACAAATTCTTTTAAACACACCATATTTATGAAAATAATAATAATTATGTTTGGATGGTTTCTTAGTCCTGGTTTTTCGTACTAACAGATGCAATAACAGATTTCTATTGTTTTCTTTTGTTAGAAAAGAGCAATATTATTTGCGATAACATATTATTGACATGTTTATTGAAATTTATTGGGGTTTTCCGATAAATTCTCATGACAATGAAATATAAAATGCCAAAATGTTTTCATACAAATAGTAGTGCTATGAAACCATAACAGTATAATGATAGACTTTTATTATTGTCGGTTTGTACTGCAATGGCAAACAAATGTATATATTGTATAAAGTGGCAGCAACATAGTGCAAATGTAAAAACATTAAGCAAAACTTTGATAAAATGACATTTCAGAAATGTAAACACGCTTTTAGAGTGCATATGCCGACAACATTTCAAAAGGTTGTAAATATTTCTGTGTTGTTCATTAGACTCTTTGTAAAGTAATTCATACAATGGCTAATAAGTAGAGACAGGTGGCTAACAAGTAGAGACAGGTGGCTAACAAGTAGAGACAGGTGGCTAACAAGTAGAGACAGGAAATATTTTGATCACCACTTCAATATTAGCAACACAGACCATAAAAAGTACAACCACACTATTAATTGCTTCTGTACTATTTTAACAAGTATTTTTACTCAATAATATATTAACCAAATATTTTGATGGAAATCGGGATTTTCCCAAAGACTACCTGCTTTTAACCGAGTAAAAATACAATAACCTTACTGAATATGCTACCCCGACGCATAAAAAGAACTTTCTAAAATAACATTGTGTTATGCTAAGCAGTGTAAATACATAATCACAGCACAGTTAACGAAGCAATCATATTGTAATAACATTAGGTTTGCAAAACTTTTTTATTAGTAAACATTAGAAACGTTGGATTAACACACTAACCTTGAGATAAGATCTATCTTACAGAGCCTCTGGTTTAGCAAGTCTCATCTGACTACTACAGGGAAGTACCATGTGCAAGAGACATCAACTTGTCTAGTGCAGTGTAAATGAACTTTAACAATCTCTGCAAATCGAAATAAAGTTCTTTACCTATTCAGATAATTAGCAATGATTGAGAATGCATGATGTTTTGTCATCTTTTGTCATTGTTCACTGAGTGAACTGGGCATTTTTCTTGTGGCTAATGTGTTTATAGACATGATCAAAAGCTATCATGTTTAGCTAATCTAAAATGCCTATTCATGGTTAACTGACCTGAACTGCACTATGAAAGAGATCATAAGTTAGCTTTTTGGGAAGGAGAGAGACAAAGGTTGACATGAGTGTAGGCTGGTTTTGTAACACTCCTTCTTGATTGGATATAAGCCTCTAAGTCTATGAGAAAGCTTCAGATTAAAAATGTGTAACTCTATTGTTACGCTCTTATGCTATTGTATTGGACTAAGGCTAATGATGCTCCTAGTACTTGCCTTTTAGCTAACTTGATTGTGTTTAGGTGTTAAACTGAGTAATAGTCCTGTACGCTAATTTAATTTATTCATTTATACGTTGATTATCATTATAACTGTACAGGGATCTTATTGACTATTTGCTGGGCTAGACTAGACTAACTTATTTCACTGAAAGATTTTGTCACAAACAAGTCAGCAATGAATCAGACGACACACAATAAAAGAAACAATATTATGGACTGCCACGCTTAAAGCATAACAAAGAAACATTTCTGCACTAGCTTGTAAAAACTGTTGATTCACATAAGGTGTTGCATAACTACCGCTTCTACTTTCTCAGGATCTGCCGAAATACCTTTATCTGAGACAATAAAACCTAGAAACTTAACCTTGCTAAAACGGAATTGGCATTTCTGCGCGTTCAAGGTTATAGCAATGTCTCTGAGTCGCTCAAGCAAAGCCTTCAACCTTATATCATGTTCCTCTACCAAATTAGCTTGTAAGAAGATATCATCAGCCATGTTTTGTATGCCCTCTAGACCTGACAAAACCTGCTGGATGATATACTGAAAACATTCCGGGCTAGCATTGACTCCCATTGTCAACCGCTTGTAGCGATACAGGCCAAATGGAGTGGAGAAAGTGGTAATATCCTTGATTCTTTCTCTAATTCTACTTGATTAAAGCCCTGATTCATATCTAAACGGGAGAGAGCCTTCCCTCCCTCTAAATTAGCAAGCAGTTCCTTGATTGTGGGAATGGGGTGGCGTTCACGCGTAATTGCTTTATTTGCCCTTCGCATGTCAACCATTACCCTAATGTCACTATTGTCTTTAGGTACACACACCAGGGGACTGCTCCACTGAGACGGGACACCCACAACCTGCTCTATGACATCCTCACCCACCATAGCATCTAATTTCCTACGTAACCCCTCCCTGATTCCAAAAAGGAGTTCTCCTAAGAGGTTGAGCTACTGGCTCTACTGTAGGGCCTATGTGGAATTTGACGTAATATCCTACGAGCTTACCCAAGCCTTGGAAAACTGTCGGAAAACTTTTAATTATGTCATCAGAATTGCCAGGAAAAATATTACACAAAACATTATCACTATATGACACTAAAGACAGACTAACAGCTGTTTCATGTGATAACAAGCATTTAGCCACACCAATGAAAACATAGAAAAGAGCATGTGCCATTTTATGACCACATTGAACATTAGCACTGAATGACCCACACAAATCGGATTTTCTCTTGCTGCCATAGCCGAAAAGATTGTCATCATCATTGACAGCTTGCAGTGAGATGCTATGCTTGGACTTCAGCTTATTATAAGTGACAACACCAATAATATTGCTGCAGGCTCCAGTATCAAGAGCGAATGGAATTCTCTCACCCATGATGTTGATATAGCATCTAGGCATCTTACTTCTAATATGCTGAATGGCATACATGTCACTATCGCTTGACTCAAGGTTGTTTACGGCGGACACGCTAGTAGACTTTTTGGGTTTTCCATTACAGAATTTAGATCCCGCAAGGTTTCCTTTTTTTGTGGCATGTGTTACAGTTACGGTGCCTCGTTGGTCAATCTGTACTGCTGCTAAGATGTTTCTCGCTCATACACCGGAAACATGCTTTCTTCTTAACTGTAAAACTAGGAGTAGACGATTTCTTACCATGCCTCCTTTGCTTCCTTACAGCTGAGACATTGACTGCGAGTGGGGTGGTGACACTCATAAAGTCTAATTTCTCTTCAATCTCCACTTGTCGAGCTATGGCTACCGCTTCGGAAAGGTCTGCTTTTCTGTCAGCTGGCATTGATAAAGTCCTGTCCAGAACTGTTTTACTACTGACACTTATCCGGAACTGTTCTAGCAGATTTTTTTTCAAATTAGCCTGAAACTCACACAATCGAGCTTGAGATCGTAGTTTCAGCACAAACTCTGAAACTGACTCTGATGGACTTCTTTTCACCTCTCTGAATTTCACCCGCTCCATCATCTTGTTCATTGTTGCTCCATAATGCCTTTGTAGCAGCTCAATTAACTCCTCTGCAACTTCTTTTGGCTTCCTTGATACAGTTAGGCAGGCCAGCGTTTCATATTGCTCTTTTGACAGTCCCATGATGAGCACATGTTTTTTCTTGTCCGGTTTGGTTCCATGAAACACAAATTTTTCAAATACGTCTCCACCTTCCCACCATACACCAGAACCGCTGACGCTGTGGTTGCACTTGTTGCTGACATATTTTCCAGGCTAGCGTAAAAACTTTTTCCTTCGTCGCCAATTTAATGTATTCATTTATACGTTGATTATCATTAGAAATGTACAGGGAGCTTCCTAACCGTTTGCTGTGCTAGACTAGACTAATTTATTTCACTGAAAGATTTTGTCACAAACAAGTCAGCAATGAATCAGACGACACACAATAAGAGAAACAATATTATGGGCTGCTACACTGAAAGCATAACAAAGAAACATTTCTGCACTAGCTTGTAAAAACTGTTGATTCACATAATGTGCTGCATCAGGTGACATACAGGTGTGATGATCATGAATAATCAAAAAATACAAACCTTGGTACATTACAGCTATGAACAAGATTGGTAATTTATTTAATAGAGCCGTTGTGTGAGCTCAGCAAATATTACCTACTGGTTAAAACCTTTTGTAGAAATGAGTATGCAGCAGGCTTAAAATATAGGGTATAATAAGTACTCAATCTACTCTGTTTATTTTTTACAATATTAAAAAGCTCAAAGTTTATTCCTAATAAATTATGACAATGCTAAATTTAAGTAGCGCGAAAGACAGAAAGACAATAATTCATTGCTAGCATTACAATACTTTTCTTTGATTCATTAACTCAGCTGTTGTCAGTTGTTTCTGGTGGTTTGGTGGAAACACCACAAACCATTTCAATAGTCCAAGTAGTGGTAACAGGTTGAAAGGGTTTAAAAAAGTAAGCAGGGAACTATATCAAAATACCAATAAACATAATGCATGTATATTGATACAGCATAAAATGGTGAGGTGTTCAAATATTCGAGCTAAAGTTCTTGCTTAGTGCAGATTTACCTGCTTGTGAAATGTCAATGCAAACCTTTTGTAAATAGTCACCAACGTGATGTGATGGACCAATTCTTTTTATAAATTGAGCGAATTAATTTTTAGCTGCTTAAAATGTTTTCAAAGTCAATATTCTAAAAGATTTTTGATGTCTAAATAGTCAAGCTATTTCTCCATTTACTTGTTAAAACACTATTCATATTTCACCACAGCATGTTTATAAAAATATTCTTTACAATCTTTATGAACATCTAACTGTGGCATAACTAAAGTTGTTGGAGTTTGAGCTACATGTATGTCTAAGGCAACGACAATGACTTTAAAATGGTTCAGTACGTGGTATGCAGGATAAAACACGCTTAGTATAAAATAATGGATAAAACAAACTGATATAACTGTTTTCATTTGACATACAGCCCACTCACAGCACAGACAGAAAAATCTTATTACACATTTGATGAAACTTTGACCTTTGCACCTGCGTAAGAAATTTCTTTTTTCCCCTGCATCTAGCTTTCTTTTTTCTTTCTTTCTCACTCTCTATCTCCTTTCTTTAGCTTTATAGCTCTTCTGCTCTCTTGCTATCTCGCTCTCTCACCCTCTCACCCTCTCTCCATGTCTCCTTCTCTCTTCCTTTCTCTTTCTCTTTCTCTCTCTCTCTCTCTCTCTCTCTCTCTCTCTCTCTCTTTCGCTCTCTCTTTCGCTCTCTCTTTTTCTCCCTTTCTCTCCCTTTCTTTCCCTTTCTCTCTCTCTTTCTTTCTCTCTCTCTCTCTCTCTCTCTCTCTCTCTCTCTTTCTCTCTCTTTCTCTCTCTCTTCTCTCTTTTTCTCGCTTTCTCTCTTTTTCTCTTATTCTTTCTTTTTTCTTATTTGCTCTTTCTCTTTTTTTCTTTCTCTCTTTCTCTCGTTTTTTCTCTTTACAATCTTTCAATTTATTGATGCTTGTAATTTTACTTCTATTACGCATAAAATGCTAGCTTTACTGTAAGTTGTAGCAAACATGTCATTGAGTGCAATGAGCTTTTATGAAACATTGTTAAATATAGATATAAAATAAAAAAAGTGTTTCCAAATTTAAAATGAAACAAGTATTGAAAGATCTAACAAAAGATCTTTTGACAAGTTGGAGGTAAGTTACCAGAATTATTCTATCCAAAGGTTTAATAATTGTTTGTCCAAATTATTGTTTGACCGGAAAGAGAGAGAGCAAAATATAAGCGACATTCGCTTTGGCCCAACAAAGGGTTAAATTTATCTTCTCAAAATTCTGACGAGCCATTTGAAAAATACACTGCCAGCCTCTATTTGAACGCCACCTCCAATGGACTGCCGCTACAGAAGAGGAGTTGAAAAATAGAGCGCCATTGCGTTCAATAAAATCTTTACGATATATATATATATATTTGATATATATATATCAAATTTTTTGATATATAAATATATATCAAACTATTTGATATCTATCTTTACTTTGATGCCTTTCCATTGCCTGACGCTTTGCGCTGGAACAGGACCTGATAGTGAAGCTCGTAATGCACTTATAGTAATAGCCTACCATACTAGAAAGCTTTCTAAATTTCCGAGCACTAGGATATGGCCACTCCCAGACTGCCCACACGTTCTCAAGGTCAGTAGCCATTTCTTCTTTGGTAACCACATAACTAAGATAGCAGAATTGAGGCTTCAGAAGTGCACTTGGAAAATAAAGCGCCATGGCGTTCAATTAAAACTTTACGATATATATATATATATATATATTATATCAAATATTTTAATATATATAAACATATATTAAAATATTTGATATGAAATATTTCAAACATGTGCAAATATATATTTATATATAAATATATATATCAAATATTTTGATATATATAAATATATCAAAATATTTGATATCTACTTTTTCTTTGATACCTTATCTTGCCTTATGCCTCACAGGACATGATAGTGAAGCTCCTAATGCACTGATGGTAATAGCCTACCATACCCAGGAAGCTTTCCGGCTTTCTGAGCCGCTAGGATATGGCTAGTCCCAGGCTGCCCGCACTTTTTCAAGGTCAGCATCCACTCCTTCTTTGGTAACCACATAACTAATATAGCAAAATTGAAGCTTCAGAAGTGCACTTGGCTGGTTTGAGCTAGAGTCCCATTTCTTGTAGCCATTGGAACACTTCCACATGTACAAGCGAGTTCCAAAGTTTGGTGCAATGCTGATGATGTCATCTAGATAGAGCAGCAGAGGTTTTACCTAAAGACCATGTATTACCAGCTCCATCATACTTTGAAAGATGTCTAGTGTAGAGCTCTGCCTAAAGGGCAAGAAATTTCACCTCCAAAGGCTGGAATGTGATATAAATGCTGATTTCTTCTTGCATCAACATTCAGGAGCACTTGAGAGTAGCCGCTGACCAGATCCAGCATAATATATAATCTGCTGTTGTGCAGGCTGTCAAAGTTTTTATTGATTCAAGAAAGAAGGTAAGCATTATGATTGGTTACGGCATTCAGGCATCGATAGTCGATGAAGAACCTCCACTTACTTTTTTTCTAACTTTCTAACACATAAATATTCATTTTGGCTGTTTATGCCAATGTTCAAATCTAGACTTGGTCCAGCGTTACCAGACTAAAAACCATCAACATAAGAGAGAAACATCAATAGAAAAATGTCTAGCTATTATATCTTCTCACTCAATATTTATGTGTTAATATTCAAGTTTTTGCCAAACAAGAAGTCTCACAGGATATGAGCGTGATCTTCTATGGTAGGTGCATGATTCATGTCTGAGCAGCCAAGTATAGTTCAAGCTGTTCGGTATGTACAGTAACATTTTAAATATTACTCAATTATTATATCATTATGCTCAGAATAAAAAAAACATCTTTAGAAGTGACCACCAAATTTGGGCCTCCACCATTTTATGAGAGAATAGTTCTTACACTTGCCATGCTTACATCAGTAGCAAGTGCGCATGACTGGAGATTAGACTGGGCATGATTAGACAAAGGAGCTCAGAAATATTTTGTAGTTGCTACATACCTTGCCCACTTCTGTACTCATTGTGAAATCACCCAGAACAGTGGTTGTTAACCTGGCTTCGATTGATATATTTTCTTGCTTCATAAGTGAGCTCATTTAGCACTGGGAGCTCACAAAAACACAGGCGTCACTGCCTACAGGTATTTTTTAATGACATTTGGTGACTAAAAACAGGTTGGCACTCAGATCACAGGAACAAAACAAAGCACTAAGGAGTTGTGCTGCCTACACAATCCATAGGTACATCTGGCATTGAAAGATAGACAAGCGCTATGATACTATGGGTGAAAGTATTTATTGGTTGCTTAGCAACAGTTGATCAGGTATATGTACCAATGAAGTCAAACCAAAGCCAGCTTGGAAGATGCCCTGAGAGTAAAGCATAGCCATGTAACCAAACATTTCAGCACATGAGTTGTGGTCCCCAACTAGGTTGCAAGTTAATAGACTATCATTCAAAAGTGCTAGAAGATTGGCAGCTTAGCTTGTCAGCACTACAAGATATCTAACTGGGAGTTGTCTCTCTACATAAACACTGGTAGTTCTCGTTACATTTAGTGAAGGCTTCTGGTTTTTTATGTCAACAGAACTTTCGTTTATACCGATACCATATTTGGTCATCTCTCTTGTGTTAGATATAAATCAAAGCAAAGAATTTTAGTAATTTTCTGTTGTTCCAAAATTCAACTCATAAAGATCATCATGTGCATACATGTATCAGTGAGTTGTTGTTCTCAATACTGGTGATTCAATATCAAGGCTTGCTGCAAAAACTAATGAATCAATTATATTAACAAATCGATAAAATTGTTGATTATAGGGATTTTATTCACATCATTAGCAATTAGTTAAGAGGCTATTTATTGGTTACCACTCTTTGAGTGTATGCTCTTACATGAGTTAAACTAGAACAATGATCCATGAGTAAAACAAGTTTTCAAAGGTGAATGCTTTTTAGCAAAATATAAAACCGATAACTGGTAAAAAATCATATACTAAAAAAGTAAAAATAGATTTTAAGACACATCATCATCAATAAATGACTAATAATATATAACAATGTGTAACCAGACTAAAAATGAACAACTCAAAATGAATACTTTTCTTATTACATTGTAGATGAATGCCATCCATCCATGTCTTCATAAGGTTGGTCATCCACTGCGATGGAGTATGGATGGTCAACTTTGCTGTTTAAAGCTAAAACTTCATAACTGCCTGTCTCTTCACCTAGAAACAAAAAACCAAATACTCGGAAACTATTATTGCTTCTAGAGACTATTATTACTTTTCAATGACAACATAAAATTAAAACCTTGTCTTATCCTTTATAAATGTGGTCATTACCTGCAGTTGCCGTGTTAGTCAAGTTTGACCGTCTGCCACGTGTCGAATTTGACCTGGTAAAATATCAAGAACTGCCAATATAAATAAAGTGCAGGGTTTATGTATTGATGATTGATGTATTGATGATTAATCATGCTTGACTAACTTGGTCTTTGCATAGCTTCTTAAAAGTTTTCTTGCAACAAAATTCATATTACAGTTATTCGTATCAAAAGGCTCACTATGTCTTACTCTGTTGTAGGCGCAAAATATGTGGAAATGTGATTACAAGCTGTTAAAAGCTCAAAAACGAAAGTTAATCGCAGCCATCACAAAAACGCCGCAGTTTGGAATCTCTTTATTTCGGCGACATACTCAAACGTTTTGGTTATTGTTTTGACACGTGATGTTATCACGTAAAATTAAAAGGCCAATAAAAGGCTCAATATAAAACGGCCCATAACAGTGGTTTATGAAAAACACTTTGGGTTCTACCAAAGAGCCTGTATCAAATATAGATGCTCGCTACTTTACAGTTTTGTTTCGGCCTGGTCTAATCATCTGATCGCAATCTGATAATGTGACCCATACTTCCTGCCAAATGATGCGAACAATCTCTGCAGCCTTTTCTCGATTATCACAGGTGACCAACAGGCTTCTCAAGTTGATCAGAAGATGATATGCACTCCTTCGAGCTAAGGTTAAAAAGATTAGGCAAATTTCTACGGCAGGTTTTGAGATATTAATGCTCAAAGTGACAGCATTACAATGATAATGAAATAGACACCTAAGGACAATAGAAATGGTTTTATTGCAAGAATGAGGTATATTTGTGAAAAAATTTTGATGAACCGGGTTGCATGAAAGTTTAAACAGAAGCCATATTGTTCAGCTACATCCTATTTGAGCCGTTTTGGAAAGGGATTCCAATCTACGACATTTTTGTGATGGCTGCGATTATCTGTTCGTTTTTTAGCTTTTAAAAGCTTGTAATCATATTTTCACATATTTTGCACCTACATCACAACAGAGTAAGACATGGTGAATCTTTTGATACAAATTGACTGTAATGTGAATTTTGTTGCAAGTTAAGCTTTAAGGAAGCTACTTAAAATCAAGCTCATAAAGCTAGCATCAAATTACTAAAGAAAGCTTGAAAATACAATGTGTGATTTTTTTACTGTTAGACAACTCTAAAACTGTTTGACCTCTTTATAAGACTGACACTCTGCTAACCTGGCATCATATTTTCAATACTCTGAACGGAGCATATAATGGCAAAAACACAAATCAATTGAACAAATAAGTAATAAAACTATGTATACATTTAGCTCCGTACTTCCCGTTGAGCACTCTTTACTATTTTCACTCAAGTCCCCTTCCACAACTTAGTAATGTTAAAATATGTTATTATGTTATTGTTATTATTATTATATTATGTTATTATTATAATATTATATGTTAGTATATAATGTCAGCATGATGTCAGTATATTTTAGTATATATTTTAGTATATATTGTTAGCATGGTGTTAGTAAAAATGTTAGTATATTTGTTAGTATATAAAGTCAAACACGGATAGCTCAAATACATTGTTAACTCAAACGGATTTGTTCCGCCTGTTCCCACGCAATGATAAATTGCTTTAGCTAGCTCGAACTTGGCATCATTACCTCGAACAGCTTTTGCTCAATGGCTACCAAGCTGGTTGTTATTACTTTAGCATATTGCTTTATTCTAAGCCATGGAAGTAAACATCAGCTTTCAGTAGTTCTCAAGCGTTGTTATTACCATCATTGGCAAAATATTTTTGTTAACGACTATTCTAAAGGCTTGCAAAAGGTCAAGTTTTACCAAGCATCAGCATTGCGATGGCCCATCGTGAGCAAGGGAAAGAATGAAAACCTACGGACAATCATAAAATAAAATCGGCAAAACTGATCTTGGTTAAACTGTTCAAAAGAAAAATATGTATTTTTTAGCGTTTTAACTGCAATCAAGTTTTGCTAATTTTAATCTGAAAATGTCCTGGCAGTCACATAATCTAAAACGACTAACAAATCTCGAGTGATAGAAAAATGTCTATACTTTCGGATAAAATTTTTTAAAACTTTACATTAGTGGCTTTTTAACTTGCAACAAGCAACATATGATTTTGTTTTATATATAGTTTGTATATGTACATGTATCTACAGATAAATACATACACTTGTGAAAGTGCTCTGATTACTTGAACGGTCTGATAACACGAACACTTTTGCTCAGTCCCGTGAAGTTCCAGTGATCTGTGTTTGACTGTGTATATGTTAATATATAATGTTAGCATAATGTTAGTATATATGTTAGCATATAAGTTAGTATATATGTTAGTATATAATGTTAGCATAATGTTAGTATAAATGTTAGTATATATGTTAGTATATATGTTAGCATATATGTTAGTATAAAACAGTGGTTCCCAACTGGTGGTCTATGGACCCCTAGGGGTCTACAGGAGGTTTTGAAGGGTCCACAGGCTGGTGCCAATATTGGTTTTTCTAGCTAGATATTTACAGCTATTTCTGTCATAGTGGTTGGATCAATGATATAAAACCCTAAAAGGATAAGCGACGGCTATCATATGGGAGGGGTTTAATGATCGAAGTCTGTTGGGATTGTGCTAGCTTGGGTTTCAGGGCTAATGCAATTCCTGCGGAGTGGTCACGTTGTCTTATTAGGTTTTTGGGTCTAGATTTTATCACCTATATGCGTCAATTGCTGGATATTACCTGATTTCCGGTTAGTAGTACAAAACAACACAACCTGTAACCAGCAAACACATGATTCTCTCTTTTCTTCTTCAATTTCAGCAATATACTAAGATCCATGTAAAATAAAACATTTCAACTTACTTATTTTTACCAATTTTGAGGTTTTTAGGGGTCTTGGTATATGCTTAAATTTAAATATAATTTACCCGAAATCACCCGAACAACGATCTTTTTTCCCTAGTTTTTAATTAATATTTTTCCACCTCTAATATAAAATGGCAGACTTTTGTCGTTGTCACATTGTTTGACCTGGCCAATAAGATGGGACAGCGGGCAAAGCTGTGCAGTGTAGTTTTCATGCTAAAAATCTAAATGTAAAACCAAATTTGGATAATTTCACAATGGCAACTATTAATATCATGAATGCTTGTTAATGGCAACTGACTGATCATAATTGTGACAATATTTGGCAACTATATTTATTTGACAACAAAATGAAATTAGCAGATCAGTAAAATAACCAAAGATGTTTATGAAGATAAAACTATTGAAAAATTTTGGCCTTCCATGATTCATCCATATCCACAGACAGCCAAACCCGCCCTTCGAACTCTGCTCCCATTTGTGCCTACATACTTAATCGAGTTCGCTTTCTCCTCCATGGTTGTTCTCAAATCGAAACAACGAAACCGACTGGGACTTGAAGACGACATGCGATGCGCTTTGTCAACCATTTTCCCAAAGATTGAGAATTTGGTGAAAGGTAAGAAGTACAATCCATCCCACTAACAAACTGACTACTGAAAATTAACAGTCAAAGCAATTTAGTATAGCATTGCTTTATATAAGTAAATAAATAGAAACACATCAAATCTGCTGACTTTTATATTATTCTAATTTATAATGCAATCCACTTTACAATACATTGTTATAAACATAATATATTATGATGTTTATAAAGGGGTCCATGACTTTTATATAAGTAGCTCAGGGGTCCATGGCTCCAAGGTAGTTGGGAACCACTGGTATAAAGGTTCGTATATAATTTTAGTAGATATGTTAGTATATAAGTTGGTACATGTGTTAGTTTATATGTTAGTATGTAATGTTTGCATAATGTTAGTATATATGTTAGTATCTATGTTATTATATAATGTTAGTAATGTGTTAGTATATATGTTAGTATATATGTTAGTATTTAATGATTGCATAATGTTAGTATATATGTTAGTATCTATGTTAGTATATAATGTTAGCATACATGTTAGTATATAATTTCAGCATGTTAGTATATATGCATATATACTGCAAATGAGTTACTAACGCTTAAGTAGTATAGTGAGAGCAGATCTACACACCTTTGCACTTAAAGTTGGATTTTGGGTACATTTTAGCCCGAGAACCTCGGAGAATGGTGTTGTCTGATGGAAAGTTTGGGGGGGGGTAGGTGTGTGAGTGTTGGGAGCTAAGGTTATGAAGTTTGAGAGGAATTGTGGGAAGGATGCGGTGCCGGTCTCGAGAGGAATCGCGGGAAGGATGACGTGAAGAGGGGCGACGGTTTCGCGTTTCGATGCGACGGGTTTGGGGTTTCGTCGACGTCGGCGACGACGATGTCGACGAGTTGAGCGATCGAACGTCGAATGGTTGGGGTCGGGTTGGCGACCGGTGAGGTGAACGTTGTTATGTCGTTTCGGTTGAATGAACGCTGATGTTGGACGAGTTCGGGCGTGTCTATTCGTGGAATCGGTTAAGTCTCCCTTCGTTATAAAACTCTTTAAAGATGAGTAATAAAAAAGGGGAAAGTCGAATGAATTATTCATTATGAAAAATTTCTTTTGAGAAGACATGAAGAGTCTTTATAGAAAACTAGATGATATAATTCAAATTTCTCCAATACTATTTATTAGTTTTGGATTTTTTCCGGTTAACGGTGAATTTTTACAAAATTTAATTCAATTTGAACATAACCCCTCGGATTGTACTTATGGTATAGCTAGTTATGAAATTATTCAAAGGTTGGGAATTACTGAACGACTTGTTCAATGGGCTAATCCATCTTCACGGTCAGCGAGATATTGTGTAGGCAACTCAGCTCGTTCAAACTTTTGTGGATGGAGATCAATGCCTATTAAGTTTGTTTGTTATCATCCACAATTCGAAGAAAATAATGGTAGATTTACAGCTCCAATTAATTCTTCCACTACTCGATCCACCATCAGAACTACACATACATCCAGAATTCCTACCACCACCACAACTACACTCGCTAGTACAATTCCTACTACCACCACAACTACACTCGCTACCATCATTCTAGCAAGTGGAATCACAACTCTTCCATCATCTGAAAATCTTAAGGAAAATATAACTAATACCCCTCCAAGTAATAAAGAAAGAGGCTATGGAAATGAAAGTTTTTCTGTAGACAAATTACAGGATGTCGAAATTTTTTATCATAATCACATGCTGCTGCTAAAGTTGTAATCTAATTATCATGCTTTCCTAAATTTTTATTCCACAATGAAAATGATATGTGAATATTGTATTGATTTTATTTTAATAATAGTATCTTAAAATATACAATAAAATATAAATTCTCCATCTTTGGAGATGAAGATTTTATTTCTAAAGGTTCTATTGATTTGCATATATATTCATTCAAAAAAAAAAAAAAATCTTTTTTATAAATACTAATTGTCAGTTTTCTGTGGAGATGAAGAGCTTGTCACTTCAGAATATTGTAATTCTTTCTTATCGAGAAAGAAGTATGTGCTGCTTGACTCGCTTTTCTCATCATCTTCTTTTTGTTTTGCATCATCACTGTTTAAATATATAAAACATTGAGGAATGAGAAAGGATGAAATAAATGGATAACTATATATCTTTGGTTTTAAAATTCTCAAAATCTACTTACCAAAATATACATTGAGCTAAGCCATCGTATACGTCTTGTCCACATGTGCAGGAAGGTAATCTGTCTATAGGATAATCCAATGGTAAATCCAATTGCAACTCCGTTTCACTATTTTGAGAGTTTGTTTCTTTCGAGATGTTTTTTTCATCACTTTCCTCACCATCTTCTTGATACCTGTTTAATTTTTTGAAAATCCATTGAAAATTGAGAAAAGATGATGTATATAAAATGAATAATTATATATTCATATAAAACTTTAGAATTTAAAATTTCAAAATGTACTTACCAATGTACACATTGTGCTAATCCATCATATACATGTCCACATGTACAGGAAAGTAGTCCGTGTGTACAATATTCCCATGGTGTAGCCCAAATTTGAACACAACTATCTGTACATTTCCCTTCTGACATTTTACCCTTCTCAGAATTCTGTTAGCTTATGAAGAGTGTTATGATAATAATGATTCGTTCTCGATTGCTTTATATAGTTGAGCATCTGTAAAACGCTTGAGTGAGTTTAATGAAAATTTATAAATAGATTACAAAACATTTCTCTATGCTTACAATTTCGCGAAAATGAATTTCGCGAAATTACACATATATATTATATAGTCAACTTTCGCGAAAGTGAATTTCGCGAAATTGGATTTCGCGAAATTTCACATCATATATATTATATAGTCAACTTTCGCGAAATTCAATTTCGCGAAAAGTGAATTTCGCGAAATTGGATTTCGCGAAATTTCACATCATATATATTATATAGTCAACTTTCGCGAAATTGGATTTCGCGGAATTTCACATCATATATATTATATAGTCAACTTTCGCGAAATTGAATTTCGCGAAAAGTGAATTTCGCGAAATTGGATTTCGCGAAATTTCACATCATATATATTATATAGTCAACTTTCGCGAAATTGGATTTCGCGAAATTTCACATCATATATATTATATAGTCAACTTTCGCGAAATTGGATTTCGCGAAATTTCACATCATATATATTATATAGTCAACTTTTGCGAAATTCAATTTCGCGAAAATCTGTTTGCTATTTTCGCCTCATTAATTCCTTTGGACACACCCATCATTCTTCAATTCACTATATAAGCATTGCATGATCCGATGGAATATTCTGCCTCATTAACCATCTCTTGATGCCTACTTATATTTGAGAATTTGGGTCGATCGAGCGTTGATACCATAAGGCTTGTATGCTTCAGCTAGAATTCTGTTAGTCGGCTACTCGCGATTAAGTTCGTTGAGTGTCGCTGTTTTCAGGGGCTGTTGTGTGGAGAAGCGCCTTGGCATTCGACCTGATTGTTTTCCTAGGTTTACCTATGGAATTCTCCTGTTTGGTTTGGCTTAACCATTCCATAACAGTCTCTCGACCAGTAAATAGATGAAGATGATGAACTAGTAAAGAGGCATACATGGATTAATATGTGGATTATTTTGAGGATAACTCCAACTCAGCGTGAGTATATCAATATATAAAACTTATATCAAAAAAGTAAATAACATTCGGTTGTATTTTTTACCAAGTTTATTTCGATATAAAGTATATATGTATATTCAATTGTAAAATATAGAAAAAAAATTTTATGTCAGTTCTTCTAGTAATTTAACAATTTGGGAAGTTCCTTGAATATGTACATTGTCAATACCTTCATTTTCTTCGTTATTAAGACTTTTACTAATTTTTCCATTCCAATCATATCTATCTAGTATAGTTTTTCGAACTACATGATCTCGTGTATCTTATTCAGAAATTTTTAGCATAACTGTTAGAAAATCTTCTATTGAACATCCTCTGCTCCAAAATATTGCAAAGAGAAGACAGTAATCTCCACATGTTGTTGAAAGAAAACCTTGGAGTAGAACATCATTCCATTTAATTAACTTTATTCCAGAAAGTTTTAAGATTTGAGCGACATCTGGATATGTTGAAGGATCTCGTCCTGTTGAATCGAAATAATTAATTTCGGATTTTGTTCGAATAACTCCTATCCAGTGTTCTCCTGGTTGATAAGAATAGTGTGTGTTAAAAATATATATTCCTTCATTCGATAAAACTTGTTCTATAAATTCATTTCTTGCACAGACAGCAAAAAAATGATTATTAGTCATGTGATCTTGGGAAAGAACATCGAAAATATTTGCTGTATTCATCCTTAGAATATGCTTCCACCACTGAGTCGAACGCTAAAGTCAGAAGCGATTTCCATCATTCCATCTTTTTGTATATATGTATTAAGATAGACATTTTCTGGTGTTGCAACCCGAAAACCGATATCGATTGTTAGTGAAACATGTCTCATTAAATGAAATCCTTCGGATGAGAGATCTCCTGTCAAATTGAAAGCGTATATTGCAAGTCCAGTTTCATATTCACTCAGTCCAATTCCACTTCCTTCAGAAGAAAGATCTTTTCCCATTGCATTTAGAAGTTGTACATATGGTCGAGTATACATTCTATTTACAAAATTTGGAGTATATCGTTTTCCAAAAGGTAGTCCATCAATTTGTAGTTCTACATGACTCACATCGTAATGACCAAATTTGAAAGGATTACGATTGTATGATCCATTTTCTCCATCGTGTGATGAAAGTGAAACAAGTATTAAATTTGGTCTAAGTGTGTTATCAGCAATTTTTATTTGAGTATGGGTTAATCCAGTATTCACATTATAAGATCTGGTGTATACCCGAGAAAGAGGATACTTTGCATTAACACCATTAAGTAGTTTTTCGTTATGTAAAAGCTGAATTGTTTGGTTGATTTTTAATTTTCGAAGATGAAGTACACATTTCGTCAACTTTACTTTTCCCCCTCCTCCAGGAGTAGCTGTTGCTGCCATCAAACAATAACTTGGTTTACTTCGGTCTAGTTCTAATTTACAATTCAATCCTGGAATGAGATATCTTTCCTGTTGAAAAATGCTAAGATGGAGTCGTCCAAAAAACTCAAATGTGTTTGAACCTCTAATAAGATTCTTTCTTGCTGTAGTCGCACTATTATCGAATTCCGCACCATCTTTTGCAAGATTATCATCTTGAAACCATCCTTCTGCTTTTAATTGGTATTGTTTTTCTTCTCTGCTATTATTGAGAAGGGTTTCTATGAACGATCTCATAGGATAATCACTTGAATGTTCAACAACAGATCCATTAATTTTGAATGTTGCTGTTTTGATTAGCGAATGAAAAAACGCATCCCCTGGTACAACATTTACATTAGCAGCAGTATTGTCTAAATTGGAACCATCGTCCTTGACTACTTTTCCTTCGATTTGCAAATATGAATTACTTAAATCGATATAGTGATCTACATCTCCAGGTATTTCAATTTCAATTGGCCCATATTCACTGAGACGTGACGGAGCTAATTCACTATAATATCCGTGCTCCACCGAACTATGTGTGCCTGGAACATCAAATATACCCAAACTTTCGTTTATCGTAAAAGGAGAACCCGATATTTTTAAACCTGTTGAACCAATCTCTCCAGAACTCATCTTTCACTATTGATGTATGTCAATGAAATGAACTAAAAAATATTGAGATAATAATATATAAAGCATTTTCAAATTTAAAAAAATATTTGGAGTGGCTTTTCTCCGTCGCTTTGCAGGTTTGCTACGGTTATTTAATTTTCTTTTCCCAGGTTTTCTAACTCTTGGAATTACTACTTCATCTGTTTCTTCTTCTTCTTCTTTTGGTCTCTCTACCATGTTATTAAGATAATTGGATGCAGCATCTAACCCTTTTTTCCCTAATGAGATAGCCGTTTTTTTTGCTAGAGGCGCAACAGCTTTTGCTAATTTTTTAAATATTCCTGATAGTCGTCCATTTCCCATCACTCTCTTTCCTTTATATGGTGTCAATCCGCCATTTCCTGATTGATTAGACGTGTAATATTGAATGTAAAAGTTTTTTGAGTCTTCTGGAGTATATGGAATTAATATGGAATTCATTGTTTCTTTCTGAAATGAACCGTTAGTATAACCTTCCCTCCATCAAATGGTACTTTTTCTCCATCATCACTTGTTATAAGGGTCTCTATCACATCAGTAGAAATTTTATCCACTTCAACGTAATGCGCTTGACTGAATTCTGTATAAACTCGAGAGAACTTCTTTCCACTTACTGGGACAACTCGTAGCAATCGTACATTTGCATCTCCAACGAGTCTGTTACTTACAATTGATGAATATACGTATAATGATGTAAATCCATAGTTGATATCCGGAGATGTGATGTTTCCGTGTTTTCCCACATTATAAATTATCTTCGGATCTAATCCTAAGATATTTGCGAAATCTTGTGAAAACGAAACCTGAACACTCGAATCTCTTACATACAACATAGATTTGTTGGATATTTTGTCGTATCCGAATTCTATAGTTGGATGGAGATTGAAGGATTTTAGAACATCATGAGTTCATTGAATTACTTCATCTATATCTTCGTATCTTCCATTTCCAATTTTTATGTCGAAACGACGAAATCTCCCATTAAGTTCCGCTTTTGTGATGCTTATTATTCCTCCTACTACATTTGGCCAATTATTTAAAAACGATATATCTTTTAGAGCAACTTCCCATTGTCCTTCTGTAAAATCTACATATCTGGCTAGTCTAACTGTAAAGTTTGAATTAGTATTTTTAGGAAAGTCACTAAAACTAGCATCAGAAGGAAGAGTTACGAACTCCGACATTTTCAATTCTTTCAATGAAGTTCAATTCCTTATCATCCTCTTTTATTTAACAAAATCTCTTTCATTGACCCAGCTATTGAATGAATCAGGATATCCCATCCATTTAACGAGTATTTCCTTTGTTCTTCCTCGTTTCCGAGATTTGAGAATTTTCTCAATTCGAAAAAATGCGGGTTTTTTTACTTTCTGTAGTTCATCTTCATAAAAAGTTCCATCAACCGGTTCGTTTGCTAAATCACGTAATTTATAGATAATCGGTCTTTCAAAATCAAGCACTTCTGTAATTTGAAAAACTTCAACTGTCCAATTTATTGTGAAACCTCTTTCGAAAACTGTTCTAGCTTTACTAATACGAACGTAATCATCAATATTGAATTTGGGAGTACTGTCAGAACTATATTCTCCATTTTCATAAATCCTATTCCAGATTCTTTCTTGATTTTCATAATTTACATCATTCGGTTTTATTCCTAATGTTGTGTGAATAGTATTGTTATATGCTTTTACCATTTGTGGTAAAACATCAATATATCTACGATCATCCGAATATGTCATGAATCTATACATCTTCACCCGTAATGTTTTGTTGAATCGTTCTATGATGGAAGCTTTAATTGTCTCATTCTCAGATGTAAACCATTTTACTTTATTTTCTTTCAAAACTTTTTTGACATCTCGATTATTAAACTCTTTTCCTTTGTCTGTTTGAAAAACTCTATAATTAGTTCCATCCAATACTTTTTTTAAGGCTTTTGCTACCAATATACCTGATTTGTTAACAAGAGGCTCTACCCATGCTTTTCTTGAAAAAACATCAATCATTGTAAGTAAAAATGTAATTCCATCATTTTCAGCTCGATGAGATCTAACATCCATTAAATCAGCCTGTAATTGTTCACCAACTCCTGCAACAATTGTAGGTCTTCTTCTAAATTTCGTTTTTATTTGTTTGTGTAACGTATAAGCATCTTCACCACTTAACCAATCTCTAACTTCTTGTTCGCTTTCTTTTCTCCGAAGTGCTTCATTCAGTTTTCGTGCTCCACCTAATGAAGATGGTAGATCCGGGGTATAATAGAATTCATTTAGTAAGTCGTCCATTTTCCTCTTGTTCCTACATAAGGTTTTCGTGAAGACGATCTATTCGAATTGGATTTTGATTTATTTGATAAATTCGAGTTCGACTCCTTGATAATTTTTTCAAATAAGTTATATTGTTTCTCAAATGAACTTGGAGAAAAGGGAGAAGATACAATTGAACTATCTTTAACTCGAATCTTTCTTTCAAGAAGATTTCGTAAGTTCTCAGGTTTAATCTCTCCTGTAGATCCTGTTATTTTCCCGGTTAAAGAATCATAATTCCCAGACTTTTTCAATTTTTCCAGAAGATTTTTCGCTTTAGTTCGATCCTAAATCGAACCGAAGTCTTCAACTATTGAAGAAATGGAATAAGATCTAGAAGAATTTGACGATGGTTCTTCTTCGTTTAACTTCGGTGGTAATAATGTGTCTTCTTTTTTTGGCGATTCTTTTAAAACTGTAGAGTCTTGAGACGAATTATCTTCGGGTAATTCAGGTGTATCTTTCTTTAGAGTTTCTTTTGAATTTTGTGGAGCTGAAGGTGTTTGTGACATCATTGAAATCGGATTTCGAATAGTCGGAGACTGTTGAATTGGATAACTCCGAATTGAATTCATTTCATCTAAAAATTTTTGAAGTTCAGCTGCATACAAATTAACTTTGTTATAGTCTGAAATAGTGTTATCGTTATTAATTTGACGCATCCTATCTCTGGTCTTCTTAACCTTACTTACTCTTGGATTTTCTAATGGATTAAAACGAAGTGACGAACTATAGCCATCATTGATAATTTTTGAATCCTGTTGACTTTTAAATTGGTTCCGTTTGTACTCGTCTTCAGAAACCAAAAAAAATTTTTTTGTATACTTAGGAAAGCTCATCTTCCTGCTGAATGATTAATACAAGTTGAGGGATGGCTTTATAATCCGTTTCAATAATCCTTTTCCGTTTTGCAAAATCTTTCGTTTATATTTAAGAGGTTTGTTTTCATCGATAATATTCATCAACTCCTTTTTATGTTGACTCAGAGAATGGTATTGATTTTTCGTTAAAGGTACATTCCCATATATAATATTTTTAACAATTTCAAGTAATGTTCTAATTACTTCTTCTTTCATATGAGGTAAAGCAGAACTTGCAAGTTCATCGGTAAGACCGTTCAGTATTTGCAGAATTACTCTGTTTTTTTTTCATTCTCTTAGAAAGTGGAGAATTATCCATGATAACTTAATTATTTTCTTCTTCGTGTTTTAAACAATCCTCCGAGCAATGGTTCAACTAATCCTGGGAGTATAGCACCCGCGATCGGACCTAGTAAAGCCGATAAAAACCCTCCTTTTTGCAAAAGTTGTTTCTTTTCCAAATTCGATGTTCTAGGACTAATCAGTCGAGCGATGTTTTTACTTTGTCGACTCAAAGCTTTATACTGAGCATCAGTTAGTCGTTCTTTTCTTTTAATGAGTAATTTCACACAATCAATAATTGCTAAAATTAAATCCGTTTTAGCATTTTTAATAATCGATTGTTGAGAAGAAATAGAATCTCCAACTAGAGATAATAAAGTTAGTAAATTTCGTTGAATTCTTTTTGTTTCAGCCATATCTATGTGATAATTTTAGTGATGTTATAGTAATCACTCAGAGGAAGATACAGAAGTAGTATGGTGAATATTTAAAGAGAACTTGGAATATATACTTGTTTTATTTAATTATGGAATACAAATCAAAATCGTTTGCTTAATTAGGCTTATAAATAATCATAGGCGTAGAGTCAACAGGAGGGAAATTTCCCATAATTCTCATTGTATCATCGGTTTCTTGTCGGAGGTCCAGTCTCATGAAGGAATATGGTGAAGATGTTGCATCTCGGTAGGATTCCTGAAAATATTTAACTTGTCCAGGAAAAACTTGTTTTCCTAAAAATGTGATTGATGTAGAATCCCTGGGGTTTTTTCCTATAAAAAAAATAGTGACTATTCAGCGAAATTGTTCTAAGTTTACCAAAGAATAAGTTTTGTGTAATAGTAAAAATACTAATATTTAGATGGTGACTTTCTCGAGTATACAAATTGTTAGCCATCTTGATATTTGATGATAATTCCTCCATTAGATCATCAATGATCATCCATCTATTTTCTCCATCTTTGGGAAAAGTACTCGGATCTTTCAATCCTTCATGAAATTCCACTCCTGTCATATCCTCAAAAGCTTCCTGCCATATTCCATAGCAATATATAATTTCGATTGGAGGAGGAGCAGATATTAATTGAGATTGTTCAATCAACCGTTTAACGAGTTGAGTTTTTCCTGATCCTGTTGGTCCTGTTATCATAGATGTGAAAGGAGAATGTAACCTCACATCAATTGATTGTAGTCCGTCTTTCTCCATGTTTTGATAATTACTAACATTTGAAGTTTTCATTTAAACTAATTATAATGATGAGGAGATGTTTCAAAAATCATACTTTCATTATTCACAAGATTTTGAAAAAATACTTCTACATAGTTCACAGTAGCATTCATCTTTTCTCCTGTAATCCGAATAAAAAAATATTCAATCAAAGATGAAGCTACAGTTATTGCAAGTAATATTAAAACCACTCCAAAAAATTGAAGCAAACTTTGTCGAAGCGGTTTTGATGTAGATTTAGTGATGTTATCAAAATGATTATGTAATAATACAGCCTCTTCAACTAATCCATCTGTTTCATCTTTTTCTTCTTCACAAGAATTGTAAACTTTAGAATTATCCTTATGAATAGTTTCCATAATTTTATATTCCTTCTAGTTGAACTTCTCAATGATATAATGTTCATATATATAAAACTCTTAACTTATAAATAGTGAATGGACAGTTAATCGATTCCACGAATAGACACGCCCGAACTCGTCCAACATCAGCGTTCATTCAACCGAAACGACATAACAACGTTCACCCCACCGGTCGCCAACCCGACCCCAACCATTCGACGTTCGATCGCTCAACTCGTCGACGTCGTCGTCGCCGACGTCGACGAAACCCCAAACCCGTCGCATCGAAACGCGAAACCGTCGCCCCTCTTGACGTCATCCTTCCCGCGATTCCTCTCGAGACCGGCACCGCATCCTTCCCACAATTCCTCTCAAACTTCATAACCTTAGCTCCCAACACTCACACACCTACCCCCCCCAAACTTTCCATCAGACAACACCATTCTCCGAGGTTCTTGGGCTAAAATGTACCCAAAATCCAACTTTAAGTGCAAAGGTGTGTAGATCTGCTCTCACTATACTACTCGCTTAGTTTGTTATTAGTTTGCTAGTTTCCTTTCAGTGATAAGATAATGTGAGATAAAAATCGACTACAAAACTTTGGTAACAGCATGATTTTTTACTGATAAAACTTAATGATAATGTTTGTGAAGATATAACAAATAGAATAATTTTTCCCACTAAAACTTACCTGAGTTTTTGAGACTCCAGGAATTTTATCTTTTCATCTAAAGCATACAGTCAACAGAAAATAATTTTAAATAGTAAAGTGAAACTACACAAAACAGCGTTAAGACTAGCCTAAGCATCTGCTTAACTTGTAAATACAAAGTTATGGTGAAAATTTGCATGTAGATACAAACTAAACAGCATTAATTCTAGACCAGCGAAAACTAGATGACTGTAGTCTAACAAAAACAACTTAAAAAGAACAAACCTGCTCTTTTTTTCCATCTACAAAATAGAGCAGACTGTACAAGTAGAATGACTGTGAAACTTGCTGCTACTATTACAGCTGCTTTCGTTTGAGTTGTTGTTGTACATGCAGAAATGTTTTTAGGTGGGGTGGCAGCATCTAGGGTCCAGTTGATAGTCCAAGTGATGGTCAGAGGTGCAAAGGCTATAAAAAGAAGAAAGTTTAAACCATGCTGTTCCTTTGGACCTTTGAACATAACAAGCTTGAATTGAGATGCAATAAAAAGAGTGCAACTACATGTACTGTATATGTTGATGAAAGATAGATATTTTTTGTGGAAAACATTTTTTATTACCGTACAGGGCTGGGCTTTTATCTAGTTTTTATAAAAATGCCAACAGAAAAGTTTTCTTTTCAGTAACTGGCCAATACCTCAAGGCAAATTTAATAGCCTTCATATACAGCTACCTGATATTAACTTCATACACTATGTTTATACTGTGCAGATGGCGAGGATTTACAGCTGTGCACGCGTTGAGTGATTGTACAATAAGTGTTTCAATGGGCCTTGGCATGTTGTGGATTAACAAGGAGACGCTTTGTAAAAAATGATAAGAATTTTATGCCTGAGGTCGTAGTGGCACCACTACTTAGGGCACACTTTTGAAATAGGGATGACTTGAGCGTAAAAGTGTTTAACAGTGAATAGCATGAGCGGTACTGTTTGCCCATTTATTAACAAGAGCCATTTCGATTTTACCCAAACATGAAACATTCGATAAAAACGTTGGGAGTAAAAAGCTCGCTATACTTGCGAGTTTTGTTCAGTTTCCATTTGCAGATAACGCAAGCTTGAGGATTGACTGCATCATAGAAACATAGTAATAGCTACTAAGAATAGATAAAGTCACTCACGCTCAACATAGGCAGTGCAGCTGACAGTCTCCACATCAGGAATAGACACATGAGCTACTGATGTATTTAGCCCTTTGTCAAATGTCCAACTGTAGAGTGGTTTAGGATTGCTTCGCACATCACATGATAAAGTTAAATTCTCTCCAGGCTTATGCTCCAGCAAAATCTCCTTTTGTATTTCATTGTCAATATCTGGAACAATTATTGATAAAATTTACATAGGCAACTGAAATAAAAGTTGTCAACTTTGAGTTGGCATTCTTTTAAATAAAATGACTAGCTATAATCCTTACAAACACAACTTTTAGTTTTTTAGTGTTTGATTGCTTGAAAACTGTTCTACCACTTCTGTTCAAGCAGTGATTTCAAATCTAGTCAGCTAGAAAAGAATATGACGCACATTTTATAACCCCAACTGAGATGCGTGTCTCGACAGTTAAACTTACTCAAGTCAACATTGATACCAAGTATTGAAAGGGAATGTCCTTCGTTCAATCTAACTTGACTTATTTGGAAAACTTTGATATCAGAAACTATATCTCAACAACTGCCAGAATAGATGATGAAAAATAACAAAGGAGCGGTGGTTATTAAAAGTTTGCCAAGTTTAAGTTCTGTCAGCTTCTATAGAGATATGCTTTCATAGAGATATGCTTTCATAGAGATATGCATTGTTTTGAATTTTTCAATTTAAAGAAAAAATGAGTGCTGCAACTACATGTATGTCATTTTTTGTTCATAATCCATGAAAAAGATATACACATCTATATAAATAAATTGGTCTCAGCTATAGCTCAGCTATAGCTATTAAAACATAGGAATGAAAAATTTGCTTTGTGCTGGATTTGGTCTCGCAACCTCAAGGTGAACTGGTAACAATCTTACCAACTAAGCCATGCGAGATGCAATTATTGCAATAGGCGAAATGAACATTTATGTAGGTTGAAATGCACATAGCACTCTGCGTTTCACAACGTCACTAAAGCTTGCTCCCACGGCTCTTATTAGTAAGTTTAGCAATATGGATACTAGTTCACTTGAATATTCCATTGGCAATGCGCCAGACTAATGGCAAGCAGCAGGCAACTACTACTTTGCTCTATGCTGCACTAATAAAAGCTAATGTACTCATAGTTGCATTTAGAGCAGAGGTGTTCAACCGTTTTAAAGGGGGGGGGGGCAGTATGTAAAGTCAAGCCTAGACTGGGGCCACGCATAGCTGCTACGTATATTGCAAATAATTGAATAGCCATAATCTTATGTATTGCAAAACATGATTTCATCCATCACGTGTAATTCTCATTCTCCCCAGTCAATCTATTTATTTTAACTACATGTAATTACAAAAAAAATACATCAATATATTGGCTTTACCTACATGTAATTACAAAATCACAAATTTATGCGTCAAAATATTGGTTTTAAATACATATACATGTAATACCAAAAAGCATCATTTGAAATTTATGTGCAGTGTGCTTGTTGAAGAGATATTGTGGTACTAAGTTCTCACTGGTAATGGTACTGAGTAGTCTACTCTCAGTGACCCACTTGGTACTGCTTCTCTCATACAATCTTGTCTAGGTCAGGTTTAATGTCTGAAAATGAAATCATGAGCTTCTGAGCTCGATGCTCATCGGTTAGTCTGGTACGTTACTTGTTTTTAGTGTGCTTCATGCGGCTGAAGAATTGCTCCCATAAGTAGGTAGAGCCAAAGGAGCTGACCATTTGAAGAGCATGTTTATGTAGAGCTGGAAAGAAATCATGATAAAACTATGAGTTCATGCCTGAGATGCTGTTGTTTGAGACGTTCGTTCGCCTGCAAGTCAATGAGCTCTATCTGTAACTTGGCTGCTAAACTGCTAGGGTTGACAGAAAATCGATAGGCAAATATCTTCATCTTCTTATCAGTTTCTGCAGACTGAAAAACATTGTGCAAATTCAGCTGATGGATCTGAAACGTTGTTGGCGTATTGCTCAGAGTGGACCTCAACGCATTGGCCATTGTGCTGACGCCCTGACAGAGTTTTGAAGTGAGCATAAGTCTCCTCTCGGAGTTGCTGCTCCCGCAGCTCAAGCTTTTGTCCTGAAAGCAGTGATGTATCTCCAGAGTTGAGATATATCCTGTTTCTTTCCCTGTAGCTGAAGGTTCACTACTGACATATGCTCTGTGATATCAGCTAGAAATGCCAAATCAATGATCCAGAATTGATCTTTGAACTCATTACACTCTCGACCCTTGTTTCTCATAAATAAATGAATCTCTGGTAGCAGACAGTAAAACCTTCGCAGTGTTTTAGTGCTGTTGAGCCACCTGACTTTACAGTAATAATCTACATTTTTGTATTCACATTCTATCTCTTTCAGCATAATTTTAAATGGTCGAGGGTTACATGCTCGTGATCGAATAAAGTTAACACTGGATACAACCAGACCCATAGCATGATCCATCCTCAGAGTTTGCGCTGCTAAGTTTTCTTGATGTATGACACAATGGTACACCACAAGAGGAACATCCCGACAGTGAGAGCTGAGAAAAAGACCTATTAGTCCTGTGTTTTTCCCTGCCATTTCAGGTGCTCCATCGGTACAGATGCCAGACATCTTCTCCAGTGGTAGGCTGAACTCAGCAAGTTCTTTTAATAGACTCTCAGAGACATCTTTTCCAGTTGTTGTGCATGAAGACTACTGATTGTTAGGAAATCCTCGTTAACGCCAAACTCATTATCAATGCCGTATCATAATTGCAAGCTGAGAATTGTCAGACAGATCTGTGCTCTCATCTAATGCTATGCTGAAATAAACAAACTTCTTAATCTGGACTTTCATTGTAAGCTCTGAATGTCCTTATTCAGATTTTCCACTCTTCATGCAAAGGTGTTTCTTGACAGAGCAATACTTTCTGAGTTGCTCTTTTTATCAAGGCAGAATTCATCCACAAACACTGCCAGTGCCTAAAATAATAAAGCAAGGTTAAAATAAATGTAATTGATAGTTACAAAAATACAATAACAATGACAATGGCAAACCATGCAAACTTTTATTGAAATTTTTATTATAGCTTTAGATATATCAGACTATGCAAAGAGTTATAACTTGCCTCTGTCTTATAAGGTCTACAACTCCACACCTATAGTTGTTTCATGCAACTCTTATCTGACATAAATTTAAAAACATGCTTACCTCCTTAGCAAATTCTCCATGCTGAAATGGTAGTTGTCATTGACCAATTAGCTGAACAATAGTGAGACTGCATTTTGTGGCATTTTCACTAATCTCTGCATATCTTGTAAAATGTTGGTGCTGTTGCTGCAGATTGGAGGATAGCGAGTCGGATTTCTCCTGTCTGTCACGACCTGAGTATTGCTCATATGTAGAGCTGGCACGGGTAGCTCGTCCGGTCTTGACCCTCCGGGTCAGAGGTGCCCGGGTCGGGCCACCCGACCCTCGGGTCTTCCTATACAAAGACACGGGTAGATTTATGGCTAAACGAGAGCGATTATGTATCGCTTTTCAAGTGCGATTGAAATAGAGTCGCGCTTAGTCCTAGTGCGGATGGACCAGGAAAAATAAAACAAATTGAATCAAGACTATATTTTTACGTCTGCGACAATAGTCTTTGGACTATAGGTTTCGTAACGTTTTTTTGGCAGTCTGGTAGTTCATGAAGAAGCCAGTCACGAAAGGGAAATACCAAGTTATTTGTACAATATGCGAAAGCAAGTTGAGCTACAAAGGAGAGTCCACCTCAATACTATTGAGGCATTTACAACAAAGGCATCATGAGGACCTTAATTAAAGGTTGACTTGCAACACAATTCACATTACAGTTATTTGATATGAAAATATTCACCATGTCTTACTCTGTTGTGTTGTAGGTGCAAAATATGTGGAAAGGTGATTACAAGCTCTTAAAAGCTCAAAAACGAAGAGAAAATCGCAGCCACACGAGACCGCCGTAGTTTGGGCTCCCTTTCCAAAACGGCTCAAATGTGATGTAGTTGGGAGAGATGGGTTTCTATTTACACTTTCTTGCAACCTTATTCGTCGAATTATTTTCGCAAATATACTTCACGCGTTCAATAAAACTATGTCTATTGTTCTTACGCGTCTATTTTATCGTCATCGTAATGTTGTCACTTTTAGCAGTGATATCTTATAACTTACTGTGAAAAATTGTTAAACTTTTTAACCCTAGCTCGAAGGAATACATATCATTCTCTGATAATCATGACGAGCCTGTTGGTTACCTGTGATAATCGAACAGTGCTGCAAAACTTACATGTATTTGCGAAGTATTGGGTCACGTGATCAGATAACGACTTGACGATTGAATAATGCCGAAACAAAACTGTAAAGTAGCGAGCATCTATATTTGATACGGGGTCTTCGGTAAAACCGGAAGTGTTTGTCATAAACTAATACTACGATAGGTTTTATATTGAGCTTTTTATTGGCCTTTCAATTCACGTGAGAACATACGTGACAAAACGATAAACAAATTACGTGGTTGCGTCAGAGAAATAAATAGATTCAAATCTATGACGGCTTTTCATGTTTGAGCTTTTAAGAGCTTGTAATCACTTTTTTACACATTTGGCACCTACAACACAACAGAGTAAGACATGGTGAAGCTTTTGATACCAAATAACTGTAATGTGAATTTTGTTACAAGTCAACCTTTAAAAGCATGTCTAAGAACCTTCAATCCAGCAAATTTATTTTATTTTAGTTTTTTTCACTAATACCAGAAGTTTTAGGGAAGTGATGGATTTTTGCTTTCCACTATGCTGGGTTATGTATTTCTATATTTGTAAAGTATTTAACTAATTTCTTCTTGTTGATTATAATAGCAGAGTCGAAAATAAAATCTGTAATAAAAACTGTAGCCAAAGCCATGCCATTAATCTATCACAAATTGATTAGCATTGATCCACGAATGTCTAGCCATAAATTGTAGATTGCATTTACAAACCAAGCCACAAAATATATTGATTGGTGTGATAATAGGTTTTTTTATCTTAGTTTATTCATGTCACAACATTAGGCTGTAATAGAACTATCTCTCAACCGTAAATGAATAACAAAATCGCGCGTGCTGACCCGGCCCAACTCGATCTTGGCCCTCATTGCTGACCCGGAGCCTGGCCCGACCTGGTATTCCTTTGTCTCGTTCCAGCTCTACTCATATGCGCTATGACGAGTTGTATAGAGCTGCCTTATGTTGTACTCTTTGAGCACAGCAAATATTTGGTTGCATATGACGCAGATTGCTTGGCTCTCTCCGTGGTATTTGATAAAGTATTGCGATTTCCAACTGCTATTGAATACCTATATTGAAACCTTCCTGCATGTGACCATAATTGTAACTGAGCAATACGTATTGAGCTAGCATCCAGCAAGCCGCAGAGCATTCCTCAGGTCAGATTGGAGATTCCCGTTTGAGATGTTCAATCAGCTAATAGAAATAAAAGCTGTAAGAGAATTTCTAAAAACCAAATAAGGAATTCGAAAATTTCAATATTATTAGTTGGTGTATTTTTATGCGCACTACCCATAACTGCGGTGTCCGCTAACTATAACCTAAGAACAGAGATAAACTCGTAAATATTTTTTGTAAATATTCTGGCCTTCGGGGGCCACAAAAATCCAAGCCGAAGACTGGGTGCGCCCTCAGGGCTTCATGTTGGACATGCCTGATTTAGAGGGTAAGGGTCTAATAATGACTAAATTGTTATAAAAAGGAAACCAAATAATAGTTTTTGGTGTAATAAAAATAATAACAATTTTAACAATTTGAATAATAATAATTTTTTTAGAAAGATAGGAAAACTGTGGAAGATGTTGGTAAATGTGCTACCTGTTGTGATTGGAGTGCGTGGGCAAAGGAAAATCTAAGGGAGGAATTAGGGAAGCTGGAAATGGGAAAAGAGATTATAGACAAAGCGCGGTTGTCTGCTCTGTTGGGATCTGCGAGGACATTACGGAAGTAATGGATATCTGAAGGAAGGGGACCTTACCGGATACCAGTATATTACCAGACAAAAAGCTAAGAAAGATCAATAATGGTAATAATGTAATAATAATCATGTAACAATAGTTAAATAATAATGTTTTAAGAAAATCATGAAAGTGATATAACCTAGTCGGCTTTAAGTTAAGACCTAGACTCACTTACTACCAATCACTCGGTTGTGAAGGCATATTTCTATAATAATAATAATAGCAATCATAATAATAAAAAAGTAATTAACAATAATAATAGCTATTAATAATAGTAATAGTTATTAACAATAATAATAATAGTTATTAATAATAATAGTTATTAACAATAATAATAATAGTTATTAACAATAATAATAGTTATTACCAATAATAATAAAAGTTATTAATAGTAGTAATTGGTCACTGAACATCATATTTAGAGATTGATCAAACTCAGTTTGATGACATTATTAATAGAAATCAAGTTCAGCAACACTTCGTTATATAATTTAACTTAAAGCAATAATTTAAACTTACAGTGAGGCATCTTGTTTTTGGTTTTAACGATTACATCAGGGTAGACATGCTCCAGAGCTGAATGAGTTGTGTCCTTACATCTCAAGGTCACCCCTCCTCTATCCTCTATAACAGGGGCGTATGTATTGGTTGTCCCAACTACCTCATTTCCTCTCAAGACCTCTGTAGAATTTGAAAAGAGTTGCTTATATTTTTAGTATTGCATCATACATCATAACACACAAGATGTAGTCAGAGCCTTCAAACGACCCGTGACTTAATATGCTGAAATGTTGTAATAATACACCTGTTAAATGATTAAAAAAACAGTTACATGTAGCATATAAAATATGTATTTCATTGTAACTGAAGATCAATTTTTAAGTCTTTTTCTAAAAAAACAACTATAGTTTTTAAATGATATTCAGTGGAGAGACTAATATTTAGTAGTTCTGTATTTTTATGATTTAATTCTGTTGTTTCTTTGATAACATCGAATTAATTTAACTCTTAGCTAATTTATATTTAAAAATAAAAGTTACTCAAGAATATTGCTTAAATAGTTCTAAAAAAATCTGAAATTTATTTTTTTTATTATTATTTAACATAAAATTTTTTTGAGATAAAATTTGAATAAAACTCGATGAGAAGTTTTAGATTCAGCTTTTGAAATATACTTCAAGCATTTAAATAAAAAAATATCGTGATAGTATGTGGTATGGAAAACTGTTCGATGGTACCAGTATACGGAGCTGCTCAGTTTGAAAATTAGAACTCTAATTTTTAAAACTTGGAAAGTTTGAAAATTCTAATTACAAACTTTGAAGGAGGAGAAAGTGGTGACTTTCAAAAGCCAAGCTAATAAATAAAACTGCTGAATTACTAAACTAAATTCAGTAATTAGAACTATTTATGCTAGTTGAAATATGAGAATGATTTATTTGAAAATAAAATGTAAATGAATACTTTAAAATTATTATCTCAGCTTCAAGGATTTATGAAGAAAAAATTAAAGCAATATATTTTTATGAAGCATTAAAAAAGCTTTTTGCTCTAAGGCTATTGTTTGCGTCAATAGAAGCTGTTTGTATCAACAATAACCCAACTTAGAATAAAATATTATAATATTGTAGCATTATAAGCATTGAACAATTGTTAATTAAATTTACCTCTATAGAGCTACTAAAACTCAAAGGATTGGTGCAATTGGATGGGTGAGTGCCTGTGCAACCACTTACTCCACTAATTTGCATTACAAACCATAGGAAAAATTAGATTCAGGACTCCCTCCGGAAGACTGGCAAGAAAAGGTGAACCCTTGACCTTCAATTATTTTATCAGGACTGTTCAGCGTCAACTTCTTAGGTATATCTGCAAAAATTATGACAGCTAGTAACCTGGCAGTTGTGCGTGCTGTGAGAGATTGTCATGTGTGTCAATAACCTACAGGAATAAAATATAATTATGCACAATCTTTACTATAATAGTAGCAGGGTCCATCCGTCTGTCCAAAGGCACGGTAAAAGTGGTAAAAAAGGAAATTGTCTCACACAGGAATCAAACTCAAGTACACCGATTTCCCGTCTACCTCTCTTAGCACATGCACCACTCAGTTGCTTTCCCACTTCATGAATAAATTATTGTCGAATGCCCGACATTGCCCGACATTGCCTGACTAATAAAAAGTTTTTACTCAGAAAAGTTATTTTTATTCAACATTTGAAACATTTACCAGCATAACTTTTAAATTTCATATCATGAGGAAAGTTTGTTGTGCATTTAAAATAAATTAAGAGAAAAATAAAGCAACTGTAAAGGGGTTTAAATGGGAAATAATTAGCAAGTAGTGGCTGGATAAAAACAATTTTGTTACAATGATTGCAATTAATATTGATACAATTAAAACGAACTGATATACCAAAATAAAATTTATGACTATGCTGAAATAATAATATCGAGGAGTACAAAGAAGTAGGTGTATAAAAAGGTTACGATTTCTGCAGAAGCTATAGCTTCTGCAGAAATCGTAACCTTTTTATACACCTACTTCTTGTACCTACACCAGCCACTACTTGCTAATTATTTCCCATATATATCCATCACAATTTTGAATATGACGATACTGGTACCTGATGATGCTGGCACAAATATAAAAATGAGATGTCAAAATTAAATACACCTGTAGAGCGTATGAGAGTACTTTGTCTGCCTGAAAAGAGAGAGAATTTAGAGGCAATTCATAATTGAGAAGGTCCATGCGAATATTTTTCAGCTTTACCATATCTAGTGATTGCATTTTGCAATAATTAAAATTTGAGGACTGACATTGTGCTTTTACAGTTACACTTTATTGGTACAACTTCCATTTAATTTTAACTGTAATCAACAATTTAGTCTTAACTGTAATTTAAAATGGCACATTTGAAAATTACAAATAAAAAAATGAACAATGTATTATAAAATGGCCTACAAAAAAAATTTGAAAGAAGAACAAACACAAAAGTTAATGTTAATTCATAACAAAAAATATTTGGCTTTATTCACCATAAGGCTACCATAGATAAATAAGATAAGAATGGTTTAGTCTTGTGGTTTGGTTCGCACATTTGCATACTTAAAGTTGCAATCTCTGTGTGTTCAATTTTAGTACCCCATGATTCTTCATTGTTAGATTTGAATTTCTATTCCTAAACACAGAAACTTCCAAAAACAAAAGAAAAAAGACAAACATTCAGACTTACACATATAAATTGTAATCTTTACTATAATGAGAGCTGTGTCTGTCTGTCTGTCTGCTCAAAGTCATGGCTAGAGATTGGGAAAACTATTCTCTCAACCTTTTATAACTAGCGCGCTATCACCTTCTCCAATTGCTCACTTTTTGGGACAACAAAATTCTTGTGCCCTATTGGCTCACTTGATGTGCTTTCACTGCACATACCACTGTCATAACACTAGTTACTTCTATAGACTCTAACCTAATAGCAACTTCATAATAGAAAACCTTTTGAGATAAATTTGTTTAGTGATGAGAGGAAGTAGAGGTGAGCCAGCTCGATCGTGACTCAATGTTAGAATTCTCAAGGCTGGGAAATTCTGGTTTACAGATTTTAATATTCATTGAAGTCAATCGTGGTCAGCCATTAAACTTCCAATTTAAACTGTGTCAAAATTCAGGCCTTAACCAAAAACAAAAAGTAAACTCATGAAAAAGTTGACTGCAAAAAACTTTAATATGTTGCTGTAACTATTACTTACATCTAGATATAATGTAGTTCCGCTTGTTTCATAATTTTATCCAATGCAAGACCTTTTACTTTTGAATTAGTTAATAAAATTCACTAAGACAAATACATATACTAGAGCACAGAATACTATGAAAAAGTAAAAAATACTCATTAATGTTGAGTCTATGACTTTTCAAATTCATTATAGCCCAACCAAAGCAATTCAATACAAATATAATACAATTCAAAATACCGGCTGTTCAAGCGGATTAGATTTTTTTAAGATGACGTACATGTAATACTGAAATATGTCACAAAACATGTTAAAGGGGAGCTATGGAGCTCAGAAAATTGCGCATATTGGTTAATGGAAGCGAAAATAAAAGGAGCACTTCTTAAAATGAAAGCTTGCAAAAAACTTCCAAACTTATCAGACGAAATTAGATAGTCAGACTTGAATTTCCATATAGCAAAATGAAATAATTTGACAAGATATAGAACAAATTGAGTAAGTATAAAATTTATTTTTTGCTTGTTGGAGTAATTTTATGAACAATTGAATATTCTTATCATTTTAATAACTTGCAAACCAACCAATAGGCAAGACGACAAGAAGAAAATATAAAAATAAATGTTAGAAACTATAAGTTTATACATACATTTAAGAAACATACATGTTAGAAACATTAAGTTTATACAACTAGCTGAATGCCCGAATTGATATTAATAAAATAATTACCCAATAAATTTGATACAAATAAATAACTTAATCTGGTCTAAATCTTGCTATAATAATAGTAATGTCTGAAGACAGTTTAATAATCGTTATGTTACACGTGATGATCTCTCACTGGACACTTGGCAATGGATCAACAAACAGACAAACACTGAAATTTAGACATGCAGAAATAAAAAGTACTCTCATTACATTACGAGAAAAATAAAGAAAAATCTAAAAACAAACTCACCTTGAATAGTCGAGACACGCACGGTGATAGAGCTGGCACGCTGAGAAGAGAACTCAGCGAAGCATTTGAAGCTAATACCAAGCAGCTCTGTTGAAACAGTTCCTATTAAAGAGAAAACATATGGAGGGGCAGAAGCTGCAACAAGTTGACAGTATGCTTCTGTGAGTGCGGATATCTTTGTTATAAGCAGCTCATTAACAGGTAGCCATTTGTTGGTATTAACGTCATAACGGCAAGCAGTTCTAGGGCTAGCCACATTATCCCCATTGACCAAGTACACAGCTGTAACTTCAGACTCTCCAATAGCCGCGCATGATATTTTTATCCGCTCATCTCTGTAGAAGGTTCCAGGGTACCCGAATGTCTCTATGGACAATCTAACTTCGTTTCCTACAAGCACAAAGAAGTCAGAAATTATATGCATACTAGTACCATGGTAGTTTAGTGAGCAGTAAAAGATTGGCATTAGTAATGAGTCTTTGCACAGTTATTCGGAAATCTTAAACGGCTGACCGAGTGGGGCAGTTGTGAGAGTGTAGGTCTACCATTCTGCTAGGTCAGAGTTCAAATCCTGTATCGTGCTCTCTTTTTGTCTATTTTTATAGTACAAAAGATTAAGGAACATAATATTTTTATTGTTTGAGTTTTTGGCATTGAAATTCATGGAAACCCAGAGAAATAACCAATCGTCGGCATTAAACTTCATGAAGCTCTTTGGTACATTAAATGCTATACTGTAGATGCAAATGCATTGATTTGGTTTTAAAAATTTGAAGCCAATGTAATTAGCTTTCTAAAGGAATTAAACTTTTTCTGCTTGTTGTATTTAAAAATGCAAGCATAGTATTAATTAGCACTCAACACAATAGAGAACTTTTAGGTTGCAAATATTGTGTAGATCAATAGCTTCAACCTACTTTGAGCCGTAGCACACTCTTTACATTTACAAAACTCAAGGCACACCACTAAACAAAATGATACAGAATGACACTCTAATACAGTTACACATAAAATTAGTCAGTTTTTCCTTCCATTTATATGTTCACTCGGTGTAAAATCTGCTCTTGTTTCAATGAAGACAACTTGGATATCCTAGCAGAAATAGCAAAAAACACATGAAGCTCTCAGCCACCTCCCAAAGCCTCAGAATAATAATGCCAATTTGAGAAAAAAAACTCTTTCTTAAGGAGTTTGAACCCATGGCATTATGATTGGCACACTGGCACTTTGACAAACTGCACTAAGCAGCAACCTACATTATACCTTTACTAAAGAATAATTGTTCAAGTACTTCTCTGTGCTTTATAATCAAAAGTTTGCAGATTAATGAAGAGCAACCAATACTAATATGAATGAAGCTTAAAAAGAGGCGTGTTATTGATAACTTCCCACGACCTGTCTGACTATTTCTCATGACACGCTAGTGTGCCCAGCATACTGGTTCGAAATCACTAGTGTAGATCAGCAATAGTGAGCTAAACATTGTTTAACGTGTTTTACTTTCTGCAGATAAAAACTCATTTGTAGTTCATTCAAAACATTTATTGAAAATAAAATGGGCTTCATGTGATTAAAAAAACTGCCTAATAACTTTGATTTTAATTTCAATTATTGGTAAAGATTGCTGAGACAATTAAGTTAGAAATGTTGTGTCTCAACATCCTATGTTTCTGTGAGAATTTGCAGCCATTTTCTTTATGTACTTTTTGTTCCATTTAGTATATGCTTGCAGCTTTCACTCCTCACTTGATTTCAAACAGTTGGAAGCCATAGAAGAGTTCATAGCGCCACTCTCCCTCACCATTTTCGCTACTTTGGCCTTGAAGATAAACTTAAATAAAATTTTTGGAAATTTTGTTAGAAAGTATCAGTATTTTTTATTATTTGTAATTGGTGTTAATGTTTGAGGTGATCTGCTGGCCAGGATTAACCTCAACAAAACTTGATCACTATAAAAACGCTAAGGAGAAAAATATGTGCGAAATGATCTCATTAGTTGTTGTTGTTGCGATAGTTGATACCGGCTAATGTGACTGCATTACGTGTCTCCATTCTGTCAGTCTCTTTGCAAATATAGACGTTATAGTTGCATTTCACTTGGTCTGAGTATTTTAACTACGATAGAGTTTTATCGGTTTTAATCTTAAAATATCCTGGCTATCAGATCACCTTGAACATCAAAGAACAATCGCAAATGATAGAAAATGACTCATACTTTTTAATAAAATGTACTAATATTTTTGTGTAAGTTCATCTTTAAATGTTGTGCAATCTAGAAACAGACAGACGACCCAAGAAACTCTGGGAACTCTGCAGTCTATTTAAACAACATCATTGCAGTTGCCCTAGACCCAGACACTCACATATGCAGACTGAGGAAAGTATCCATGAGTTGAAAAAAGCCCACCTTCGGCTCGAAACCAAAAATCCAACTTGTTTGCCAGAAGAGCGCGACATAGCTCTTCAAAAAAAGGAGGCCCTAAAACATACTTTTACAAGGTGTCTGAGCCTTCATGGGTGCTGATAATTGCCACAGACAACTCATCTGCAAGTATTCCAGAGCAGAGCAACCTCTGATTCCACTGTGCTTACAGAACAGTTCCTTTAGTTAGTGCCTAGAATGACAGTAAGCATCCGAAGCAAGCACTAAAGGATATCAAGTGACTGCATCTGTTCTAGCTCACACTGACTATTAGCTACAGTTCAGTCTGGGTGCAGCTGTCAATAAAATAAGCCTTGCAGCCATCTACTCTTAAGCCTGGTTTCCAAATATGTCGCAAGAACTGGCTACAGCATCACAGTGCTCTCAGCGGTAAAATGTAATTCTACGCCCCGTGTTCCGCGAGTAGCTGGCGCGGCCAACACAATAGTTCAGCAGTGTTCAACTTTTGCGAAAAGCCGCAGGCAAAGCCTTCCCAAAATGGACTGTACATGTGAAAGTCAGCACATTCGAGACAGCATGGCTAGCTGCCATTTTTTATGCAATCACCAGCAACGCAGCTTTATGTGAACATTAGCCGTTGAGCTTAGTGCCGCAAGTGTTTTTCTGCACGAGATCACTGCAGGAGTTTCGCATTCGATATGGAAACCAAACTTTAAGAGCAAGTCAAACATGAACTACTGGTCTCCAAACAGTCCATCACTATCTTTCCTGAGGAGAAATATTATTGTGTTACATTGCAAAAACTTTTGGTCATCATACAGGTGGTAGTACTCTACAAACTACAGTTATAAAAACAACCATCTGTGGTGAGAGCTTGCTATGCTTCAGTAGCATTTTTATAAACAGCAGCTCCTCAAAAACAACTTCAATGGTGGCTGGAGATATACTACAAAAGTAATAGCGACCAAGGAGGTAATTATCTGTAGATCAGGATGGATTTATTGTCTACCTAATAGATCTGAAAATTATGTAGTGCACACACTCACCAGGTTTTAGGATGAAGATTAAGTGTAGCAAAGGCAATGAAGTAGTTTAGAACAAGAAAACCAGAGATACTAGAAAATATTAGCAGAAAGACAATTGTAATATACTAATCAAAGTAGTCTGCAACACCCAGTATAAAAAACCCTCATTGAATCAAGAATCGCAAAACCACAACTGCTTGCAAGATACTCTACGATCAAGAGGTTTTTGGTAAATAATCCAACACTGGAGAAATGTTTTGAGAATATTGAGGAAATGAAGGCAGTCCTACCAGCAACAACAAAAGTCTCATACTAATGTTATTAGTTCTGACTCCTTACGATTATCAATTGTGTCTTCTTGATTGTAGAAACTGTTTCTGAGATGCCGAAATACTTGAATTGGATCTAGATGGCCCTATAAGTTTATGCTGACTTTTGACTTGGCTCTAGACTTGGTTTGTTTAAACCGCCAGAGAACAAAGAGACCCGCCAGGCCTGCGGTGAAGGCGAGCTTCCTTTACCTTTCCTTACCTAAACTATGTTACTATGTTTTTATGACACTCATGATGCTCATTTAGAGTTGTGCACGAGTTGAGTTACCAGGCCCGTATTCCCTGTGGTGGCTGGGTGGCTGGGCGGCTGAGCCGCCCCATCCTTTTAATGAACTTTGGCGGCTAAGTACTAAGAATTGCAGTATAAGCTCATTCACTTGGAATTTTCAACAACTGATCAACTAGCTCTAGCGCAAGTGCTAGTGCAATTAGTGTTAGTTAGCGCTAGTTGCTCTAACGCTAACGCAACTAGCGCTAGTTGCGCTCTAGCGATGAAATGGAGAGGCTCACTAATCTAGTATTGGTTTTGCTTGTTACTAATGCAGTGAGTGAGAGATCCTTTTCTGCATTGAAGCGAATCAAAACGTCGGTGAGGAGGACTACGAGGCAGACTCGTCTAAATAATCTTCTAATATTACATATATATAAAGATGTTCTAATAGATGCAGAATCAGCTGTGAAAGATTTCTGCCATGGACACATTGACAGAACAAGAGCTATTGCAGTAAATAAGTAATAGCTCTTTTTCTGTCAATGTCCTTTACAGAAATCTGTAGTGTCATGAGTTTTATACCATCCGTTGAATAAACCTAACATAAACCATAAACAATATACTTATGTAGATTTTGACGCTTACAATGGATTGCATTTATGCATACTTTGGGGGTTGTTGATGCTTAGAAGGTCTAGAGCTTCCGAACCCCGATGGGGGGCTTACACCGCCCCCAAACCCAAAGGTGTTCATAACCAGTTGCCTAACATTTGCAGCCCCATCTTGCAACCAGGGAATACAGGCCTGTGAGTTACTGTGCAATCAAGTGTTTCAATAGACGGTCACACACCGCCATTTAATGACACCGCACGGCTTAGGTGAAAAGATGAGACTGTGTCGCTAATAATTGACCCTGCAGGTCAATAAATAGCGACACAGTCTTTTCACGCTTAGCAGCATACCAAACATTAGCCCAATCGGAATCAAAATAAAAACGAATGAATTGTGAAAATGTTTAGAATGGAATAGCTTGCACAGTATTTTAATGTAACACATTTGCAAGTGCCGACTCCGTCAATCGCAAGGAAGAAATATCTGATAAAGATGTGAGAGTAGCAAAACCCGTTTAGCTTGGGGATTTATGCTGCTTCTATGATGCAGATGGCTTGCAGATTGGTTCAAACTTGCGCATCATGAAAACAGTGATATACAGGGAAGCCTCAGAAGTAAGAGACAAAATGCCTTCCACCTTTTCATATGTGCTTCTTCTATATATATATACACTGCATATATATATAAATATGTATATTACATATATCACATATATTTTTTAAAGTATGTCTGTGGACCTGTAGATCTGTCATTCCAGCTATAGCTATAGTGCATGCTGATTATTTTACCAATGCGGCCAGGCTTACGATGCTCCTGTTAAGAAATATTTTTTGTAAGGTTCCATTACTATATCTGGGGTCAAGGCCAATTCGTCTCATGTGGACAATTATATCATCTCTATGGAAAGAGCTTACATATTCAGGATTTTTATTTTGTTTTCTCAGTTCATATTTATTGCATCATTACCGAATCATCTTTTATTGTAATCGTAGCAAAGCTGACTTAATTTAGCTATTACTTGCTAATTATTTTACATTTACATCTAAACCTTTTTATAGGTGTTTTATTTTTTTTAATTTATTTGACCTGCACGAAACATTTTCCTCATGATATGAAGTTTAAAATTTGTTTGACAAAGTTTGAAAACTTTTACAGTTGCTTTTATTTACTCTTTTAATTTATTTCAATTACACCACAACACTTTTCTCATGACATGTAGTTTGAAAGTTAGAATGGCAAATGTTGTTATATGTTAAATACAAATCAATTTTCTGACCAAAGACTTTTTATTACCTGGGCAACGCTGAGGAGCACAACTATCATTGTATACTGCTTATGAATACAGATATATACTTGATTATCACTCTGCAGTTGATTTGAGATTAATGTGGTATACTGTGAAGAAGTTTCTTAAACTTACACTCATATTTCCTAAGCATAACTGCAAGTACTCAGCCAGACATTGCTAAAAAGATTTTCAACATTACATATTCCCCAACTTTGCCATTTTCCAATACTTATAAAGAGGTTTTTCTAGTTCTGTAGATCTATATATGAAGGTTTACATGTAAATAAAGATTATCAGCTTAAATCATTGTTTTAGTTGTAATAGCTAGGCTCCCAAAAAGTCTTTTGATTTATTTAGTAGCTAACTAAAAGTTTCAAAACCCTCTGAACCCTGGCCATCCTTGTAAATGTGCATGAGTAACCCTGGACAATTTGTCTAACAATCCAAGGTTTTTAAAATGTCATTAAATATATCTGAATGCACTCATAATACAATGATATTTGACAAAACATTAGTAGAAAAGTTCTGCATCACACAGAACATGTTACCAAGCAGAAAATTGTATTTCACAGTTATTCAGGCAAAAACCATAAAATTTTTTTATGATTTTAGAGAAGTCGTGAAATTATTTACAGTAACATTATATCTATCAAGCACAGATTTATAATTGTTTCATGAATCTAAATAAACTGGAAAATTATAGTTAGTATCATAGAACTCTTCATTTGCATCACAATCATCCATGACTGATCAACAAACAAGTCGTATTGACTTTTTTGCGATATCATTCCAATAATAATGGTTACTACAACGAAGGAAGTAGATAAACATATTTGAAAAAAGTTAAAACTAGAAGCAAAAATTCTGGTCTAATGCCCAGTGCAAGAATTAATTTGATTGGTTTACACTGTTGCCTAGGAACAGCATTTGTAAATAGAGCCAGGTGAATGCTGTTATTCTGGCAGTTAGGGTTTCTGACACACCCTACGTAATGCCGGAATACCGGTCATTAAGGTTCAAAGGGTTAAACAGCTAGCCCTAAAGAAATAAAAGCGGTAAAGAAATCAAATATTAAGGCTTCACAAAAGATGGCCAACAATGATATGGTAAAATATGAGTAGATACATCAGCTATGATTATAGGATGTGATATATGATTAAGTATTTCTGACAAGTTCAATCTCCTTACCTCCACTTGCCTTCAGCAGCAGAAAAAGTAGAAGAAAAATACCGCTCTGCACTTGCATGCCTCTCCTAAGAAAATATTGATGTTAGGTATTATTTACAGGAGTATGGGATTTCATTGTTGTTCTATAAAAATTTCAAATCACCAATTGAATCCAGCAGCAAAAAGACTTAATAAAGTTTCAACTTCATAAAGCCAAGCCAATATTGTTCAACAGCTCAATAAAAGCGATGTGATGACATAATTAAAAAGACTTTTGCCATTTCCCGTTTCCAATTATGAAAAGCACAAATATGTATCTTTACACTTTTAAATACCCTTCCAGCTTTAGTTTCATAGATAGTTTAACAGTGAGTGTGTAAATTGAATGTTGCAGCTCATCTAAATTGGCAGCTTTGTTTGAATGAACATTATTAAATGACATGAAAATAAACTCTCTATATGAATGCAGCAAAACAAATTATAACTATCTCGTTATATAATGCACTTTATAACAGCCTTAGCTATGTTAAAAGCACCACATCTGGTCATTATAAAATAAGCTATTGAAAGTTTGCCTTTTTAGACTTTTATTTTTTTGATATGTTTCTCAGATTTTAAACAAATTTCCTGCTTTTAATTGGCTAATTTTGCTTTATGAACGACAAGCAAAGTATGAAAGGGAAAAATTGGAGTTGTTTGCAATTTTTCCAGTAGTCATTTCTAATATATACGGGTGTCCCACAATTTTAACATGCTTAGGTAGCCATTTAATGTTCTAGTAAATTCAACTTCCTTTGGCATATCTAGTTATGAAAGCTTATTTACTGTGAAAAGGTAATTGCCTGCTATGTAGTCTGTACAAATACTGAGCACACTCACACACTACTCAACAGGTTTACCAGTACATAAGTCTGTTATACTACATAAGCCAAATGATAGTATCTCACAAATATTGTCAAAAAGCTATGCAATGAACCACAGCTGCTATCAAACAAATCGTTTGCAAATGTTAACCAGAACTTATTTGGAGCAACAACAAAAAATAAAACTGTTTTATAATTTCATAGTGATGCACCAATGAATATTGTAAACAATTTATAGAAAAGTTCAGGCGTTGGAGCAAATCTATATAATTATTGTATACAACGGCAGCAACCTAGTGCAAATTTAAAAACTTAAGCGAAACTTTGACAAAATAACATTTCGGAAGAGTAAATACAGTTTTAGAGTGCATGAGCAGACAAAATTTCAAAGGGTTGTAGATATTCCTATGTTGTTCATTAGCCTTTTTTTAAAATACTTCTGCAATGTGCATAAAAGAAATATTTTGATCGCTACATCAATATTAGCAACATCACGTGAAAAAAAGTACAACTACATTAATAATTGCTTCTGTACTATTATCTATTTTAGCCAGTAGTTTTACTCAATACATTAACCAAAGATTATTATGGAAATCAGGAGTTTCCCAAAGACTACCTACCTTTAAATCGAGTAAATATGCAATAACCTTACTGAATATGCCACAACTATGTATAAAATAACTTTCTAACATAACATTGCGTTAAGCTAATCAGTGTAGGCACATCATCGCAGCAAAATTAACATTGCAATCATATTCTAGTAACATAAGGTTTGAAAACCTTCTTTATTAGCAATGGCTAAAAAAGTTGTATTAACACACACTAACCTTGTAATAAGTCCTATCATACAGAGCCTCTGGTTTAGTTCCTCTCATCTGACTACTATAGGGAAGTATCATGTGCAAGAGACATCAACCTGTCTAGTGCAGTGTAAATGAACTTTAACAATCTCTGCAAATCAACATAAAATTATTTCTCTATTTAGATAACTAACAAGGAATGAGAATGCATGATGTTTTGTCATCTTTTGTCATTGTTCACTGAGTGAACTGGGCAATTTTCTGGTGGCTGATGTGTTCATAGACATGATCAAAAGCTATCATGTTTAGCTAATTTAAAATGCTTATTCATGGTTAACTGATCTGAACTGCACTATGAAAGGGATCCTAAGTTAGCTTTTAGGGAAAGAGAGAGACAAAGGTTGACATGAGTGTAGGCTGGTTTTGTAACACTCCTTCTTGATTGCATATAAGTCTCTAAGTCTATGAGAAAGCTTCAGATTAAAAATTTGTAACTCTATTGTTACGCTCTTATGCCATAGTATTGGACTAAGGCTAATGATGCTCCTAGTATTTGCCTTTTTGTCAGCTTGATTATGTTTAGGTGTTAAACTGAGCAATAGTCCTGTACGCTATGAACAAGATAGGTAATTTCCTTAATAGAGCCGTTGTGTGAGCTCAGCAAATCTTTTCCTACTGGTTAAAACTTTTTGTAGAAGTAGTTATGTAACAGGACTGAAATATATAATTAGTACTCAATCTACTTTGTTTATTTTTTACAATATTAAGAAGCTCGAAGTTTTTTTTTTCATGAATTATGACAATAATAAATTTGGGCTTTTAGATATTTCTAACTTGATTTGACTTGAGTTGATTGACAAGGGATACAGCCAAATACAAAGTTTGCATTAAAATGGTTAAATTAAATTTATAGCACAAATGAAAAATATTATAGTGATGGAATGTTAGATCAAGGATTAAATGACAGTTGAACTGTAGGAAGCTTTTGTGCAACCAGCTCCTTTATTCCTTTTGCGCAACCAGCTCCTTTATTCCTTTTGTGCAACCAGCTCCTTTATTCCTTTTGTGCAACCAGCTCCTTTATTCCTTTCGTGCAACCAGCTCCTTTATTCCTTTTGTGCAACCAGCTCCTTTATTCCTTTTGTGCAAACAGCTCCTTTATTCCTTTTGTGCAACCAGCTCCTTTATTCCTTTCGTGCAACCAGCTCCTTTATTCCTTAAGTGCAACCAGCTCCTTTATTCCTTTTGTGCAACCAGCTCCTTTATTCCTTTTGTGCAACCAGCTCCTTTATTCCTTTCGTGCAACCAGCTCCTTTATTCCTTTCGTGCAACCAGCTCCTTTATTCCTTTCGTGCAACCAGCTCCTTTATTCCTTTCGTGCAACCAGCTCCTTAATTCCTTTTCAAATGCTATTCATATTTTTATTTCCAGCTTATCCTAAATTTGATATGTTATCTAGGTCAACTAGATTTTCTTTGTGGTCTATTTAGATAGCTCTGTTTTCATATATGCTCATTATATATATACATATACATATATATATATATATATATATATATATATATATATATATATATATATATACATGTACGTGTATTATTTTTTTGCTACCATGATGCAAAAATTGTGAAAGAGAATTAGCATTATTTTTATCATAGATATTTCCTACCCCAAGCTACAAACTGCTTTTTGTATGTCAAGTCTGATTTGAATATTTATTTTCTTTCATTTTGGAGATTCTACACTAAGAAATTAGCTGAGCTCTTGAGTAATCTAGTATTTGCTATTTTCTGCCATTTATTAGAAAATATTAAAAACTTGTAGTTTTTAATACACTGATAATAGGTGTTGGAGTTGTAGAAGTTTTATCAACAATTATTATATCTTGATAGTTGGTTACCAGTTTTCACTACTAAAGCATGTTTTATATTTTTATCAGTAAGCTGTTAAACAGAATTGCATTTATATGTAGCCAAATAACATAGTCAATTTATCTGTTTAATCTGTTAAGAGAAATGGAACCAATTACAAGGCCTTTTTAATTTTTTCTGCAGTTGCTGTGCCAACTAGACGGTCACTAATCATTAAGAGACTTTTAGCAAACTTCTCAATGTATCGTTCCGACTGTCAGCAAGGAGGTTTGCTCAACTCTTTCACTACCGTGATAAAATCTGATTGAATTATTACTCTGACTGAATTAATTCAAACAGATTTTCAAAAAAAGATATACTGCTAGTATTTATGCAATATCTCGAGAATCAATGCAGATATTGTCTTACTGTAAAATACATCTCAATCAGAACAAAATTCTCTACAAGATAACTATAAAATTGTTTTGTAAATTCTACCTTCGCAAAATTTCTGATGCTTCCTTTGCATTGATAGAGCGCGTTGAGCTCATTATTGCCATGACAATAGCAATTTGGTTTTCCTTCTTTGAAAAAATGATAAGAATCGGAACTGCTTAGCAAAAAGGCTGTTTTGTTAGAGACAGAATTTGATAGGTCTAGTTTATGCTTTATAATGAAAAGAAAAGTGAAACCCTATTGCTAAGCCGATACACCGGCTTTTGGTCTGTACTTATATTACAGCTTACCATAGCGAAAGTGTTAAAGCAGGAAATATTCAAGTTCGCTTCATCTTCGATTATTGATAGATGTGACAGGAAAAGTCAAATTAACAATTTATTAAAAAATAAGAAATATACATCAGTACATTTGATCAATAAAATCAGTTTACAATAGAGAGTATATACACTACAAATATACATGGTGTTGATCCAGTCTGAGTGTATCGCTTGTTGTGTGGTGAGAAAACTTCTGTGAATTATTTCATAGCTGAAACTCCACCCTCCTGCCCAAGAGCCAGCTGGTCCTTTTTCCTTCAGACCAGTTTCCTGCTGGCTAGATTGTCACAGGCTTCAGTTGGACTGAGTTGAAGGCCAAGTTGAGGGTGGGCACTTATCACACATAGACACAAACGAAACTAAAAATGACAAAACCTTAACCAAAGGGTCTTGTACAAGTAATTTCATGCTGTCAGCTGTGAAAAACAAAATTTTAAAAGTTGATCTACCTATCTACACAAGATACTATCAATAGGCTCTCATTTTGTAAATTCTATAGTGTCAGCACAATGGTAAGCGACTTGCTGCCCACTCACATGAGTATTTAAATAATGACCTGTGGTTTGTGCTTTTTGGCCAGTATCAAACGACCTTGTCCTCTAAAGCATTTTTGACACCATGCTTCAGCATATTTCATACTGCTGAATAGGTAGCTCTAGGTAGCACGTTAGGATAAGTAGCACGTTAAGCAAACCAGCAGCTTTGATACTATACAAGTTTTAAATGACTTTCTTTGAAATATTTAGATTTATGACCAGCTGTATGAATGACACAACATATTTATATTTAGGAAAGTGTTCTAGTAGATGCACAAAATGCATAAATTACATTGATTTGCTGCAATTAGTTTTATTTTGTCTTGTCTCTTCTGACTGTAAAATCGTAATTTGCAACATTAGTGCAGAAGCAGCAGTGGAAGCCATTATAATAGAAAATTTTTTTTCACTCAATTTTTCTATACAAATATGTTAAGCATTCACTGGTTGACCCATTTTAAGTTAATGATACGGTCACTCTCAACGGGTATCTGTTCGTTTATGGCCATTTGGGTTGCTTTTAGGTAAAGCCACTTATATCAATGAAGTTAACGACCACAAGAACATTCATGAATCTTCCTCTATGATTAATAGTAATCTTGATACTCTAATCTTTGAAATTCATGACTGAAGGCTGGTTCACGCTATATCGTAAACCAGCCGGTTTACGATTCACATAATCAATGATGAATGCCGAAAGGAAAACGCCGTATGTCGGCGTTTTTTTTTTGGATCCATCATTGAGTATGTAAATCGTAAATCGATGGAATTGACAAAGCAACATGGATTTATTGCGATAGTTTGCATCAGTCAAAATTTATCGATATTATGACAAGCATCGTCGGTAGCATTCACGATTGCGGGTAGCGTGTTTTATTTATTCCCATTTATGATAGTTGCTGCGAGACTAGTATTTGATTCAAGCATGCAAAAACAAAAAAGTTTCTTCAGGAAAAATGAAAAAGAAAAAATGAGAACTTTAGGTCACAAAGTATTTACAGATGCAAACACTGGGTTTACATCAGGTTTGCATATATACATATATATGCATATATCCAACACCCCTGGCATCCAACACACCATCAGTGGATGCAAACAGCTATACCGAAAACGCATACACGGCGTGGCTTAATCATGTTGCAGGTGTTGTGTACAGAAGTCTATGCGATGAGTATAGCCTTAATCAACCCCAACACTGGTGGGAAGTTCCTGGTAAGGTCAATGAAAATGACCGCGCTAAGATTCATTGGGACTTCTACATTCGAACTGAAAAACACGTCCTAGCAAACCAACTAGATATAGTGGTGGTGGAAAAAAAGAACAAGAGGGCTACTATAATAAATATAGCGGTGCCCAATGACTACAATATAGCCAGCAAAACAAAAGAAAATGTGGATAAATATCTCCCTCTTGGAGGAAAGACTGAGAAATTCTAGGATGTAAAAACAGCTGTAACTCGAGTAGTCATTGGGCACTGGGTGCAATAACACCTTCACATGAAATGTGGCTTGCCCAGATACCCGCAACAATCAACTCAAATGAGTTGCAGAAAAGTGCGCTATTGAGAACAACTACGATCTTGAGGCGAGTGCTCAAACTCCCAGGTCTCTGATGAGGGACCCAAGTTAGAGCAGAAATTGCCACCCATACGGGGTATCCGAGGTGAGGAAACAATTATATATATATATATATAAAAAACTATGTGAGCTAAAAGACTACGTAGTTTGTTAGTACACATGGCTTTATATCAGCCCTGTTTTTACTCAAAACATTGAGCATTCTTTCTACTGTGTATAAGTATAACTTATATATATATATATATATATATATATATATATATATATATATATATATATATATATATAGAACTATATTTCCCAACTAGGAGGCTTCTATCAATATATAATCCATGTTAGGAGGCTCTGAAAAATTAGGAGGCGTCCAGGGAGCCTCCTAATTCTAGTAGTGTTTATAGTGCTTAACAACCCTATAGAAGTATTTTAAACATGATTCCCATAATCGCCTTATATATCTATATTCATATATATGGAAAAGAGGAGACAACTCCAACAAAAATGTGTAATTTTCTATCAATAAATTATAAACCCTAGGAGGCTCTTATATATGGAACTAGGAGGCATATATCAATTTTAAAACATTCTTACTTTTAACTGTTTTGGTATCGTTTCAGTTAATAGCACAATCTATTTAAAAACATATTGCAATAAGTTTATGACTAAGCATCAGCAAATACAAAGAATTAGCAACTATGTCGGATACAGTCAGTTTTGCTAATATTCATGATAGCTTTATTAGATTTGAGAAATAAAGTTGTATATTAACAAACTACAATACATTACAATTTATTTGCTGACCCTCTTTATAGTTTTCAAGACTGCCATTTAAGCACTCCCTTTTTTTGCAAGGTTTCTCATTGATCTGCTCTTTTTTGTGAAAATTCACAATAATTGCACATTATGGTTTCAACTGATGTTTAAGCATGGCTGTAGTAAAAGTTTAAATGAGTCTATAATCAGTACAATTCATATTTTCTATGCCGTTGCATCCAGCCACAAAATAAATCTTTTTTTGAAACTTTGCATCCAAACGCAATACCTGAGAGATGGTTTTTTAGTCGAAGAATTGATTTTTTAAATTTATTGAAGTAAAGTGGCAAAAGTATAACCACAGTATATAACAGCTAGAGAGATGTGGCTGTTATAATGTTGCTGTGGCTGTTAGGACTATTAGTTCTTCACCCATGTAGTCTACTAGAGCTTGGTAGCAGCAGAATGACTACATGTAAGGGAGCAAGTCACATTCGGTAAGTTGTTCATGTTATTTTAGTCAATTTACAGTTTATTTACTTAAAACATACAGTTGTAGAAAAGCAGTATAAATTTTATTTAATATTGAAATAGGACTAGCGTGAAAAAAGTATGTTTCAATTATTATAATTTTTAAGGAATGTAGCACAGAACACGTTTGATATATTTTTTACATCCGTTTATGTCATCCAACTGCTGATATTGTTCTGCATAGAAAAGTCAAGAAAGGTCAGCATTATATTACCAAAAAGGAAAAAATCAAAACTTTTTGTAAAGTCCTAATTTTTGACTTTATTATTGTTACACGAATGTTCAGTTTTGTAACATCAACACAGACACGCCAGCTGACAATTAATAGTTATTTTAGTGAATCAGTTAATTCTCAAACTTTAATCTATTTTCAGTTATTATTATTATAATTTTTGATGTTTTTTATAATGATAAGTAACGTTATTAATGTGGTTCTACCAACAGTCAAAACTGTTATTAGAATAACATGATCATAAAGTAATTGTATTATTGTTATCATGAATAGTGAGAGTTTGCGTATTTCAGTTATGATTTTGTAAGTAATAGTAGTACATGCATAGGCATAAGCAAGTAAGTGGGTATATGCAGCCTTTGAATTTTGAAACTTTTAGTATTTAGTTTGAATCTTGTGTAGTAATTGTGTAGTAATTAAGAGCTTAGCTGTTTTATAGAGCTTCAGTAGTAGGAGGCAGACATTCAAGTTTGCCAAAAAAAAACCTAACCAGTGAACTAAAATGTGTATTTTGCATTCATTTTGGTTTGTATATCTGTTTATGCTACTTGAATTATCTTTTCATTTTTGTAGAAACTTGGTAAGCATTATTGCCAAGATGGCATATTTATCAGATGGCAGAGAGTATTAGACAAAGTTGGATGTTCTTTTCTAGAAAAGGTATGTTGCTAATTACACGTTGGTTTGCATAAAAATATGTCAAAATAATCAAGGTTTCATCTACCGAAATTTATAATATTTCTTAACATATACATAATTATAGATTACAAACTATAAAACATTATATCAGTAAGGTTGTATTTTGAAATGTAGTAAAGTTTGACGTTTTGGCAAAGTCACTATGATAAGCAAAACTTTAAATTCACCAACACAAAATATACTGTACAAAGTTTTACTGTAACTAGCAAATGTATACCTGACGTAAGAATGTAACAGCATGCCCAAAAGTAGTTTTTCTTTGTATAGTGGCAAATAATCAATGACGCTTTAGTTATAGATAACTGCTGGATGAGAAGCATTGATGGCCCACACCAAAGACTGATTTGCAGACATCAAATTAAAGGTATGCGATATTGCAATAAGTTGCTGTAAATTAGCACATTATACATGCGAGCCAAAAATTAGTGTAATAATTTGATATAGCCATAGCTTCAGTAAGAAAAGTTGTTAATTTTTACAGGCATTGTATTATTTAAACGCTTACATAAACCATTATGCCACTTTTGTGTTCTATTCATCTATTATTGGCAGATTACATAATATAAATAGCGCAAACCAATCAAAGGAATGTAGCATAGCAAAGAGATTTAGTATTGCTCTTCTTAGTCTTTATGAGTCATGGTTGCAATTGCTGAGCAATTGCATAATTATATAAAATGAATAGTTTTCCATGGTTACTCATTACCACTTTTAGTTACTCAGTCAACACTGAGAGTAATTATCAGATTTGAGATATCATGTTTAGAGGCAGGAGATTGACAAATATTTTGTTGGTTTTTACTCTTACCCTACCGTATGCGAATTTATGCTAAATCTATCAGCAACTGCCGTATGCACATTTTTGCGAATTTTCCAACAATTGCGTGGTCACCTAATTTTATTATCCATTAAAAACATAACAGATGATTTTAAAACTTTGATGGTATTGTCAGTGTGGTTCGAATATTTCTCTAAAAGATTAGTCTAAGATAACCAAGCAGTTTCAAATTTTTTTTTGAGAATTTCCAAAATATAAATGGACATTTTTTGTGTAAGTTTTGTTAAGTATCGCGCAAGTCAGAAAACATATAATTACTTACATGTATGTTGATGACACTATAGTCAATTCAAATTCAGATTTTTGTGATTACACAGATAATTAAATTAGCAGCAGTGACTCTGATGATAGTGAAAATAAAAGTTTTTTAAGTGTAAGGGACATTGTAGAGCATCGTTTTAGCTTCGTAGCGATTGTAGCTTCACATAGCTTTAGCAATGCACAAAGTGAAGGTACATTGATTTTTGCATAGCACTATATGTTAAAATTTTAGCAAAATAAAATATATTACAAAAAGTTTATAGATAAACTTTGAAGTTGAAACAAAATAGTATACATGCTTCATGTACATATCATGAAGCTAAATTGGCAATTTTTGGTGAAATGGCTGGCGGTAGGCCGGTAGCTTAGTTTGTACATGGGTGGCAGTAAAAGGGTAAAGCTATAAAAGAATTAGAGATACAAGTGTATGTATTTCCTTTTGAATGATTTAGTGAACTTTGATGATTCAAGACAATGAGTTTGGCGAGTGATATATATATATAAGATGCTGCTGAAGTTGCGCAATTCAACTCATGGCTTTTAATTATTACCTCAAAATGTTGAAAACACGCGATAGGAAGGGCCAGAACACTACTAAAACTCATAGTTACTCAAACCTGAAATACAGTAGGTTTTATACAAATTGCTGTACAATAACAAAACTGCAAAACTATTGGTTAAAATATAAATAGCAATATATATTATTATTTTTGGCCTTCGGTATCGGGCAGCATGTATGCAGTTTGTTTGCTGATGTTAACAAAAGTTTTACTAATAAGCTACATAATTTGCTCAATTATTTGTGTCAACTTTAAAATTTAAAACAAATGTAGTGTTAGCACTTTTAGAATATACTACAAACAACGCAGAGGAACTTTTTGTGGCATATGACTTGAATTTAAAAGTTCTCTGAAAATGCAACTCGTATTTGCCCATTTTAATACTTTAAAATGTCAAAGGGAGCTCATAATGAAAGCAACTTTAATATAATTTCAAGATGCTCAAAGCGGTACGGATGTTATGTTGACAAACATTAAAAGGTCACTCTGTACTATGGCTAGTAAGTATTTACATGTATTTAGATTTTGCATTGATGCTTTCAATTAGGTAGTGTAGGAAATCTATTTACATTAGCTAAATTACCAGCATGTGCAATACCCAGCTTTGTTTCCTATCCATCCCAAACATTTTGCCAATGCTTATAATAATTCATTGCTCTTTTCAAATCTCATTTCTGAACCAAAGGTAGTTTTAGCAATATAAGAACATATACTTCTCTTCCTATGGGTCTACTCACTTTTCTGTAGCAGCAAAGGCCATTGTTTTTAAAAGGTCTGTAAGAATTGTATTACTTATTTTGACTTCCATTGGTGCTCGTAGCAAATATAATTTCAGTACAATTTGCATCAATAAAGTTATTATTACTTGTTTGTGAAGTATTTGGAGCAAAACAATATTTTATGTGCACAGCAAACATTTTTGCTGCAAGCTTACCAAAACAAAATAAAACGTTTATTTTTATGTTACATTTTAATTAAACATCATGTTCTATTCAGTTATTGCTGTCAGTACTATGCAGTTATTGCTGTCAATGTTCTTTGTGCATTCTTGGCACACTTTTATGTTAAACTTCCAATGCATTAAACACTTTAGAAATAAAGTGTCCAAACAAGGATGCATAACATGAGATTTGTCACTGGCTTGTTTTGACCTATATCTAGCACTCTTTAGCCAAAGGTGTCTAGCTTTACTAAAATATTTGGTAGTGAAATTGTACATAAATTCATTGCCTGCATACACATCAATCATGATGCCTATGCTCTTATTATGTGTGTTCTACTATTGCCTGCTTAGCTAATTCACTTTCTACTTCTCAATAGCCTCAGCCTCTGAATGAAAGCTATTGTTGTTATTCCTATTCTTTGTAACTTTATAATGAAGGAGGTTGTGGTTGGGCAGCTCATTTGCTTTTCACTCTATTAGAAATATTGCAGCACAAGTATAACTGCAGTAATAAAATCTTCACAGAATTGCATAATGTGGTCTTATTCTCCAAGGTCTTCTCACTAGCAGAAATGACCTATGTACCTATGCAATTGTGGTTTGTGCTTAAAGTGACTCATTCTCCTAATGTGGCATGGCTTGCTATCTTCTTGCATGCTAGTCAATTGATTAAATAGATTGTAAGAAACAAGCCAACCTCTCATTCCTACACAACCTAAAGACTTATCACATAAGTTCAACCTTCTAGCGAGATTGTAGCCGCTAAGCATTTTGCTTTTTTCACGCGTCTAGCCATTTAGGGTTTTGCAGCAGCAGAAGAACAGACTAATCATGTCACAATTGGTATATTTGTTTGTCACAATTGTTTTATATTACTTTTGCCAATTTTGTCATTGAATTAATTGTACCATATTATGGTGAAAAGGCATCATGAAAAAGTATTTTACTTCGCCTCAATACCAATGCAAAAGGTTAGACCGGTAGTGGCCATTTTTGACCTTTAGGGCGAGCCACTTTAAATACTATATCTAAGCAACTTACTCATGTCATCAAATTGCGACGGCAAACAACAATGCATTGGTTTTCGCAGCTAATTTGGATTTTGATTTTACTGCCTTAATTGCAAGATCGTAATATTGTCAACTTAAAAAGGTCAAGAAACCCCAACTTTATAATGCTAAAAGAATGAAATTATTACTAATCTTCATAAAATGATAATTTTGTAATTATACACAAGGGTAGCTTTGTGAGATTAACCGACACACATTAAAAATAGTTATGGTAACATATAGCACAGTAGCCAGCAATTGATGAATATCTGTGACTCTGTCGATGCTCCTAACTTTTGTAACTTTTTAAAAAGCATTAAAATAATTATGGATGCTTTTTATTCTGATTAGTAGTGTTAGCTGATTGATAGCACCAAACAGGCAGAATTATTAGTAGCCTATACTATACTGCCCTGAGCAAGCAAAACGCTGTATCTTGATATTTGTAAATTGTTCAGCACAAGCACAAACGTGTTTTGGTCAAGCCTGGCATCAGTATTAGCAGTATTTTAGTTTTTTTTTTTATTTATTATGGTGAGATATCCAACAATCTTTACTGAATTTTTTTTTCGTGAAACTTTAAAATCAAAGGAGTTATTTCACTTAGGGCACTTTGTTTGCTTAAATTGACAATTTACTAAGCTGGCACTAGGCAATCAAAACGCCCTATCACTGCAGATAGGGCCTTTTGATTGCTTAATTGGACTGGTTTCTCATTGTTAGTTTGCCACAAGACCATTTGCCATGACTGGATTATCAAAGGATTACAAGTTTAAATTCTGATATTAACCCGCAATTAGTCAACAAAATGATATATGTTGCAATTCCTATTACTCATCTAGTCAACACATGGATTAAAACCCTGTAATAGCCATATTTAGCTCAAAAGTTAAGAGATGATCAAAGATCTAGGTATCCTTCAAACCAGATGTCATGAAATAAAAGGAATAAGTAAAATAGTAGTTTAAAAAAGATCAAACGCTTTTATTAAAAATAATTTAAAGCAAACAACTGAGTGCAATAATGTAAGTATTTTAAAAAAGCAAAACCTTCCAATGGACATGTAATTAAAACAAATTTTTCATCAAATCTCTGAGTCGGATCTTTAAATCGAGACTTTTGTCACTTAGATATCGTCTTGTCATAATAAATATATTATGATAAAAAATATAGCAATAAGATTGAGCACTTAGAAGTGCACTAGTTTTTATGAGCTGCCTTGAAACAACCAAATATATACCCTAGGACACTTAAGTATTCGCGGCATCTAACTTTCGCGTTTTCGCGGAGTCATCATCACGCGAAAAATTCATGCGCGAAACTAAACTATCATAACGAACTAGCGAAAATTCGAAATTAAACAGCTATGTTCTACACAGGCCTGTATTCACTGGTTGCAAGTTGGGGGGCTAATGTTAGACGATCAGTTATGAACATCTGGGGTGTAGAGAAGGAGGGGGGGTGCTGTAAGCTCCCAACAGGTTTCTCTTATGTAGGGCCTCAGCCGGGCCTCTCACGTGAAGTTTTATTGGCAAGTATCAACATTTTTTTATTTTTTGAGATTTGCTTTGTTTTAGCTGATGTGACTGACAAAACGTTTTAAAATTAAAACAGGCAAAACTTGTATGCAGTTAAAAAGCTCAGAAAGAAGACATCTTTTTCTTTTAAGCGTTTTAACAAAGATCATTTTTGCCGATTTTATTTCAAGTTCATTAAGTAGGATATGGGCAAGCAGATGTTTGCTAAAACTTGATATTTTGCAAACCTTTATAAAAGTCGTTAACAAGAATATTTTGCCGCTGATGAAGATAATAATGACGCCTATGAACTACTAAAAGTTGATGTTTGTATCTATGGCTTCGAATAAAGTGATATTCTACAGCGATCAAAACCTTTCTATAGCCGTTGGACTATGAAATTCCTAAAAAGTTGGGGCGTCTTAGCCGGCCAGCTGTCCAAGGGAATACGGCCCTGCAGTTCATTGATATCCACAACGAAATCGTGATATTAGAAATGCAGATAATTTTGTGCGTGATTGAGCTCATTGGGAAATTTCTAGTAAATTCGTTAATACACCGAATGAGCAGCATGGCAAAGCAAATTAAGATAACAAGTTTTTTTGGAAAAGCCAAGACAAACGAAGAAGATGATGATATCAGTTTAGTCACCGAATTTGTAACTGATGAGGATGAAAGTCTGGTAGGTGAAGTCATACAATTAAATAATACTTATTGCAGTGATTAATTTTACTGCCAACCAAAAACGATAACAACCCTCACCAGGTCCAACCATGTTATACAGTTCTGGTTGTGATGTTGGTTGTTATCTATTTTCATTTTTATAAGACATGTACTGTATTTGATTTTTTTAAATTTGAAATATTGTGAACTCAAAACGTGCCATGGCCATCGCTTGCTATAAATACTTGAGATCTAATATTGGTACCATATCGCTCACGACGGAAAGGACCGAGACGTCATTGATAGTCCAGGAAACAAATGGCAGCAAGCGATCACGTTGAATTATCGATTTCTGCCATACATTTATACCTGCGGGTTACAAATACAAACTAGTCGCAAATATAAAAACTTTTTTTACTAGAGGACCGGACCTGAGGAATCTAATTTGTTTGTTCCACTGTATTTATTTTCACATAACTATATTTTCGCACTCATCAGAGCTGCGAAATTAAGTTGCAGCGAAATTTTACTCTGTGTGCTACTCACGAAACTAAATACTAGCGAAATATAAGTGTCCTAGGGTATGCTTCAGTTTCGCTTCCCTTTGTTTATATACTCTTTGATTACATAATGCTGCTCATAATGTCCAACTTTGTGTATGTTCAGGCCAATCAAAACGCTGTATCTGCAGATAGAGCGCTTTGATTGCCACTTTATATGTGGTAAATGTGGATAGGGCGTTTTGCACATTGTGAAAAGTGCTATTTCTGGTGGTCTCAGATATATGAAATTTTGAGACATGTTAGATCTCAACCTAAATTACATATAAGCACAAAAAAGTGAATTTTGAAAAACTTTTCAGATAGGACGTTTTGCTTGCTTAGGGCAGTATAAAGTTATGATAATGTATTATTTTCATTGTAATTAACAAGTTGATGCATTTTAGTCGTAATTTGATACGGATTTAAACTAAAGGCTGAGTCATAAGTAAGTGACTGGAGTAAATGAAATCCTTTAAATTGTTGAAGCTTTAAAATCTATGTTTCAATTTTGTAGAAGAATATCGCATGAGATAAAATATTACAGCTTCATAGAATTTTAGTAATGGGAGGTAGGGACACGGGTTTGCTGAAAAACCTAAAAACAACAGGCATCACTTTTTAATCTGCATAACATCTGTTTGGGCTATTAAAATTGTTTTGCTTATTTTGGTAGAAACCTGGTCACTGCATCCAAGCACTATATCCACCAGATGGAAAATGGTACGAAGCACAGCTGGACGCTTTCTTGAAGGGGGTATGTTGCTGATTAACGGTTAATTTCCACAAGAGCGTGCCACATTAATAAAAGTTTTATTTCAAAAAATTTATAAGAAATAATATTACTATAAAATCTATGTCTGAATGCCATGGCACTGCATTTTTTAACCCTTCCAATTATAGTGGCAAAAATTGTCGATTGTGCTTCGTAATATATGTTCAATCTTTATTAGCTTCAACTCTATCTAAAACCTTTTTGTTATAGATTTTATTTTTCCAACACGTTAAAAAATAGTACTATTCAAAAAACTTAATGCATTCCTACTTCGTGCATTGCTAATGCTATGTGAAGCTACGATCCCTTCGAATCTCAAAAAACAATGCTCTACCATGTTTCTTACTCTTACAAAAACTATTACTTTGACCACCATTGGAGTCACTATTGGAGCTGCTACTTTAATTATATGTGTAATCACTAAAATCTTAATCCGTCAGTCATCAACAATCATCAATAATGTTATCAACATAAGTAATTATCTGTTTTCAATTCTGGATGTACTTGCGAAAGCTATAATAGCACTAAATATTTCGAAAATCAGAAAGAACAAATGTTTCCTTTTATGTTGAAAAGTCCTAAACAAAAACTTAAAATTGCTTCGTGAGTTTAGGGTAATTTTACAGGGAAACTTTTGGACAACACTGTCAATACCATAAAAAGTCTTAAAGACTGTTAGTTATGTTGTCAACGAATAATAAAATTAAGTTACTACGCAATTGCCAGGAAATTCGCAACATGCACATATGCCAGTCGTCCATTGATTTCGCCTAAATGCGCATGCAGCGGTGAAAGGGTTAATAAAATATTATGTAATCTCTAATTGAATCCCCATTCATTTAAACGCCCCTCTACTAGACCTGTACTATAATAGATGACGGTTAAAGATAGAACGCCGCCGTTCAAGTGAACGTTACTTCTTTTGAAAAAAACACATAAAAAACTATATAACACACAAACTAAGCTGTGATTCAGTGATAACATATACACTGGGCGTTGAGCTTGCAAAATGCCATCGTTAACTGCTTATTCTAATGCTGTAGCATGTGCAAGAAATTTTAGCCTCAAATAGTAGTACAGATTTCATCATATTTGCTAAACCGTTTTTTCATATATGCCGAACTATCAAGGCCGCTTAAACAATAAAATTATTATCAGCCTGATAGAGTTATTAATTATTTCCACGGTGCTGCTTTCAAAGCTTTAACGAAAACACTGTAAAGCTTAGAAGTTAGAAAACCCGCTTCAATATGCATTGACAAAAGTATTAATTGCTATTGTTGTAACTGAGTCATTGTTAGTAAAAATTTGTCAACATTTTTCTATCCATCCTGTCCAAAATTGGATCCAAAGATCAGAGAATGTTGAAGTCGCAGTCAGCTAGATGTGGTTGTCAATTAAAGTGTGACACTCTAGTTTTCAACACTTGTAGAATAGCACTCGAATGAACATGGCCTTCAAATTAAGATTCTACCTTATGTCAATTTAGCTGTATTTCAGAATGTTATAATATTGGAGTTTTGGGTCAAGGTTAAAATAGCAAGCATAACTTTGCAAATATTGACGCAACAAGATTTTAGTTTTAAATAAGGCTCTGCTTTCATATATTTGCAAATCACTAATGCATGAATTTAAAAAAAGAACCCAAGGGTATATTTCTCTTTGTGTAGTAGCATCTAATCAAAAATGCATTGATTTTAAATAAGTGCAGAGTGACATACATGGATTATCAACACCGAAGAGTGATTTTCAGACATCAGATTAAATGTGGGTGATGCTATGATAAGTGGCTTTAAACTAACACAATGTACTAGGGAACCAAGCGTGATTATTTTGCTGTAGCTCAAATGCAGTAGAAAAAATAAAGGTGTCTAACTTTTCAAGTATTTCAGTCAAATTCGTTGCCTACATAAATGCTGACACTAGTCTTTGTGTTCTGCTGCTGTCAGGTTACAAAACATAGCTCTCCTAGTCAGAGGCATTTAGGTATCTAGAGCAATCTAGGCTTTAGTGGTTTCAATGAACACCTGAACAATGGTGTTTAACCACATTGCTTGACCCCATAGGTCAAGTATTAGCCTAATTAATGACTCAATAAATAGCTACCCAGTCAGGTCACACTAAGCTTAGCAGCAATCGTTCTGAACACTGGCCATTGCGACTGCTCAATGAATGTTAATCCTGATAATTTCTCTAATAATTTGAAGCAAATAGAAATCCAAACTGCTCTATCGCATGCATGCAAGTGGCACACCATTTAGTTTCATAATTAGCTACTAAAGTAGTATATAGAAGTGGTCATCAAAGTACCTTCTACAGTATATGTGTGTTTTGAATAACAATACATTGGTTAAGTATTATATTACTAAATGAGAAATGACACTAACGAGCATTAATGTCCTTATTGTTCACTTGTATCTTAGAAACCATCAATTCTGTTTTGACTTGCAGCACGTAAACCAGCTTATTTAACTTTTGAATGGAGCTGAGCAATGATATGTGATTCATCAAAGCCATAGCTTATTAGATTTTTATAAATGATAATTCACATTATTTACTATTTCAGTCAGCAGAAAACGGTAAAGTGCAGAGGAAATAGCAGAATTTGACAAGTACTGGACTGAAAAATCAGGCAAACTGCCAACAAGATCAGTGTTGGATGCTAAACACTCAACGCTGCCTAGCAGAAGTGTTACAGTGATTCGGGCTCGAGCCAAAAACTTGCTAAAGAAGGCTGCGAGAAAAAATGCCAGCTGAATTTTTTATGTTGTTGAACCTTCTTATTATCATTGCGTTGTATTTGTCAATAAATGTGCTCTTTTTGAAGACTAAAAGATACCAACTCCGCAGTAATGCACTTGTATAGTTATTTTGTATCAAGCAGTCTTAGCTATTATTTTATGTACAGAAAATGTGCATAAAACAATGACTATGATAGATAATACAATACTGACAATAGATATTATCTGTTGTACTGCACTGTACACTATGATGTATTATTCAAGAAACAAGCTCTAAGATAAATTATAATAATTCTTTTAAAGAAAAACTAAATATAAGGAAATATGCCGCAGCAGCCAGTCTACTGACAACTTACTGCCAAACCGACAAGCCCAAAAAATTACTTAGAACGCTGTGCTTGACTAAAAACAATCAGAAATTCACTACACAATGAGAAATATATCTTTTTGGGTCATTTTCCAAATTTAAGTGAATGTGTCTGAGTAGAATGTTCTATCAATTTCTTGATAGTTCAGGGCATTATTATTACTGGTAAAATGTGAATAATAGCACTCAGTATTACTATTGATCAATAAAACCACCCAAAGTCAAGAGATCTAAAGTTAGAAAAAATTTGGTACTGTGCTGGGTCCAGCCCGACTGATCATTGCTAACAATAAATTGCAGTAAGAAAGAAGTTTTGAAAAGCGAAAATGCCCTCAAGATAGAATGTTATTGTATTTTTATTGGCTCTCTATGTGACATTAAGTTTTTCCCTGGGTTCTACATAGGCACAATGGGCTTGTTTGAAATCTACCCAATTTATGGTGCTGTGGTATTGCGCAGGTTTTGCAACCTGACACTCCATTCCCGAGTGGGGAAATGTTTTTACTTAACGTTCTAAGAGTGGCTTAAGATGAATAGAAAGACATTGCTGTTATTGTATGTTAGATTGAGTAACTAAGTATGTTGTGCAAGTAATTCATATTATTACTGTAGATAATATGCACAGCAAGCAAAAATGTGTGTGTTTCATTTTAGCAATCACAGTAACTGAGTTGCGTCCATGCATTGTTACCAACTAATTTTTTTTAATTTTTTGTATGCAGTGCAGCAGCGATATGTGACTGAATAAGAAACTATAACATAGACCATATTTACAAATATTGAGTTACATTATTCGTTTATATTAGTGAGCAGAAAGTTATGCAGCCTAAAAGAAAATTGAGAGTTCAAAAAGCCATGATCGGAAGATTGAGGCAAACTACCAAAAATGCCAGAGCTGTATACTGTTAAAAGAAATTGGTGTTTGAAAATTATAATGATGACTTATGCCCGAGCCCACAACTTACTCAAGAAGCTGCAAAATTTAACTGGCAGCAGGGTCTTCTTGTTGTTGAGGCTTTTGTAATATCGCATTAAACTTGACGTCTGAATAAATTTACTCCGTTTGGTGACTAAGCAACGACCATTCTATGGTACTTGACTAGTTGAATTTTTTAGTATCAAGCATGGTGGCTGTTGTTGTTTTAAATACAAATTTATTGACTCCTACGTTAAAGTTTAACATACTATACAATATGTAGGTTCTAACAACAATTATTGTTGTTTTATACAGATTGTTGTTTTATTGTACAGATTATAGCAGACTCTTAGTTGATCTATAAGTGATAGCAACATCTCAAATTATATGTAAGCCATGGCACCTCTGCATTGATATGTAAGTTATAGCAACCTCCTAAATGATATATAAATAACAGCAGCTTCCTAATTACTATATAATTCATTGCAGCCTCCTAACTGATATATAAATAGTAGCTACCAACTATATAAAATTCAAATTATAGTAAACTCTTTTGTGATCTATAAGTCATAGCAACATCCTAAATTCTATGTAACCCATAGCAACCACTGCAATGATATGTAAGTTATAGCAACCTCCTAAATGATATATAAATAGCAGCAGCCACCTAGTTAATATATAATTCATAGCAGTCTCCTAACTGATATATAAATAGTACTGTAGCTACCAACTATATGAAATTCAAATTATAGCAAACTCTCAGGCGATCTATAAGTGATAGCAGCATCCTAAATTATATGTAACCCATAGCAGCCTCTGCAATGATATGTAAGTTATAGAAACCTCCTAAATGATATATAAATAGCAGCAGCCTCCTAATTAATATATAATTCATTGCAGCCTCCTAACTGATATATAAATAGTAGCTACCAACTATATGAAATTCAAATTATAGTAAACTCTTATGTGATCTATAAGTCATAGCAGCATCCTAAATTCTATGTAACCCATAGCAACCACTGCAATGATATGTAAGTTATAGCAACCTCCTAAATGATGTTAAAATAGCAGCAGCCTCCTAATTTATATATAATTCATTGCAGCCTACTAAATGATATATAGATAATATCTATCAACAATGGAAAATTCAAAATATAGCAAAGTCTTAGGTGATCTATAAGTGATAGCATCATCCTAAATTATATGAAACTCATAGCAGCCTCTGCAATGATATGTAAGTTATAGCAACCTCCTAAATGATATATAAATATCAGCAGCCTCCTAATTAATATATAATCCATTGCACCCTCCTAACTGATATATAAATAATAGCTATCAACTATGGAAAATTCAAATTATAGCAAGGTCTTAGGTGATCTATAAGTGATAGCATCATCCTAAATTATATGTAACTCATCGCAGCCTCTGCAATGATATGTAAGTTATAGCAACCTCCTAAATGATATATAAATATCAGCAGCCTCCTAATTAATATATAATCCATAGCAGCCTCCTAACTGATATATAAATAATAGCTATCAACTATGGAAAATTCAAATTATAGCAAGGTCTTAGGTGATCTATAAGTGATAGCAACATCCTAAATTATATGTAACTCATAGCAGCCTCTGCAATGATATGTAAGTTATAGCAACCTCCTAAATGATATATAAATATCAGCAGCCTCCTAATTAATATATAATCCATAGCAGCCTCCTAACTGATATATAAATAATAGCTATCAACTATGGAAAATTCAAATTATAGCAAGGTCTTAGGTGATCTATAAGTGATAGCAACATCCTAAATTATATGTAACTCATAGCAGCCTCTGCAATGATATGTAAGTTATAGCAACCTCCTAAATGATATATAAATATCAGCTGCCTCCTAATTAATATATAATCCATAGCAGCCTCCTAACTGATATATAGATAATTGCTACCAACTATGTGAAATTCAAATTATATCAATTTCTCAAATGATCTATAAGTTATAGCAACATACTTTATTATATGTAAATCAGAGCAGCTTCTAAAAGAAACAAGTTATAGCAAACTCCTAAATGATATAAGTTACGGCATCTTACTAAAGGTAAGCTATGCCATGCTATGTAATGTTTCCATTGTAACTATTACATAAGTTACAATGGTAACATTCTAATTTATGTGTAGTTTGTAGCAATCTGATAACTGGTAATCATTATTTTTGCTTACTCATTGAGGTATGAATTATTTTACCTTCAAATTGATATGTAATTTACAACAACGATCTAGACATTCTCCAAGTTTTGACAGTTTTTCAAGTATGCATATATACAAAGTATGATAAGGCGATGAATATGTATTGTATGATACCATATTCTCCTAAAATTTCCATAAAAATATATAATAATTAGGAGGTGAATAAATATATATATATCTACAATTTAGATAAATTAGACCATATAGGAGGCTTACCCATATATACTTGCGTTAACTCCTAATCCCTTATATTCCGCAACCTCCTAACTGGTATATATTTATTCAACTCCTAACTCGGAAATATGGGTATATATATATATATATATATATATATATATATATATATATATATATATATATATATATATATGGGTTAACCGGGGTGAGCAAACAATTTTTATTTAAAAAAAATATATATATATGTATATTGAAACTTATCACACCTAGAACTAAAATCAAAGCCCTCAACATAGAATGGAGCAGTATAAATTAGTAGAGAAATAGTTAGTCTACTTATCTTTTGTTATCTACTAGCAGTTTCTTGCTTATGCAATCATCAGGCTGTAGATCTCAACTGAAAAAAGATGTTGACTTATTAAATATCCCACTCTGTCACTTGATTGGTGGATTCTTTCGTGCTCTGATTAGTTTATTACTAAAATAACAGAGAAAACAACTCTTAGAGTGAGGACAGAATGAAGCACTTTCTGTTCTTTTATTAAGTGTTGTTATGGCAGGTTTTTTCATATTGTAATTTTTTTACAAAGACACAAATTGAACCTTTTGCTTATGTTAATGTAGGATTTAGCATGCTTTAGTATAGTCTAGTCTAGTTTGAAGTCAATGATTCTGTCTTTCAGCGCCCATATATGGTTACTCAGTTCTGTAGCATTTCCTTTTTGAGCTATTATTTATACCGGCTTTATGGTTACGGTATCTTGTTTAAAGTCGGTTCACAAAGTCCCACATAGGTCTCAGAATTGTTGTTGTGTAGTCTTGTCACTTGTGCTTTGTACACTACACTCTTCTAAAAGCAGTTTTAGTTAAGTGGACAGTCTGATTGCATTCTGAAGTTGAATTTCTTGGTGTCGGTTGTTAGTAGTTTTGAAAGTAGCTTTTTGTTATGGTATTCTATTTTATCTTTATTGTTATAAGCATAGTAGAATAGCAAAAATAGAAAAAACAAGAGAAGACAAACTAGACAATGAACCATAACTTGGTATAATCTACCATTTAACTCAAATGTAAAAACTACCACATGAAAAAATATCTGACTTTGATCAACAAATGCTTCCAAAAGACAAATTCTTACATAAACTATTTAACAAAAAAAAACCTAAAATTGAGCTATTCTACTATGCCTAACATTAAAAACAAAATAGAATACCATAGCAAAAAGCTACTTTCACAACCACTAACAACTGACGCTAAGAAATGCAACTGCAGAACAAAATCAGACTGTCCACTTAACCAAAACTGCCTTTAGAAGAGTGTAGTGTACAAAGCCCAATTGACAAGACTAGACAACAACACTTCTGAAACCTATGTGGGACATTGTGAACCAACTTTAAAACAAGATACCGTAACCATAAAGCCGGTATAAATAATAGCTCAAAAAAGAAATGCTGCAGAACTGAGTAACAATATATGGGCGCTGAAAGACAGAGACATTGACTTCAAACTAGACTAGACTATACTAAAACATGCCAAATCCTACATTACCATAAGCAAAAGGTGCAATTTTTGTCTTTCTAAAAAAATTACATCATTAAAAAACTTGACATAACAACACTTAATAGAAGAACAGAAAGTGCTTCATTCTGTGCTCACTCTAAAAGTTGTATTCTCTGTAATTTTAGTAATAAACTAATCAGAGCACGACAGAATCCACCAATCACGTGACAGAGTGGGACATTTAATAAGTCACCATCCTTTTTTAGTTGAAATCTACAGCCTGATGATTGCCTGAGCAAGAAACAGCCAGTAACTGACAAAAGATAAGTAGACTATCCAATATTTCACTATTTTATGCTGCTCCCTTCTACTTTGAGCACTGTGATTTTCTGTAATCTTAGTAATAAGCCAATCAGAGCACAACAAAACCCATCTTGTTTCTGTAGAAATCTACAGCCTGATGATTGCGTGAACAAGAAACAGCCAGTAGATAACATAAGATAAGAAGACTATCTAATTTTCTACTAATTTATATAATTAAATTGTTTCCTCACCCGGTTAACCCGTATGGGTGGTACTTTTCTGCTCTAACTTGGGTCTCCTACCAGAGACCTGGGAGTTTGAGCACTCGCCTCAAGATCTTAGCTGTTCCTAATAGCGCACTTTTCTGCAACTCACCTGAGTTGATTGCTGTTGGTATCTGGGCAAGCCACAATTTATGCGCTGGTGTTATTGCGCCCATTGCCCCAATGGCTACTGGGATTACAGTTGTTTTTACATCCCAGCATTTTTCAATCTCTTCTCCAAGAGGGAGATATTTCTCTACCTTTTCTTTTTCTTTGCTGTCTATATTGTAGTCATTGGGTACTGCTATATCTATTATAGTAGCTCTCTTGTTCTCCTTGTCCACCACCACTATATCTGGTTGGTTTGCTAGGACATGCTTGTCAGCTCGGATGTAGAAGTCCCAGAGGATCTTAGCGCGGTCATTTTCATTGACCTTACCAGGAGCTTCCCACCAGTGTTGTGGTTTATTAAGGCCATACTCGTCACATAGACTTCTATATGCAGCACTTGTGACATGATTATGCCGTTCAGTGTATGTGTTCCCTGCTAGCTGCTTGCTTCCACTGATGATGTGTTGAATGGTCTCAGGCGCATCTTTGCACAGTCTGCATCTAGGATCGTCTCTAGTGTGATAGATTTTTGTTTGGAGTTGCCTTGTTGGGAGCACTTGGTCCTTGTCTGCCATGAGTAGCAACTCTGTATTGGCCTTTAGGTTTCCTTTGCTTAGTCACATTTGTCTGGTGAAGATTCCCAACTTTAGATACTTGTCGGTGGTAAGCACCATGAAGAGGTTTCATGTGCCAGTCAATTTTTTCATCATTGGGCGAAGCTCCATTGTCAGAGCAGCCGATTGAAATTCAGCTAGCAACTTCTCTGAAGTGGCCATGGAGGCTGCATAGGCTTTGATGCTTTGTTCTTCCTCTTTCACTATCTGCTGTACACTTTTGAGTCCCCTACCGCCATCTTTCCTATCGAGATACAATTTAGTAGCATCAGATTTTGGATGGAGTGCTCCATGCATGGTCAGCAGTTCATGAGTTTCTATATCTGTTTCCTTTATGACTTCCTCAGTCCACTTTATTATGCTTGCTGGATATATTATTACTGGCAGTGCGTAGGTGTTTATTGCCATGACTTGATTCCTGGCATTAAGCTGGCTCGTAGGACCTGCCGAAGATGTTTCTTGAAGACCTCGGCTCCGTGGTTGACGTTGCTTTGCATAATCCCTAAGTACTTGTACCCTTCTTCTATATCTTTGATGGTACCATTTTATTTAGCATTTTTAGGCCATCTGTGAGCATAGAATTGTCTTTCTTAAGAATTAGCCTTCCACATTTCTCAATACTGAAGGTCATTCTGATGCCCTTGCTGTATACCTGAGTAAGGTGCATTAGCGAATTAATGTCCTTTTCTTTGTTAGCGTACAGCTTGATGTCATCCATGTAGAAGAGGTGGTTTATCTTGGTGCCACTCCTAAACTGGTACCCATATTGAGTCTTCTCCAGCATATTGCTTAGAGGGTTTAGGCATATGCAGAAGATCAGTGGTGATGCGGAGTCACCTTGATAGATGCCTCGCTTAATTTGTACACTCGCCAGCTTTTTGCCATTAGCCTCCAGTTCCGTTTTCCATTTGGTCATTGACATCTTGATGAATGCCACAAGAGCAGGGTGAACATTGTACATACTGAGGCACTCAAATATCCAACTATGGGAAATTGAGTCATAGGCCTTTTTGCAATCGATCCAAGCCATGGCAAGGTTGGTATGCCTTCTTCTGCTGTCTTGACAGACCGTCCGATCCACCAGTAACTGATGGTTGGCTCCTCGGGTGTTGTGCCCAATTCCTTTCTGAGCACTGGTCATATAGTGACTCATGTGCTCTTCCAGTTTGTCGGCAACTATTACTGAGAGCAGTGTTCAGGTATATATATATATATATATATATATATATATATATATATATATATATAGCAGTACCCAATGACTACAATATAGCCAGCAAAGAAAAAGAAAAGGTAGAGAAATATCTCCTTCTTGGAGAAGAAATTGAAAAATGCTGGAATGTAAGAACAACTGTAATCCCAGTAGTCATTGGGGCACTGGGCGCAATAACACCGGCGCATAAAATGTGGCTTGCCCAAATACCAACAACAATCAACTCAGGTGAGTTGCAGAAAAGTGAGCTATTGGGAACAGCTAAGATCTTGAGGCGAGTGCTCAAACTCCCAGGTCTCTGGTAGGAGACCCGAGTTAGAGCAGAATTTACCACCCATAAGGGGTATCCGGGGTGAGGAAACAATTTTATATATATATATATATATATATATATTGTTGTAGTCATCCAGTTAAAATAGACACAGAGATTAACTTAGAGACAAGACAGCTTAGAAAATGTACCAGCTACTGGTAATGAGCACTGATGTAGTTTTATCAATTAATCATTGTGTAATTTATTTCTCGATACTATTATAATGCAAGGAAAAGTTGCAGCTGATGTTGCGAATGGTGCAGTGGATTTTATTTATTTGCTGATAGTTAAGGCTGCAGTGGGCACCAACATAAACACTGAGAAACTGCAACATCACAGGAAGACGCAAGTATATAAGTCTGCAAACTCAGAATATAAGACAGGCGAAATAATACAATGTTTTGTAGTAACAAATTGGTAAGAATTTTAGTTTTTAGCAAATATTTAATATATTGAATCATAATAATTGTTGAGAAGTGTATTAAACTAATTAATGTATTAAATGAGAAATGTATGTTGAATGTATTAAAAATGTTTATTTTACGTACATAACCTGAATGAAAAAACAACAACAACAAGACATGTTTTAATAAATGAACAGAGTATCGTATGACCATCAACATTCACATGCTGACAAATAATGCAAAACTAGGTCAAAACAGCAGAATGGGATTGATATGGGAAACTTCCTTGAAACAATAAACAGTCTGAGCAAGAATGGTGAGGAAGATATGCTGTGAGCTCCCCCATAGCAAGCTATCATCTATTGAATGAAAGCAGTACAGTATGCATATGTTCAAGTTACAAGACGATTGCAACCTACTATCTCTGTAATGAAAGTGACCTACAGCGAGCTATCATCTATTTAAAGAACCCACTAGCTTACAAAGCAAGCTATCACCTATAACAAAGCTATCATCTCTGTAATAAAAATAACAATTATACAGCGAGCTATCATCACTTGCTTAAAAAGTAAGCTATCACCTACAAAAAAGCATAAGCATGTGCATAGTAGCTGTCACTACCTTTTGGCTCTTTATTTTTCACTGACATAGGGTCACTGGCTGCATGGTGACCTCTTTTCAATCAGTTTTTTACATACTTAGTAGGATTGAAAAGATGAATGTGAGGACCAACAATATTGACAAACATGAGACCTGAAACTTGTTTGATGTGTAGACTATTTCTTTTAGATGTGATGGAATGTTTTCATGAACATAATTGACCATTTATAATAAGCTGGTGAGTCAAGTTGAGCCAAAACTTTTTTGTTGATGGTATTACAACGAACTATATACATTACAAGTTCAAGTAGTTGGTGAGACAGAAACTCACTGACCCTGTGTTGTGTCTAGTACGAAATTAAAAGTAGGCCTAGCTGCACAACCTGGGTGCTCTATGACTATGGAGACTCCAGGTTGTGATGTGAATGAGTCAAGAAACCCTATGGACAGTCCACACAAACCCCAGACACAACACAGTCCCATCCCCAAGCTACCATGAATATTATTATATAAGCTCAGTCACTTACGATTTTCTTAAATACAGACTCTAAATTCATGACAGCCACTAATTCTTACTCACCTTTAAAGAAGTTATTTATTGGCCCATGCTGTTTCATTATAAATTGAAAGAAACAATAAAGAAACTAGTATAATAAGCAAGAACTTATTCAAAACTACCATCCAAAACACAAGAGAAGAATCCAAGCAATGATGAATTTTAAGCTATTCGAGGATTCCACAGGGCGGCTGACACAAGGGCCCTTCAATTGTGTCGGTTGACAGAAAACTGATCGTTTTTCAGGCCTTTGACAAAATAATCTATTTGATACACTATAATAGCGGAAAACTAACTGAATAAATCAAAGATAAATAGTGTAGTTCTCTCGTCCCGAAAACGCGCACTGTTTTCGTTGTAGTGAACTTGGGCTAATATAAGTTCGAGAAGGGAATCGTTAAGAACAACATTCCGATGCAGGTAGGCGGGATCTTTTTTCTGACCTCACATCGACCTTCCATTTCATTGGTCTACAACATTTTCAGGAACCGCTCTGACAAATGTTTATGATTGTCCCATTTGTGGCGGGTGATATTAAAGACAACCATTATTCACGTGGTGAGTGATATACAATGTACGTTTGTGATTACTATTGGTGGGTTGTAATTAGTTATGCTGCCTATACGATGCCATTATTACGTGCGGCGGGAAAATGGAGAGAAAGTTTGTTTCACTTGAGAAAACTTTAAATTTTTTAGCCAAAGTTGAGTATGAACAGAAATCAAAGTTTGTACACCCGAGGTTCTCAACAGTGCTATCCAGGCCATTGTTTATAGATGGTGAGTTGACTCCATTTTAGCAATGGAATGAATGAAGTACAGTAAAGAAACTTGTGGTTCATTCATGGCCCACTCATTTATTCATGATCCTCATCTGATGATGATTCAACTCATTCTTCTTGGAATATTACTGCTGAAATTATATGAGGTGAAATGTAGGGATGTGGATGATAGGGTGATGACTGATTGATGAGATCTTGGAGGAACGAGAAGACTTCCTTCCTCTAAGATGAGATAGAATACTTTGTGTAATGTTTTAGACCTGTTTTATTAACAGACTATAAATATTTTGTTGTTAATGCGTTGTTAATTACATGTGTCGGCGTTGTATCCACAAAATATGTGCCTTGTATGTGCGTTGCTAGTGCCTTGTATGTGCGTTGTATGCACGTTTTACTGACTTAAGATGCACCGTTACCGATCAATACAATCAACGAGATAACTCCTTGATCCAATCAATAAACTGGTCCATGACCCATATAATGAAAAGTGATCTAAAAGTCTAGCTTGCGCCCAAGCTACTAAAAGTCAGCAGGACAATGGAAGGAATAGCCAAGCTGTTTGATCAGTAGCCAACCTGTAATAAGAATGTATGGTTTGCTAGGGTTTGCACAAGTTAGGGGAAAAATGTATAATTATCGGTGTCAATGCAAACCATGAAAATTAAGATGTGAATTACCCACTTATCCACACACTCTCTCAATTTAGAGCCCTTCAGCTTCAACAAGAAGAGGATTTAATTTGAAAACCATTTGCGGTATATTGTGGTAGGAAGCTGTCATATGTGCTGTCAGAATGGCAGGGACTTCCATGTTAAATCTAAGAGGAAACATAAAGAACGGTCTGAGGTAGGCAGGCATGAGCTACTTGTGTTTTGTTCTGTTGAGTCAACCCATTTGAGCCAATTTCCTTTTGGTGCAATCAATGATTTATGAATCAATAATATATACATTATGATTTCAAAAAAATAACAGAATTCCTAAAGGGGAGCTTGGAAAGTAAATAAGATTTGTGAAGGATAGGATGGATGAAATGAGTCTGAACTTATAAAAGTATGAATAAATAGGGAGTCTGTTAATAAGGTGATAGGATTTTCAGCTCCTAAGAGAACAGCATGATTCCTCCAGATGCATTGTGTATCCGCTATTATATATTTACAGGCTGCCACCAATGAAAACCACAGCGCTGCTGTCAGACACAGGATGCTCATTCATAACACCTATAAGTTCTATTGTCCAGCTTGTGTTCATATTAAAAGAACCATTATATATCCTGACTTCAAAGTAAGCATTCAGCAGGTATTCTCAAGTTATTTCTCCTATTCCATATTGTTGTTTGTCCTCTTTGGCTGCTATTAACTATCATATCACTTAAGTCATATTTTTAGAGATGTGTTGCCTCATTGTCCAACATTAATTTTTTAGCTGAAGAAAGACACGAAACATTGCAGACAACTGACCTCACCGCTGTTAAGGAAGAGTGGAGACACTGTCCGGTTCCACGAAGAGTTTCATATAATGATTCCATCAGCAACTTAACATAAGAATCACAACACTAGTCTGGTAGAATAAGTGCTGTTATACCTTTCCTTTAAATTTACTTCACCATCATTCTATTTCCCTCATCTAAAAAAATAATAACTATAATATCACTATAAATTATTCTTTGGCGGAGTTGTCTGTTCACATTGTTGGTGAGTCAACCACCTTTCTCTGATCATAGTAACATGGTTCAGGTACCTGGTCCTGGTACCTATGTCAAGACGACCTTCAAGTCAACTGATTTTGGTCACAAGACATGAGTACATAGCATAGATTGTTCGTTTCCTTTAATAGCATTATTAGCGTTATTAGTATAATTGAACATTGTTTTATGTGTAAGGTAACCGGTGTCAATTGATGTCTGTGATAACACTCAATTATTTTATTGTTGCAGACGGATTCATGCCACTTTAGAGTTGATCCCCGAGTGTTAGAAAAGCTGAAGCAACTCATCAAAGAAAGCCCACACACTGATCCATCAAAAATGGCAGGATTGTTGAAACAATATGTTCACGATGTGCTATTCATGGGCCTAAGCCCACCTGAACAAAATGATACGAGGTTCTTTCCAGGCCACAGAACTATTTACAATCACATATACAACACACAAGCTGAAATGCTGTAAGTATAAAAATCTATGGGTTTATTTTGGATATTATGTGCTGATATCTGTAGTATATGGTGAACTGCGTTTGAACCTAGGTATAAATCAAAATCACGACATGATGTTTCTTGCTGGGCAAAGTCATACAAAATACTGACTATACGTACATGTATGTCATGAACATGAAATGCTGTCAACATTTACATATAATCATGATGATTAACAGTGAAAAAAATCTAAAACCTCGTTAATTCTTCTAAGCCGTGGCTCGTGCATTACTGCTTGGTCACTGGGTGCAAGCACTGAAAATGCTAGCCTTGCACATATCTATATGAAAGCAAATTTTATCCCAAATTATGTACCCCTTCGGACTTGGACAGACAGATTAGAGGGGGAATAGAAATCAGAAGCATTTGTTGTTCATTCCTTATTTAATTCTAAATCGTAGACTACTAGATCACAAAATCACCCTATTCCTGTCAATCAATAAATAAATATGTGGTATTATATTACAAATACTCTGCTGATGACCAAGAGAACCTTTCTATTTTACTAATGAAGCAGAAAGAGACTGATAAATCCTTCCTGCAGAAGATTGTCAACGAAAAGGATAGAAACCTTTTATTTGTACACCAGACAACAGACCAAAGACGCCTCATGGAGCTTTATGGCAATGAGATCTGCCTTCTTGATGCCACCCACAAAATGACAAAATATGCACTGCCATTGTTTTTTGTAGTGATCCCTGTGAATACAGACTATCAAGTTGTAGCAACATTTATAGTAAATACAGAAACAGAAGCTGCCATAACCGAAGCGCTTGAGGTACTAAAGTCATGGAATTGTAATTGGCATCCCGGATATTAGATGTTGGACTGTTGCCTTGCAGAGATAAACTCCCTGGAGAAATTGTTTAAGGGTAAGTACGATATATCATTATTCTAACACATAAATGATTATCACCCTATATATTGTCAAGTCATGGTTCACAACACACATGAAATGAGATACTCGTGCAATGCAATGACACTTATAACTGTTCCAAAATATTATATTTTGAAAAATCGATATATAGCTTGTCTCTCTCATCAGATGGAGTTAACTCCTTGGTTAAATTTCCTCGTTCATTTTGTTGCATGTGGTGTGAGGCTGTTTCATTTTATTATTCATTTACAGATACATGTAGCTCTGTACTTCTGTGTGACTTCCACAGTCTTCAAGCCTGGCATCGGTTTCTGGTTAAGACTGAGAATGGTGTATCCGTGGAACATCAATAAACATTAAAATATGTTTATCTAAGCAGACTAGCTGATAGCAGGTCTGAAAATGAGCTTAGGGGAAGAGAGGTGCAACTAAAGGCTAGCATTGAATGGCTGAGTAATAAGAAATCCCAAGACTACATGCTCCAACAATGGCTTTGTGATAATATGTACAAGGTAAGTCTTCACTGGATGGATGTATATGTAGACTACACAGTATTCATCTGTATTTGCCAAGAAGTTTTTCTATTCTTTTCCCCAGAAGTTACCCAAACCGAACATAACTGCAAGTGAAATAATCATATTATTGTGGTTGCACAAGCGATTTCTCCTGATACATGCCTCAACACTACCAGTAACTTAAAGTACATCACATGACATGTGACGACACCAATGAATAAAAAATGAGTATGCAGTTCTTAATACCAATTTTTATTTTAGAGATGGGTGAGTGGCTTCAGATCAGCCAGGCTTCTAAGAGCTGTAAGAACGAATTATGGTATAAAAAGTATCAACAATGCTGTGAAAAGATTTACGGCAGGGCCTCGACGGCCAACACTCTCAAAGCTTATCCTACGTTTACTGGCCTGGCATAAAGATAGATACACTAGGTAAAAGTTATTATAATTAGTGTTCAGTGTTTAATAATGCTTTACCCCTTGTGCTCTCCTTGCATTGATGATATTTCACAATGGTGTGCAACCAGGAAAATCCAGAAATGAGGCTAAACAAATAAAATGACTCCTTTTATTATAAAATAGTTAGTCTGTTTAGTATTATAGCCAGTCATCTAACATAAATTTGTATTTAACTATTATGTTTTACCTTTCCATAGATATCTCAAAAAGAATACTAAACTGACTAGTAGCTCCAAGAAGTATAATAGTGATATCACTGCTTCACTTCTTGGCAGACCACATGCATTCATAAGACATGTGTGTAAAAGACTAGGAGATGCAAAAACACTTGGTGAGCATAAATACATCATAACACGCGGCAAGAACCCAAGCTGTTCATGTGAGGATTTCTTGAGACATAACCACCCGTGCAAACATTTGCTTGCCAAATGGCTCAATGAAGACCAGGAGCTCATGATTTCACCAACTGATTCTGATCCATGGTAGATTATTGATCCTGCTGCTATTGCTCCAACCACCCATCAATCCGAGTCCAATGACATCTTGGACGATGATATCCTAATCGAACTCACAGCCACAGGTTCACCACAAGAAACTTCAGTAGAATACCACCCTAAACAGAATCCAGTACCCAGACCAGCAATAGAAGATTTATCTTTTGAAATAAGAGAGATTTTGCTCTAGCTAAAAGACATGACAAATATAAATAAGGACGAAACATGCGCATCAGCCCTTCTTTTTCAGTTAAAGGAAAGCTTGGTCCTGCTCCATTAAAAACTTCCAAAGCGTGACAAGCTGCTATTACTCCCATATCAAAAGCCTAAAAAACGAAAACTAACTACAAGACCAAATCCAGCACTAAAAGTCAGAAAAAAAAGTCCCATCACTACACAGGAAGAGTGGGGAGTAAAACTAACTCAGTGGTGAAAGATCTAAAATGATATCTGAAAGCTACAGTAAAGGAAGAGGGACAAAGACTGCCCATCACATCACAAATTGGCCTACCTAATGCCCTAGAGTTGATAAACCCTCCCTCTACAATATCAGAGGTCAACATAGATATAACCAGGCAAGATTACCAGCTAACTGATATTGACATTGACTTGGGTTTAGCCCTTATTCAAAAGCAGTGGAAGGATGTGAAAACACAGGGTTGTTTGAATATTCAGCGGCCAAAGAAGTTTGATCAAGCGGTCTACGCTAACCATGGCTCATATGCACAGATTATTCATATGAAAGAGACTTAACATTAGATGACAGTAACAAATGTTGGAGCCCCATTCAGATCTGTCAGGGTATTTGACAGTCTAGGGTTGAAGCTAACTCATGAGGTCAAGGAGGCCATTGCAAGTAAGTTTAATTGATTATATTAAAAACCGAGTTTGCCATAGATGCTATATGTCTTGTTATGAGTGCCCTGCTTTATCTGCTGCCCATTCTGCGCTGATACTTTGCTGCACCTTTATTTTACTTTTGATTCGCCCAGAAAAAATCTCCCCCTTTACTGTTTAGTTAATCAGCTACTATTTTTGATATTCCAGGTCAGAAAAACTAAGCTATCCTCAATATTTCCACATAGTGTATGATACCATTCTAGGTTGAGATGTTCAAATTTGTATAATTTTCCATTTGTTGTTTACAAAGGCTTAGAAATGACACCTGGTGATTCAGTTGAGTTGAATATTGAGGGTGTACAGTCACAGAGAGGGTCAAATGATTGTGGAGTGTTTGCTTTGGCGTTCCTTATTGAGGTTCTAACAGGAGGTAACCCACGTAATGTCAACTTTAATCAAGACCAGATGAGATGTCATTTGTATAAGTGTCTAGCCAATAAACGGTGGGAGGCTTTTCCGAGGAATAAGACTAAACAGCCGAAGGTCAAAAGCAAAACACAAACTTTCAAGGTAAATTGAGAAATCAATACAAGGATAAACATCTAAACAACAAGGCCCGCAAAGACAGAATCTACCATGTTTGGATGTCTCTGTTATCTCAAATTGACAGCTCCCAAACCCAAATAATGGTTGCCTCATCATTCCCCATTTTCAATGCATTTTTACACATAATATATTTTTATTTTAGGTATACTACCATTGTCGTATGCTGTATAAAAGACTTAAATTGGATGGATTCATGGTGGAATGTGAAAAGTGTTTGAGATCGTATCACCGCAAATGTGAGAGAATTTCTCCAAATGTAATCTGCCCATTGACTGGCAATGTGGAATTCTTTCATTATAGCCAGTGCAAAAAACAGGAGATAGCTTTTAATATCTAGTTCTCTTTATGGTTTGTTGTGAAATTCTCCAGTTTTTAGTATATTTTAGTTGCATTCTTTTTCATTTTGCTACCATTATTGTTTGTGAACATTGGGAAATTCTATTGTATTTTTATGAACTATTTCCCATTATGATGGTGTTAGTTAAGGAAGTTTTTCCATGCTATTATACCTTTCATCACACACAACTGAAATCCGCAAGATGCGTCTGAGATAAGATGTGGCTGGAAATCAAATGCAAACAACACAGCGCCAATAACATTTTTTATATGTCGGGATATGTCTATATGATGGTCATGAACTTTTTCAGCTTATATTTGCAATTTTGGGTAGCTTATATACAAAAGTAGTGTTTTATAATAGAGGGAAATTTGTTCATGACAATATAATCTAATCCTTGATCCATATAATTATGTATGTTCATTCATCAAGCCATTGTCAAAGCAATCATATGATTCGTCTGTAATTCAATTGAACCAACAGGTATCTCAATCTGTAGAATCAATGATATATCATTGGTAGGATTAATGATATACCTACATATATACCATGAATCTTGGAGTAAAGAGGAGGATGGACAAACACCTTTCTGTTGTTATATCAGGGTAATATCATGATAGGCATGAGTTTATAGTTTTATAAGTTTATAATGAGGCTGTGCGATTATATAGAACCTAGATAGAGGCTTATATACTATACGCAATGAACCAATGAACTCTTTCATCGGCAATGTCATTGACTAGCATGGAAAGCATCACACGTGCCCATACCCCGCGTTAATCATTTAAAGCTCAATGGAAGCCACTTAAATGTAAGTATCAGCCAATGCCATAGCGACCAATAACAGAGCAGTGTCTCATCACGTGGTACTTGCCTCGGAGTGTTGCGCTTAACGGTTCCCGTTCGAGAAGAAAAGGGAAAAAAATTGTCTGAATATTTCACTTCATTTCGATTATACAGCATTTAATAAGATATGGGCAACCTTATATGAGGGAGTACGCCTCTCAGGGAGTACCCCCACTAATCCACTAATTTTTCTTAGGGGTACGCCGTACCCATACATACCCCCCATTTCGAGCACTGGCTCTCATTATAGTTAAGAATTAGACTAGCTTAAATCACTTGAATTCATTGGGTGAAGAAACTTAACCAATGGAAACTACATTACCATTACAATGAGTTTGAGTAACATAAGTTAGTAATTTGGATAAAACTTTAACCTTGACTATAATAAGAGCCTTGTCTGTTTGAAACCAGCTAAAAGCATTTAGAAAAAAAATTGCACCACACAGGAATTGTTTCCATACATTCAGATGTAAGGATGGGAGGTCAAGTGTACAACCACTAAACCATGCAGTCATTTTGCCACGCTTGAGAATAATTGTGCGTGTTATCATTACACATCAGGATCTCCCACAGTACACTGGACTGCTGAAGTGTGCATATTTAACCAATTAATATTATTGGGTATACAAATGAGGGCAGGAGAAAATATTTGACTTCATGCATATGGATTAAAAGGCTACAACTCACATTTTCACTAAAAACATAGTTTTAAAAACTTACAAGCCTTCAATTGACTTTTTGTTTGGAGAGCGAATTAGAATTGATCATTAGATATTATTTAGTGATCATTTTTTGCTATAGGCACTGTTAGAATACATACCTCTTATGCTACCAGCCCGCTAGCTGTAAATCTTTCACTTGTCTAACAAAACGATGTGAAGAATCAGATTTATAATGCTTTTAGATGTCTGAATTTTACAAAAAATTCTAAAAATTTTAGTGAAAATAAATTGATCAAATTAGGAAATATTTATAGCTGCTTTCTTGCAGCAATGTCTGAGGTTTGAACCGTGCTAATAATTGGCTTGGTAGGCTTGTCACTTCTGAGACGCATACACCCTTTTGTAGCAAAAGAGTTACAAGAATAAATTGTATTAACCATATAAAAAAGTCTGTGTTAAAAGTTACAGGCAGCATAAACAAGAAAATTGGTTCTCTCACCTGATGGGACTTTAAACTACTATTTTCTTATCTGTTGTTTAATGCCTATATTACATGCTAGACGCTTCATTTGATAAATTATTATGCTATTGATGTTTGGGTTTTGGTCTTTGAAAGCTCTGTAGGTCAGCTAATCAAACTGAAATAAAAAACACACACAGAGGAATTACTTTATGTAATAAATTGTATTGCATTTAAAATCAAACAAAAATAGCATCTTGATTTTTATCTAAGCAAGTTATGCCCAAATTATTGCTGCACAACACTAAAGCTTTTCTCTTTATTAAAAATTTGAATTATTGCTAGGCAAACGAACAATCACATCCCAAACCAAGCTGGTTAAACTGGAGCAAATGCCGACAATGTTTTATCTATCTAATAGATTAAAGGAAAAAAGTCAAATTAGACAAATTAGGTTTAGAGATAATAATTTGTGACAGCAAGCTATTTAAATCCTAATTTAAGCTTGGCTACTTCGTCTGTGATAAACTTTCCAAACCGCTCAACCTTTTCTTTGAACCATTCCACTGTTTTAATTAATCGGCGTTTGATCGCATCAAACATCTGGGTGATAAATATGCTGACTTTTATCCAGAGGTCATTGAGGATTCTTGTGGCTCTTTCTTTATCTTCAGCAGACATATTTGGCTAAATAAATAGTACAAGTATAGTGTTTAACTAAAGCAACAGAATAGAAAATGGAATGAAGTTCCACTCATAATTTTGTAGTAAACATTTTCAACACTCAATACTCTGTAAAATAGTACATTTTCTAAACTCAATTTAAGCTGAGCTATCATAGATTTCCAACACAAAGACAGTTGCAAGATATACAAAAATATGAAGCATTTCCTCAATATGTGCTGGAGTGAGGTTTCACATGTAATAGCAATTTTAGATGCTCTTTGCATAGAAACGAATTCGTTAAGAAAAGTTAAGAAATACTTTTCGACTTGAAAATAAATACATAGGTAATGATGAATTGAGGTTTTAGGGGTAATCTAGCAAATCTCGGCTCTTACCAGGTGATCTTTTACTTGTCTAGCAGTTTCATTCAGTATGTCTGACACCTTCATTTGACACGTCTTAACCAAGCGGTTTGCCGCGGCTAAAAATATTAATTTAATTATTAGCAATCACTATTGAACAGAATAAAATAGTTCCTTGAGCAAATGACTCGTAAGTGAGAAGATAATATGTTTAGATTGAATGAGAGCTGCATACTAATGAAAAAAACAACAAATAAACTTCATTTAAGTGGGTTACCCTACTTCTAGTCAATATAAATTTGGTCATATGTACGTGTATAGAACAGTTGATGGCAACAATATAGAAATGACTAGAAAAAACATGATGAACATAATGATGATATTACGAAGACTAAAAACTATAACTCAAAACTAAATACTAGTCAACAAGTGACTAGGAGCTTGTTAACTATAAATAGTAACTAGAATATGAATAGTCACTACACCTAAATATTAGACACCAGAGGCCATGATACAGAACTAATGTACTTTTGAACTTTTTCCCGAAATACAACTTGTGCCACTATAACTATCTTTAATGAATGTTATTCTGTGTGAATAATTGTAGTGTTCTCCACATAGATTTGAAAACCTTTTTTCATTTTTGCTATTTAATAATATATTATTTGTGCATTGTGCCAAGATCTATTTAAAAATCTTTATGGAACCAAAAGGTAGTTAAAAAGTATGAAAAAACATCAAACTTTTGTCAAATTAGTTTAGCATATGTAAGCAAGTCAAAAGCTTTATAATATGTTGTTTTTGTCACTTCAATTTTATCTGTCCTTTTTGTAAAAAAACTCACTGTTTTCACACCATCATACTGATACTAAAACAATTAGTTACCATTAGCTTTTTCTGTATCCCCTTTCTCTGCTCTCGTTGAATCCAGAAAGATTTCTTCAGGAACTGGGTAGCCATCATACGGTTCTTCATGGTGCTTGTTGCATTCACCACACTTTACTATTGTAGCATTTCGAGCATTTGCAACTCTTTCCATGTTACCTTGTAAAATAATATTTTACACAAAACTTGAAGCATAGAACACAAAACATTTTACCTTTTGCATTGACTAAAATGATTGCATTTGTTTTTTTTATATCATTACACTATTATACATGTACATGATTCACCTGCACCTATAGTAAAACACCTGGTTTTATTAGATATACCCACTAAATTCCTTCTAATAATTCTGCGCTATATGAAAATATGGTTCATTTCATAGAATTGTGCACCAGTAAGGATATATCTGAACAAAGATGTCAGTGAAGTCCCGTGTCGCTAGCTGCACACGTTTTTACAAAAACTCGATATCACTAGCTATATTTTATTGGTCAATAATATGCACCACTAACTAGTACAGTATATCTCTATGGTTTACTTGTTCGCTGACAATGAATGTATTTATAACCATTATAACTTCTTGTAATAACAGGCCCATAACAGTTCATTCTACCGAAAAGCCTTTATAACAACTAATCCTAACACCTAAGCAAAAACAATGACCACGGATCATAATGTTACCAAGTAGTTACGTTTCTCAGATCTACCCAAAAATATGCTCTAGCAAGTCTAGGAAGCTAGTTTGTTAATTTTTCTGAAAAAAGTGAAAGAGCTACATATTTTTTCTTTTACTAAAAAATCGAAGCCTTAAAATGTGGTTTTAATTTTTTATTTCTAGTATAGGAAAAATGAATAGAAATATCATAAACAGTAACAAAACTATACTTCTGCTAGTCAAATTCTTGAACAGTAGGCCAAAGATATTTCGAGTATTGCATTTTAATATTAGATAATATGTGTTTGCCTTTTGGTCAAACTGCAAAAGCAGTTGGGTTTTTCTTTCTCAGCCGGTTTCACTAAACTGCAAAGTATTAAAACATTCATCTTGTTTATCAGATGCATCTGTTTTTATGCAAAACGTTCGCTGATTCTAAAAACTTCAAATTGATGTTGTATGACAGAAAATCTTTTTTCAAAGCAAAAATACCGAGTGTATGCCAGACAATAATGGCAGACACGACCTAATTCTACAAGAAAAACAAAAAAATCCTTGGTGAAGTAGATTATATTTCTTGTAGAAACGGTCAATAGACCAATCTAATATGTGTAGTTAAATTAGCAATTGTAGGTTATTGTTATTTTGGTTATTTTCATGTCAATTTTTTGCAAGAATTGACAAACTTTGACTTTGTTTATTTAGGAGAATTGAATTCAATTGAGTCATTGAAGTAAGAAAAGCTAACTAATTAGGAATGAAATTGTGATATTTTTCCAAAATTTTTGAATTGAATTGATTCTTGCGCAGCATATGATGCAAAAAATGGGAATTGAATTTATCATTTATAAGCTCAATAAACATCTCTGCCAAATGAATCAGATTAGGGTAGAGCTAAAACAAAAACAAATAATATATTAGGAGGCCCATGAGAAAAGGAAAACAGATTACCTTTGCTCTTTGCTTCATAACACGGTCAACATTCTATTTCATTATATATGCAAATATGCGTAGTAATCTTGAATACCAGCTTGCTGTTGATTGAGATTTGGTGTGTGAATCACGAAGGGTTATTTTGTCTTATTTTACAATATCTAAAAAGTGTCCTCAAATGTTGGCTCTTGCTAACATCGAGCTCATTTGTTTATTTCTTCACTCACACTTGCGATATTTTTAAATTTAGTCTATCATAGGGGTTGTCACTTATCAAGTAAATAAATGGATATTTGAAAACTTTATGAGTAACACAGCAGCAACAATTGGAATTTCTATGGCTATAAACTGCAGCGAGCAATCGACAGCCAACATTAACCAATGCGGAATATCTAATAGTACTCACCATAACAATTTGAGCAGATGACACTTTTGCATGGAAACTCTAGCACGTTTATGGGAGAAAAACAGTTTGAGCAGTTTCCTCGGTTCTCTGAAAAAGCTGATGTAGAGTTTGTAGATGCTTTATTTCCCATTCTATAATAGATACATATATGAATCAACTTTAGCATAAGGTATTAAATGTAGCGAAGACTTGAATAAGCCAAACTGTGTCTATTACCAGAATCAGCCATGAGCTCGTTATAAATATAATGCGATAGGTACAAATAACCATTATCGATATACTACACAATCTACATACACTCCAAACCAATATAATACACCAGGTACAAATACTCATTATCAATATAATACACAAGGTACAAAGATTCATTATCAATACAATACACAAGGTACAAAGACTCATTATCAATATAATACACTAGCCACTATGCCACTATGCCATTTATATGCCACTATGCCATTTATACAGGCCACAAAGGATACTATAAAAAGAGGTGAAGCTAAAAGGAAACTGTTCAGGAAAAGCATTCTTCAATGCTCTGACGCTATAAACGGCTGTTAGGCTGACCGAACCATAGTCAGCATTGCAGATGTTTCTTACTAAAAGTGATAGTCCTTTAACAAAATGACACTTATCCCCTAAACAGCTGGCCAACTCAATTTACTTGATCACTGATTTCACACGAGTCCTAGTTTTAGATGACTTTCCACACCGCCTTATCAGTGCCACCAAATAAAAAAAAAAACGCTCGGCAAACTTAGTAAATTATTTTATAGTAAAACCTCTTCAAAAACAGCGACTCAGAGTTATGACATGAACCCTGACTGCCTTAAAAATGACAGTTCAGTAACTGAGTAGGCTCTACCTAAAAATGACAACACATGCTTGAGGATTTGAACATGAGCTGCATTCAACGTGGCAGTATGATTTGCAATTTACACTTGAGAGGCCTTAAAAGAAGAGCTGAAGAATATGGATGAGCTAGTCCAATATCAGCTGTTTTTGATGCACAGCAGGCCCAGTTTGAATGGTTCCCCTGACAGGCTTAAATTTGGCATAGCTATTCGAGACAGAGCAGCAAGAATTCTCCAAAGGAGCCTACAAAGGGTCTAAAACGGCTGATCTTAATTTTCAATGGTGACCTTCCCAACCCATGCCAGACCAACATAGCAAAGGAAACACTTTTCAACTTGCTAAAGTACCTTTCTTTTGAGCAACACCTTTTGGAGGTGTCCACCCGCACACTGATCAATGCTGTAAGAGCTGGACATAGCTTTTTAGAAATAAAAGTAGAAGAGCACCCTCCCACCACCACTCTATCAAGGTACTTGATACAATCACTTAGCCATATACAGTTTGTACAGGAAAATGCCATCAGCCAGCCCATGCTGATGTTACAGCAGATAACGCAAAATGTTAAGATTACACAGCCAAGATCCTTGAAACTGACTAGAGAAAAGCAACATCCATAGCAGAAAGAATGTGGTTAACATTCTACTTGATAATCTGGCTTTCTATCTGGCTGAACAGCTTGAAAACAAAAAATCTTTGTGGTGAGCTTCATCAGCAAAGATGCCATCTTAGAGATGCCATTTATTTTGGTTCTCTAATGCTCTTTGAAGCTTAGGTAGACCATGATCTACATGTATATAGATAAAAAGCTAGTGACATGTATGGAAAAACACATTCCCTGCTGCACTTTAATAACCAAGTGGTATGGGAGTTGATAATTTCAGCCTGTATGGAAATGGTCATAGTCTGCTGGTTCTACCACTCGGAACTATTGACTTTTGTTGCCTTTAGAAGCTATCTGAATAGCTGTAAAGGTTAAGAGTCTGAAATTGTATTGCCAGATAGTTGCGAGATGTTTTAACCTCATGTGGCAAATAAAGGCCCTTAATTCTGTCACTACCATCGACTCATACAAAAGCGTGGCAAACAAACAGTTGGATGACAACTCTGACAGTTGAGATCTAAAGAAGGAGAGGCATTAGAGAGAAGAGTTTCTGCTTGACTGGAAGCTTTGTTGCAAGCTGCTCAACCAAATTGCAAGAAGCCAGACAAAGCCGAGAGGCTAGCTAACCTACTGACATGTTATAATTGTGCTTTTAGCTCAGATGACGATTATGTAGGACAGACCTCTGAGAACAAATATTTAATTTTACTCAGGGAAGATAGTTGATCAGTCTGACAGTTGTCCTACTGGCTTAAACCAGATAAAAAACAGAAGCAGAAAAGCATGTGCAAAATCTTTTGCAGAAAGGCCTCATAGAGCTTGGCTGTCGAGCATCAGGCTCACTGGTGCCGTTAGTCCGGAAGAAAAAAGGTGAGAATTCTGCATTTATTACTGATGGTTAAAGGCTGTTAATGAGAATGCTAGATGATGTTCCTTAAATCTATACATGTTCTTAGTTTAGGTCCTTGGACAGACAACAGTCTGAACTTGCTGTCTGATTGTCAGTTGTTCAGCACACTTGTCGTGGTCGGCACATTCTGGCCAGCGCTCATGAATGCTGATGCCCAAAAAAAGTCCATTTTCTCCACTTGTTCCAGTTTTCAAAAACAAAAGTTTTTGTTATCTAGGCTACTTTCTGTCTTGGCTACTCCCCAAAGCTAGTTGGAGCATGGCTTGCACAGGCTTAGCCGGCATACTATCACATATATATCATGTAATATCATATAGCATATAATATCACAAAATCATCGTGATTATCACAGACTTTGAGACACATCTGCATCGCTTTGAGGAGATATCCTAGAAGCTGCAGAAAACCGGGTTTAATCTGAAACAGCAATATGCAAACTACTTTAGCCTTAACTCTGGTGTCAGAGCTATTTTCTCAGCAAGAAGGGAGTGTCTACCAATAAGATCAAGTTAAATGGTAAGGGAGTGGCCTGTGTTTGAGAAAATCAAACAACTGCTAGAGATCTTGAGTACTCCTAGCTGCTTTCGACAGCACACTCCCAAGTTCGCAACTGTTGAATAACCACCAAATAAGCTGATGGCCAAAAGAAACTCTAGAGGTAGCTCAACAAAAACAGCCAAATTCTGAGTGCCGCCAATCAAGAAGTTATTAGTTAATTTGACTAGTGTGAAATGATTGTAATTATGGTCGCTTCTAATCATGTTTTATAGCAATTCAAGGCCGATATTTTCAATAAAAATCAATGAAGGTACAATAAGATAACATTGCTTCGCTTGACTTGAACGACTGTGCCACCATCTGTTGCTGTCTTGGATGGATTGCAGTTGTTTAAAGTTGAGTTAGTCTTCCTGATCACATTAGTTATAACAGAAAACATCGTTATAATTGTCTCTGACAGCTAAGCAATCAGAGCCCTTTTCATTGGTTGTAGATCCCCTTGTTGAGACATTGAAACTAGAGCTTTTCCAAATCCCCACCCTTCATTTAACCAGAGCTAGCCTGGAAGTAGTGTATGAGCCAACTGGTATTCGTCAACTCACACAAGTATGGCATAGTGGCTGTGCTGATAGACTGTAAAGATCAGTACAGCCATTGCTGGTTTACCACCAGCAAACATCATTCAAGGCATCGTGTAATGCAACATTTTGCAGTATTTGTATGCCTGTTTGCATGGCAACAGATATTACGAAACAGAGTTCTACAACACCAAGGATGCGATTAGGTGCATGAAACCAGGTCAGTCATTCCTTTGATAAACCTGCTAGAATGGAGACATAGCCAGCTCGTTTGAGTTTAAGATTAAAAAAATTTCTTGCACCCACACAATAAAAAATAAAATGCTACTTTGACAAAACTAGCAAGACAACCAGCCAGCCAGAATTTAGGACATGAATAATGAGTGGCATACTTCAAAGACGGCATTTTGGCCTAGCCTTAAAATTCAACTGGCATCTATGATGCAAGTCAAGTTAAGGATCTCAAAAAGAAAAGCTAATTAGCTCTGTCTACATGTAGGTAGAGATGATTAAACCTTGGCAGCCCAGGCCACAGAAGATATTACTCCTGGCACGAACATGAATTCCATGGAGTGGAGATCGGTGACTGAAGAGATTAGCAGTTTAAAACAGGTAGTCCAGCAACACAGAGTTTTGGTCCAGCTGGCAGTCTTACCTGCTTATCCTTATTTGGTACTCTTACCTGAGTGGATAATGTTGCTCCCAAAGAAGAAGTGAGTGGTGGAATCGAAACAGCCCTGTTTCACTCTCAGCTCTCAACTACACTACAAAGCTAATTAAGAAGCTGATCTAACACTGGTTATAAGGGGCGGCGCTTGCTACCATTACACCTATGAAAGAAAAACATTGCAAGCAAAAAGGCAAAGCAATTTTTTGCTCTTCTCATAGATGTACTTCATTGTATACGGTTTTATAAAAATACATAAATATATTGTTGACTACCAGTGTGAAAGTCTTTGATATCGGTGTGGTACGCCATAAAAGTCTCCTAATTTCCCTTAAAATTACTATGTTGTGGCCAATGAGGTCATCCTTACAATGAATCAATGATTGTTGCTGAAGTCAAATGATTTGAGATGACCATCACAAAATAATACATAAAATCACAAGTTTTTCTAATGTATTGAATGATTTGCCTAGTGAAAATACTTTTTTAATAGAGTTGGCTAGTGTATATTTTGAAGAGATAGATAAGCTTACTGTGTTGCTCACTTATCCTACTTCTGAGAATCAGGATTGAGATATCAGACTATGTATCCTATTCATTGAGTTACATATATATGTCCCAATGCTTGTTATGTATGCTTGTCATCTAATGTAAGGAGAGGTCATTGAGTTACATATGCCCCAATGCTTGTTATGTATGCTTGTCATCTAATGTAAGGAGAGGTCATTGAGTTACATATGCCCCAATGCTTGTTATGTATGCTTGCCATCTAATGTAAAGAGAGGTCATTGAGTTACATATGTCCCAATGCTTGTTATGTATGCTTGCCATCTAATGTAAGGAGAGGTCATTGAGTTACATATGTCCCAATGCTTGTTATGTATGCTTGCCATCTAATGTAAGGAGAGGTCATTGAGTTACATATGTCCCAATGCTTGTTAAGTATGCTTGCCATCTAATGTAAGGAGAGGTCATTGAGTTACATATGTCCCAATGCTTGTTATGTATGCTTGCCATCTAATGTAAGGAGAGGTCATTGAGTTACATATGTCCCAATGCTTGTTATGTATGCTTGCCATCTAATGTAAGGAGAGGTCATTGAGTTACATATGTCCCAATGCTTGTTATGTATGCTTGCCATCTAATGTGAGGAGAGGTCATTGAGTTACATATGTCCCAATGCTTGTTATGTGTGCTTGCCATCTAATGTAAGGAGAGGTCATTGAGTTACATATGTCCCAATGCTTGTTATGTGTGCTTGCCATCTAATGTAAGGAGAGGTCATTGAGTTACATATGCCCCAATGCTTGTTATGTATGCTTGCCATCTAATGTAAGGAGAGGTCATTGAGTTACATATGTCCCCATGCTTGTTATGTATCCTTGCCATCTAATGTAAGGAGAGGTCATTGAGTTACATATGTTCCAATGCTTGTTATGTGTGCTTGCCATCTAATGTAAGTAGAGGTCATTGAGTTACATATGCCCCAATGCTTGTTATGTGTGCTTGCCATCTAATGTAAAGAGAGGTCATTGAGTTACATATGTCCCAATGCTTGTTATGTGTGCTTGCCATCTAATGTAAGGAGAGGTCATTGAGTTACATATGTCCCAATGCTTGTTATGTGTGCTTGCCATCTAATGTAAGTAGAGGTCATTGAGTTACATATGCCCCAATGCTTGTTATGTATGCTTGCCATCTAATGTAAAGAGAGGTCATTGAGTTACATATGTCCTAATGCTTGTTATGTATGCTTGCCATCTAATGTAAGGAGAGGTCATTGAGTTACATATGTCCCAATGCTTGTTATGTATGCTTGCCATCTAATGTAAGGAGAGGTCATTGAGTTACATATGCCCCAATGCTTGTTATGCATGCTTGCCATCTAATGTAAGGAGAGGTCATTGAGTTACATATGTCCCAATGCTTGTTATGCATGCTTGCCATCTAATGTAAGGAGAGGTCATTGAGTTACATATGTTCCAATGCTTGTTATGTATGCTTGCCATCTAATGTAAGGAGAGGTCATTGAGTTACATATGTCCCAATGCTTGTTATGTATGCTTGCCATCTAATGTAAGGAGAGGTCATTGAGTTACATATGTCCCAATGCTTGTTATGTATGCTTGCCATCTAATGTAAGGAGAGGTCATTGAGTTACATATGTCCCAATGCTTGTTATGTGTGCTTGCCATCTAATGTAAGGAGAGGTCATTGAGTTACATATGTCCCAATGCTTGTTATGTATGCTTGCCATCTAATGTAAGGAGAGGTCATTGAGTTACATATGTCCCAATGCTTGTTATGTATGCTTGCCATCTAATGTAAGGAGAGGTCATTGAGTTACATATGTCCCAATGCTTGTTATGTATGCTTGCCATCTAATGTAAGGAGAGGTCATTGAGTTACATATGTCCCAATGCTTGTTATGTGTGCTTGCCATCTAATGTAAGGAGAGGTCATTGAGTTACATATGCCCCAATGCTTGTTATGTGTGCTTGCCATCTAATGTAAAGAGAGGTCATTGAGTTACATATGTCCTAATGCTTGTTATGTATGCTTGCCATCTAATGTAAGGAGAGGTCATTGAGTTACATATGTCCCAATGCTTGTTATGTTTGCTTGCCATCTAATGTAAGGAGAGGTCATTGAGTTACATATGTCCCAATGCTTGTTATGCATGCTTGCCATCTAATGTAAGGAGAGGTCATTGAGTTACATATGTCCCAATGCTTGTTATGTATGCTTGCCATCTAATGTAAGGAGAGGTCATTGAGTTACATATGTTCCAATGCTTGTTATGTATGCTTGCCATCTAATGTAAGGAGAGGTCATTGAGTTACATATGCCCCAATGCTTGTTATGTATGCTTGTCATCTAATGTAAGGAGAGGTCCTTGAGTTACATATGTCCCAATGCTTGTTATGTGTGCTTGCCATCTAATGTAAGGTACATGAAGTTTAAGATGAAAGCCATAGCTATGACATCTGTCTACGCTGTAAATGAGCGTTAAAAATCAATGATTTTCTGGAAACCAATCTCTCAACTCTTCTCATAAAAAGCGTATGCTTCCATGTCAAGACTTTTTCCACAATCTTAACATCTCTCTAATTAGCCATGGCAGTCATTTTCAGGCTGTTGTCAGAAATTTAAATAAGAAACAGCAGGTAAACAGTGGTGTGGGAGGTTTAGGTGCTGAAGGATTACACCATCAACTGAATCACTTTTTTAAAGTTTCTCATTGCTCGGTTACTCAAGCTCAAAGTACTAATTAAAACTCAAATCAACGTTTTATGAGGTCTCAGCTAGTCACCTTTTTTTCTCAACCCAGCAAGCGATAGCCCCCAGTAAACTAGTTTAGAAATCCCTGGTTCGTCTATACATATTCAGTGGTGGAAAAGTTTAGAGTTAAGTGGCAGTTCTTTTAGTCTAAAACCTATTCATAACAAAAGGATGCAGTCCGTGCACTAAAACACTGTTTACAAAACAAAGCGCTTGCAACTGTAAAAACTATCGACACTAATCAGTCCATTTCATAGAAATGCATTGTTAGATAGCAGATTAAACAGCTTTTACTTTTGCATATCAGCGAGTGCTCAGCAGGCATACTGCTATGCAGAAAAGATAAAAGACCTCATAAGATAAATGAGATAAGACAATCTAAACTGACACTTTGTTTTTGATAAGCTACAAGGCAAGCAAGGCAAGACTGTGCAGTTATTACAATTCTATCGCTACTCTTACCGTATACCTCCTGTATACCCTTTTTTCCGATTACTAAATAATTTATTAATTTATACATTGTACCAACGGGTTATGATGCCCAGGCTATTAAATATTTTTTCGCCTTATTCTATGAAACATGAAGGCAAACTTGTTTGACGCCATCCGATACCAACAACAAATTTTCTCGAAATTAAAATTTGACGATTGTTGTGCTGATTATGGCGAAAAAACAAAAACGTCAATTTGCTATTTGCTGAACTACCTCCCACAATGCCGAAAAGAGATATACGTTGCTAGCTATTACAGTTCAGTGTTATTCGTTATGGTTAAAACAAAATTCACAAACAACAAAATGATACATATATATATAATATATATATAATAGATAAATAAACAAATAATAGATTTGAACTGAAGATTTGCTATGCTACCAACCAGCATCATTTTATCATTTTAATGTAAGCAAATACAACAATTTTTCTAAAATTTATTTTATTACAAATTGTGAGACAAATATATATATATATATATATATATTTGTCTCACAATTTGTAATAAAATAAATTTTAGAAAAATTGTTGTATTTGCTTACATCAAAATGATAAAATGATGCTGGTTGGTAGCAAAGCAAACCTTCAGTTCAAATTCCAGTTATTTATCACTGACCTAATGTATTTATACATTTTTGTATCTCTCTGGTGACTGGTGCTCTCTAGTAGAACTGCCGGTGCCGAGCGGTAGAACCCTCAGCCTGCAGACATCCAGATTTTGGCTTACTCTCAGTATCAGGTCAACCAGCATCAGCAAACTTGCAAATGATTTTTAGGAATGTGGAGTTTCGTTGTGTGTGCTTTCCCTCCCCATCCATCACTACCCCTTTGGAGCCTTGTTTGGCTATGGCTGTCTGTTTGGTAAGGCTAAAATTCCTATATAACTCCTGATTTTTGCCATTTTTTAAAAGGAATTCATCTTTCACATTGACTTTTCTGCCAGAAACCTTCTCATCTAAATAAGTTTCAGTATGAGCTTTTGATAGCGCATCACTATTGGCAGCTTTCTCTAAAACTGTTGGATTTTTTTTGACCATGTTTGAAATTTTGTTTCCATTTCTTGACTGCACAACAAAGTGAAAGCGCCACACCTGTTTTATTGTGTGTGATTGATCTTTGGGTCATCAAGAACTTTCTCAGAGGTCTAGCTACGTTCTAACTATCCTCATTGGCTATTTTCAGAGTTTTCAAAACTGTTCTGTTTATCGTTGCTACTTCTCCATTTGCTTGCGGCCATAGTGGAGTTGTGAAGACCCATCTTATGCTGCACTTTTGAGGTACTCTTGAAATTCACGCCAAATAAATTGTGGTTTGTTGTCTGATCTTAGCATGTCAAAAAGCCGAACCTGCAAAGAATTTGATAACTTTTCTAATTTTTTTTGTGAGTCTAATAAATGCACACTCAAAATAAAGGTTATAATAACCAATGACCACAACGAATGACTAATCATTGGTCCAAATATATCTGTACTGAGATAAGACTGAGATTTTTTCTGAAAACTTCATAATAGAAACTGTTTGTGGTGAATCAAGTTGTGAAACAGTTATGCAATATAAACACTGACGGCTATAATAGTTCTCAGCCTGTTTACCAATATGTGGCTACCGTACTCTACTTATTTTTTTATCAGTATATGAAATGAAACTGCAAACGTGAAAACGCAAGAGAATAGTAACATATGGTTCTTATCGTTTTGTTATCAAACAGAGTATTATGTAACTACCCACCCATTTTTTATCAGTATATGAAATGAAACTGCAAACATGAAAACGCAAGAAAATAGTAACATATGGTTCTTATCGTTTTGTTATCAAACAGAGCATTATGTAACTACCCACCCATTTTTTATCAGTATATGAAATGAAACTGCAAACGTGAAAACGCAAGAGAATAGTAACATATGGTTCTTATCGTTTTGCTATCAAACAGAGTATTACGTAACTACCCAGCCTATCAAAAACATAGATCCTTTCACTAGATCCAGTCACGTTACCATGACGGTAGGTTTTAAACGCGCCACATCTAATACATCGTGAGATCTGAATCTATCGACACGCTTTTATTAGTATCAGTCTGAGCATCATATGTAACGTATGACGCTGGTTTTGCAGAAGTTACCTTACATTCTTTTCGCTATGTGTCCCAGGCTCTCTTTTGCCACCCACCCTCCAAGAAAGCCATGCCCAGGCTAACGCAAAGGCTTCCTGGCATGGGTAGCTGGTCGGTTATACATGGTAGCAAATCTGGATTTTGCTCATGAGCTATCTACAAAACAAGTAATGTACCTAAAGGATATTTATAGAACAAATAAAGTCAGTCTAGGTCAGTCAATCAGAGTGAAACGATGTTCCTATAATATAACAAGCAAAATACATACGTAAAAATGTCAGCGGAGAAAAGATATGATTGTGGTGCTAGACATGTAAACTCTGTAGCAATTGGCTAATGGTACACTGTATACCCTGCTTGTTTGCTGCACTATTGTGAAATTTTTGGTCATGGCTACTGCTGGAAGCACTGTTCTTTTGCTCTCTGGGAAGGTAAAGACAGCAATGGAGCGGTTAGAGAATTACTTTGTGTTACACAACACTGCTCACAGCAAGCATAAATGCATACTGATAATGGGGCTGTATGAAGCACAGTATAAGATGCTGTCAAACCTTATACCTCTCAGTGACTAAGCGAAAAAAATTATGATGACTCGGTAGTGCTTTTAAAATCTCACTTTGGCTAGATTACTGACAAAATGATGGAGAGCCAAGTTCGGAGAAACAAAGCGCAAATCAGAAGAGACAGTAGCTAATTTTGTTGTCTGCTTAAGGGCTCAGGCTTATTGTTTAAGCCCTTGCAGGCAGTTAAAGGAAGGTGTAGCTGAGCAGTGGAGACTCAGGATAGATAATAAGGCTGCCTGGATGGTTATCAAATTGTTAAAGGTAGATAAACTAGTGCAGTTCAAAGAATTGGTGAAAGTAGCGTCAGCCTCAAAGATAAAAGAGAAAATAGACACAATGTTGCTATCTTTGCTGACATAACAATTTGCTGTTGTTTGAAAAGGGCGCCCTACAAAAAAGATGTAGCTTGAACGAGGGAGTTTAGACCTAGCTCTGCTCTAAAGAGGTTTTGCTACCAATGTAGGAGTAACAAGCACCTGAGTAATGATAATCCATGCGTTGCAGTACACCACACTTCTATAATCTGTTACAAAAAATGACATAATGCCGATACAAAGTTTTGTAAAGTATCATCTACTGTATAGTGGCGGTGGTGAATGATGACAAGCAATAATGATGATGGTCCGTATTTCCTCTTGGTCCAAAATGTGAAGAGTAAGATGCCAAGATGTGAACTCAAAATAATTGGTGAGCTAGTTTCATTTATTGTTGCCACAGGAGCTTGCAGCAACATAATGAGTGTTGATCACTACAGCAATCTTAAAAGCAAACTAAAGCTGCAGCTTGTTACTGAGGACTTTGACTACGACTAAAGCAGAAAAAGCAGACTAGACATTTTTTCTTAATTCAGTGCCACAAAAAATGCAGAAGTAAACAGACACCTGCTGTTTTCTATGTGTATAATGGCATACCTAAATGCTTAGTAAGCCGCAAAATAGCTGTTGGGCTGTTTCTCGTGTTATATCGTGATAATGTTCTGTCTGATGTTTTACTTGAGAATTTTGGTGATATTATCGACAGCTTTTTAAAAGTTTTCTTAGAGGTGAGTGCACTGAAAAGTTATCGATTAAAATTTTACATTAATTTTAGTGTGGAGTTAGTGGCTCAGTGCAGAAAAAGCTTTTAGGACTTAGAGATAACCTGAAAGGCAAACTAGTCAGTTATGACTGGTAATGTCATAGAATGGGCTGTAGGTGTCCCGTCGCTCTAGAGTAGTCGACTTTTGTGTGTCATAAGGAACAATGGTAAAATCAAAATGACGGTCGATATGCGCCGGGGTAACCAGACAATTATTCATGAGTGCCATCTTATCTCTGTCATAAAAAAGATGATAGTTAACTTGGAGGGTGAAAACATTTTTTCAAAGTTTGACATCAATCAGCAGTTTCATCAAGTAATGGTCATCTGTTTGGCCTTTACAGATACAAGCACTTAATTATGGGTGTAAATGCCAGCTATAAGTGCTTTCAATACATTGTTTACAGGCTCTTTTTGGTTCGGAGAGTGTTCAAAATGTGCCCAAAGATATTGTTCTCTATGCTAACAGTCCTGATCATCATGACATCTAATTTGAAGGCTTCTTAAAGAGGTGTCTTGAACTACGTATAACGCTAAATCCTAAGAAGCGTAACTTCGATGCAAATCCATAGCTTCAAGATTTTACTGTCTCTGACAAAGGTTTGTCAGCTGACCCACAGAAGATAAAAGCTTTAGTTAACTTCTAGGTGCCTAAAAGTGCCAATTAGTGCAGAAGTTTTATAGGCCTGGTAAACTTTGTGGGTAGTTCCATTCTAGACTTGGCAACTATTTCTGAGCCTATCAGGAGGCTCATTCAGAAAAATGTTGTGTTCAGATAGGGTAATGAGCAGCTGAAAGCATTTCAGAAAATCAAAGACATGATGTCGAACAGTAGCACATTGGCCCATTATGATCACAAGTCTAAGACTAAACTTGTTGCAGATGCCAGTTCATTTAATTTAAGCGTAGTACTCATGCAAACTCAAAATGGTGTTGATCGTGTTATTGCTCATGGGTATAGATCATTGTCTCACATTAAAAGACAATATAGTCAGACAAAAAAGCGCTTTTGTTAGTCTGGAGCTAAAAAATTTCATGATGTATTTTTAGGAACTGAGTTTCAGTTGATAACAGACTACTAGCCACTCCAAGTCATATTCAACAATCTATAATCTCCACCTGTGGCCAAAATAGAGTGCTAGGCTTTTAAATTTAGAGTCATTGAAGTCTTGTGTAGTGTACCAAAGAGACACAAGAAATATGGCTGATCCATTTTCACAAATTGTACACAAGATAGACGATTCACCGCTAATAGCAACAGTTGTAGGTAACCAGTATGTCAGTAGTGTTGCTCATGAATCACTTTTGTAGCTTTAAATTGAGAAGATCTGGGGGAAATCTAAACATTCTCATGAGATTCAGAATGTGATTGAAGCACTTTGCAGTAATGACTTTAAAATTAGTTCCATCTCTCTCAAATCTATAATTAGTTAGCTCTGTGAGATAAATAGAGTGCTGTTGAGAGGCAATCATATATCGTGATTCCTGTAAGCTTCAGCTCATAAAGGACATCAGGACATTGTCAAAACCAAACAGTAAGTAGAGTACGGTGGCCAGGTATTGGTAAACAGGCTGAGAACTATTATAGCCGTCAGTGTTTATATTGCATAACTGTTTCACAACTTGATTCACCACAAACATTTTCTATTGTAAAGTTTCCAGAAAAACCATAAGTAGTAATACCCTGTTTGATAACCGAACGATAAGAACCATATGTTACTATTCTCTTGCGTTTTCACATTTGCAATTTCATTTCATATACTGAAAAAACATGGGTGGGTTGTTATGTAACACCCAGCTTGATAACAAAACGATAAGAACCATATGTTACTATTCTCTTGCGCTTTCACATTAGCGGTTTCATTTCATATACCGATAAAAAATGGGTGGTTAGTTACGTAATGCCCTGTTTGATAACAAAACGATAAGAACCATATGTTACCATTCTTTTGCGTTTTCACGTTTGCAGGTTCATTTCATATACTGATAAAAAAATGGAGCGATTCAAAAATCATCTATCAAAGCTAGGCATAGTCACACTGAGACCAGAACAGTCTCAAGCATTACAACATATTATCAAGGGTTTTGACTAATTTATAGTTCTTCCTACTGGCTTCGGAAAAAGTATTTGCTCCCAGATGGCACCGTTTCGCCGTGGTAGGTCCGAGTTGTTCATCATAACTGTGGCCAGTAATCATAAAACTTGCGAGTAAAACAAAACTGAGATTACTTTTTACTAGATAAACTTTTCTTTACTAGCAGCATGCGATTCATTTTTGTTGTTCTATTGCTATTCGTTTGTATTGTTATATTGCAAATTTTTGATTTAAATTTTTATTATAATTCAATCAAAACCTAATTAATTAAACATATGAAATAATATAACTCCTGTGATTGATTTATTATGCAATCAACATTTCATACTTACCAACCAGCGTTTGTTTGCTGCCAATTCAGATTAAAAATAATACATAGTACTCGAGTAGATCATAAAAAAGACTGTCACATGATACTCCCTTGGAAATGACGATTGTGATATTAGCAACTACAGAAGTCGACTTTTAGAGTTGTCTTCCCTGGTGTTGCTATGTGTCCCAGGCTCTCTTTCTCCCCCACCCTCCAAGAGAGCCATGCCCAGGCTACATTTGCGACACCTCTCTACTGTGAGAAACTATGGCAGAAAGTTACTGCGTCACCTCCTTGTTCTGAGTGGAAACTTCGGAAAACTTTTGCGTTGCCTTTTTATTGTTTCTTGAAGCCTTTCTCCTTATAATCTATCTTAGCCCTGTGAGTCCAGCGAACTGGCCAGAGCACCTTTTGCTAAAGCTTGAACAATTGTAGGCCTTAGTACAACCAGTAGTTGGCACTATTGTTCTGGCCCTTTATCGTTTCTTTGGTTTGGCTGTCTTTTTACTGGGGCTGTCCCTGGAGATGTGCTTCTGACATCTACAGCCCCATCGCTGAAGGTGTTTAACTGGCACAGCTTCTTTAAAGTTGTGTCACTCATTTTGCAGCTGCCGAACCTGCTTCATCAGGTACTGATGAAGCAGGTTCGGCAGCAGACAAATGTAAGCTGGCTGATTTGAAAGATATTATAATATCTCAACGAAGAAGACCGCAGGAATTGACCTAAATTTGTCAGCCTTATATGACAACCATTATCTCGTTATAATAACATCGCTGTAACATTCCAAGAACAATACTCATTTACACAAGCTATGCAATGTTTACTGTTTTATTTCTATCGACAGTCATTGTTGACATTAATTACTATGAACAATGTCTAAGGCCAACAATCTCATCCTGTCTCTGCCTTCAAAGTTTATTCTTGATACATTTCATCCAACTTAATGATATATTTTCCTGTGAACTTTGGTTATACCATCGGTGTCTAAAACAGCAAAGGCATATTTTGACTAAAGTTGTGCGTCACATATACCAAGTTGTGTTTGGCAAATTTATCCTTTGACATCAATCATGCTGTCACAGTTTTTGTATAAAACAACCATTTTTTGCTATTTGTCAGCAGTTCTTTACATATGATTGCTATGTGCACAGTGTATCTGACTCAAATACAATAACTTGCTTAACGCTTAGAATGAACGCCTTGTTTCATGCCGAACCCATAAGTGTGAGGTCAGCACACCCTCACAGATTATCTGGTCTTGGACCACTGCTACCTGCTCAACTAGCCCTTCCTCCGCGAACCGAACAGCCGTCTACTGACATTCCCCAAACTGAATCTGGAGGAACTCGGTGCCAGCTCAAACTTCATTGGTCAACATGGGTGGTGACACAGACGGTAAATGCCATTGCAGGCCAGAGTTGTTTAATATGCTGCAAAACATCTTTGCCATATTAGCCCTTTGGGGTCTGGCAGGTCATCGTATACCACTCGAATCAGCTGTTCTCTACCGGTGGCATGCTCCTAGAGGATGGCTTGTGCGGCCCTTCTCAGGGTGCAGTTAGACTGAGCCTGCCAAAACAAGGCCAAACCAAGTCCTTAGCACATCAAAGAAGGCTTCTAGTCTGCTGGTCTGTCTACAGTTCTCCGCCTAATTCTTTAAAGTTGTTCAGTGCTTTCTGAACGGAGCCCTTAGTGCGCCGAAAACGGTTTCTACTCGGTTGACCTGTCTGTAGTTCTCTGCCTCCTTTTTTGGAGCTTTAGATCTTTTAGAGCTTTTTCGCTTGTAGCAGAGCAGTTAGCTTTAGTTTAGCCATTTGTTTTTGCTACCTATTAGAAGCGATTTATGAAATACTCCACACCTTCCAAGCTGGTGTAGTAAGGTGACTTGAACTGGTAAGCCAGGGTATCATTATCAACCTCTCAAGCATGTTGGCTGGACAATCCGTATCTCGGTCTGCACCTTTGGCACTTCTGGCCACCTTTCTCATCTTTTTTGACGAAAGGAACCTGTCATAGCTTTGGAAGCAAGCTGCCATTTTTAAACAGCTAGGCTTTCTCTAGTCCTCAGTGTATTTTACCTAGAAATATTCATGCTCCCTGTGTCCCTCCTCCTATTATTACTAGGACAGCCTCACGCAGTTCATACAAGGGTCGGCTAGTTCTTGTTGAGCAAAAATACAAGAAATCCTGCTGATGCCACCAGTGTAAAGGGTCTTCTGCAATCCTTTAATTCTTACAACAAACCGAACCACTTTGAGTGGCTACTTATATATATATATTTGAAAAATTTATATATATATATTTGAAAAATTTATATATATATAAATTTATATGCTTTTTATATGCTTTTGCAAGCTCTTTTAGTTACTATATGTATATATACTTCTCCTAATATATAAATAATCACAGTGTACATATGCTCAACAAAAAGCTGATGGAAATGAGGCTTTTTTGTGGTCTGCCACTTTCTGTTTGATGAGCTTCCTATACACCATAAACGTTGGCAGGCTCTGCCTCTTTTCTGGAACGACTGAGTCTATGGTATGACTGTACATTTAGGGCCAGCTTGATAGCAGGTTGGTTTTTATCTGCCAGTTTGAAAGCAAGTCAGTTTTTTAGCTTGTCAGCTCAGCAATCAGAATAAGGGCCAATGGCCTACTGTCTGTACTTCCAGCTGGGTCAAAGGCCAGCTTGGTTTCTCCCTGTCTCGGTCCAGCAGAACCTATCAGAGCCCCGAGCAACTCAGAGAGGCTCAGAGAGGCTGAGTCATCCTCTTGGCCTTGGTATAGTCTAAAGGTCATAATGGCCCTCCTTGGCCCTAAGCCTAGCAATCGTCCGCCACCACAGTTTAACAGTTTCTCTCACTATTTTAAGTTTAACAGTCTTTCAGTAGACTAAGTATAACGCTCTCTACAATTATTCAAAGTATATTGATCTCTTCCACAAGTCCAAGTATCTCACTCTTTTTCGCTAGCATTTTCCATAAGTGCTTTAACTGAGTTAGTGCTTCGAAATGCTGTGAACTCTTTTGTTTGATTAAAATTGCTATTGCCTCGAGATACAACTGCCTTTCAACATATCGTCATTGAACACTAACAACTCTTTCATAGTAATTTGTTTACTAAATTATTTTGTTGCCTCAATTAATATTTGTCGCTGACCACCATGTTGTATAATGCAAAAGGACTGATTATAATATGTTTAGCAAACAAGCAAAGATGTTAAGGCGTGGTCTTTTATTTGAAGACGAAAATTGGGCAAGATTATGTGAAAAAAATGTACCACGTAACAGCTGGTATACACAAGTAATGTTGCATTAATTATCAATCATTGATACAATTCTTTAAATTAATTAGACATAAATTAGGACTAGCTTATTTATACATATGAAAGCAGCATAATTAAATCTTCAACTATTACATTAATCTAGATTGAAATAAAGTAGTAAGCTTGATAATCCTTTATTTAAGCTGTTTTGTGCCAATTAAAAACAACAACCAAACTGGTGCGTAAGCATTACGAATTGGGTATACAGAATATTATATTTAATGCTACACTAAATGAGGTTTTTGCATGTCAAAATTTTTAAAGTAAACCAAAAGCTACATTACATAATAACTTCCAACTTAGTTAAGCTGTGATGCTAGAGAAGAATATCACATCCCGAATGGCTGATCTTTAAGTCGTGATGGAGTTGCCACAAAGAGATCAGTAGCGCCGACCTTTATCTGAAAATAAAATGTGCACAACTTTGAAATTAGTTTACTTTTGATGTGCAGGCTGAAACATAGCCTGTCTTAACAAACTGTTGCTTTTGCGGAGTTGTCCCCCGTCGAGCGGGCGAGCAACAACAGCTTGTCACAAGACGTACTGCACCTGATGCATCAGCTGCATTCATAGGGAGTTGTTCTCTTCCGTCTACGCGGCTTGGTTGCGATGTTATGCCAGTCGCTCCATTGGTAATCATAACGGATTTCACGCAAAATTTTATGTAGAAAAAAATAAGATGTCAACGTTTAACCGAAAACCAGTCTTTGTGGTAAACTTTAGTAAAGTTTAAGAATAAAATAAATTGAAAATAAAATCAATAAGAAGAAATAAAACTGACTGATACAAAATAGAAATAAAACTGACTGAGCGCACAAATAACGACATGTTTAGTCGCTGTTGTTACCTAAGTTCTCAAATTCTACTAAAGTTTACTGCAGAAACGGGTCGCGAGTTAAACGTTTTTATCTCAATTTTTCTACATTGGATTTTTGAGCGAAATCCGTTATGATTACTAATGGAGCGACCGACATAACATCGCAACCAAGCCGCATAGACGGAAGAGAACAACTCCCTATAAGTGCAGCTGATGCATCAGGTGCAGTACGTCTTGTGACAAGCTGTTGTTGTTCGCCCGCTCAACGTGGGACAACTCCACAAAAAACAACAGTTTGTCAAGACAGGCTAGCTGAAACAACACTTAATGGTTTTGGGAGTTTTACGCTGTCATATTTAGCAGAGTCTATGTCAAAGTAAACAGGACCAATTATTGTTAGTGTATTACAAAACATAATGGTTACAAAGAACAATTACCTTTCTTTCTTTTCCAGCAAATGACGACTGCAAGTAGTAGTGCAATAGACAAAAATACAAAAGTTATAAGAAAAGCTGACAGAACTTTGTTTTGATGCTTTAACTTGTCTGTCAGTGTTGTTGCTGATGGTATGCTGGAAACACCACAAACCGATTCAATAGTCCAAGTGATCGTAACAGGTTGAAAGGCTGTAAAAAGTGAACATGAAACTAAATTAAAATGTCAATAAATGTAGTGCCTGTACATGCAAATTGATACATTACAAAATAGTATAAGCTGTTGCGTTGTTCACATATACAAACTATAATTTTCATGCTTCGTGCAGGTTTACCTCTTCATAAATTATTTATATGTAACCTTTGCCAAACATCACTAATATGGTTCGATTGGAGCCCATCCCACATCTTAGTATCACTAAATGAGTGGTTTGGATAGCACCACTGATATCACTTATTAGCAGGTATTAATAGTACCGCTCATGATGTGGCTTTATTAGCATCACTCATACAGATATATTTATTATGATGATTTATTATAAAATATCTAGAATGCAGCAACATAATTATAGCATTGTTTAAAACCGCTCTAGCAGTGGTATTAGTTTAGTACCGCTTGTGGTGTGATATTAGCTAATACCAATTTTAAACAATTTTTTTTTAAACAATGATATAATTATGTTGCTGCATTCTAGATATTTTATAATAAATGATCAAGATAACTATCTCTGTATGAGTGATGCTAATCAAACCACATCATGAGAGGCACTAATAATACCTGCTAATAAGTGGTATTAGTGGTGCCATCTAAACCACTCATTTAGGGATACTAAGATGCTGGATACACTGTTGGATTGGTAATGTTTTGCAAAAGTCCTTTCTTTTCAGTTTTCTAATAAATCTGCTGAATTTCTTTTCAACTACCTACAAATATTTTTAAAGCCAATATCCTGAAGGTTTTTAATATCCAGTTGTTCACTTGTTAAATTGACCAATTAATCTATTAAACCATTCTTCACAATTTTGTCACAACATATTTTAATAAAAGCTTTCCATACAATCTTAATGTATATGTAGCTGTGGCAAAGTTACAATTGTTAGTATCTGAGCTAGATTCATGTCCAAGGCAACAGCGATGGCTTTGAAACTTCTGGGCTAGTTGACGCCGTGTGGATTAGCACATGCTGAGTGTAAAGTAATGGATAAAACAAAAGAGATATTTTCCTTATGGTATGCAACCTGCAAGTGAATGGTATCTGATTACACATTTGGTAAAACTTTGACTTTTGTAACTGTGAATCAGCAAGTAGGAAAATTTATTTTTTCTTTTTTCTCTCTCTGTGCATATGTGCATGCATGCGACCGTGCGTTTGCATGTGTTTGTGCGTGTGCGTATATGCGTGTATGTGTGTGTATGCGTGTGTGCGTGTTTGTGTGGTCTATAAAGCATGGAGTGTAGAGCGTGGAATGTGAAGGTAGTGTATAGAGCATAGAGCACGAGGCCCGGTGCATTGAGCATGGTGCGCTGTGCATCGCGAGTAATGCATGTCCTCTACTAAAAGTGGGTGCTACTATAGTGCTGATCAGGAATTTAGTTCCTCCGAAACAGTGAAACAGAGTTCATGACTAGTCATGAAATCATTATTTCTACTCTACTCGAGGCCACAATCTAGCTGAAAAATGTTTTGCCCACAGTCACCTTAACGTTTGCAACTTAAGCAAAGCATGTTGTTTATCAAGAATTACATGTACTTTAGTCTAGGGAATGTCTCCAATCACTGCACCAAAGGGTTTAAAATAAAAAAGTTTGAGTCCCAGGGGCTGGTATGTAAAACTTGATCTCTTATGCCAGCCAAACTTCTCAGGGATGCATTTATGGTAGCAAATTTATTTTACTGTGTTTGGGAGGCTGTGAAAAATACAACTACGGATAAAAACTAATACACACTTTGATAGACTAATACACACGTTTGATCTCAGGTCCAAAGATCTTACGTTTTTTGGATATGTAAGAGAAGAGTTATTGGATCAGACTGCCAGAGCTCCACTTGTTGTCTGTGGCTTATTCAATGTGAAATCGCAAGCCTAATCCAATCAATGCGCAGTTTCAATGAGCAGTTTTGAAACTTCGGTTTTCTACACATTGTAAATATGCCACAATCTTTCCGATTAAAAACCCAGGAATGCGCCTTGCATACATTAAGAACCATCAATGAATGCAGCCAAAGATTGTTGTTATTAAAACAGTGTAGCAATCTATGTTAAAAAGCCTAACTTATGCTACAGGCTTTCAAATTGAGAGAAGAAAGAGCCAGGGCAACACCAGGCTTAGTGTTAGTCATTAAGGAAAAAATCTGACTGACACGCTGTCTCTGTAAAATGATTTAATATTGAAAAAAATCGGCAGATAGTCTCTTTTTTATCAGTGTTGCTTTAAAAATAAGTATACTAACTTGAGCAATACAAACAATGCAAACAATACAAACTTCAAAGGATTCCGTCACCACCTTAAAGAAATTTGGTCAGCCATCACAATGAAGCTATTCAACTGTTGTTTATGTAAGACACTTACGCTCAAGATGAGCTGTGCAACTGACTGTCTCAGTTGTAGGGAAAAATACGGCAGCCTCAGAGCTTTCAAAGCATTTGCTGAATTTCCAACTATACTTTGGCGATGGATAGCTTGGCACATCACAAGACAAATTTAAATCATCTCCAACTGTATGATACATGGGAATCTCTTTTTTCACTTCATTGTCAATGTCTAAAACAGATTCATGTTGTGATAACTGTTTTGAGATAGCTAGATGAGAGGTTTTTCATAAGCGTCTAGAAGTTTTAAACAGGTTTTTTCTTTTGTGTAACCATCAAATTAAATTTATGATCACTAGAATGACTATGAATAGTTTAGCAATTTTGACTTCACACTTGTAATATAGTGCAGAACAAGGAAGTGTTGCAAGCTGTTGCCTTTTAGAGTAAAGCATACTTTTAAATCTCAGAAAGCTATCTTTCATTTATAATCACAATCAAATTTAAAAAAGGTAAGATAAATACCGAGGCACAATGCCCAACCTCGACGAAAATCAAAGCTCTGTGAAGCTAAAAGACATTTCTTAAAGTTCACTATTAACTCACACAATGTAAAATTTCCATAACTTGTGTCTCTGTATAATTATTTTTATTGCAAGCACTGACAAACATATTCGTTGTAAAGTTTGTACAAACATGTAAACAAACCCAAGGCTAGATAGGTGAAATAAGATGACGCCATTTAGGAAGGCTCCAATGTTCTGTCAAGTTTACACAATGCTACCATGAGATTCATGTAAAAATAATATTTTAAACACAATCAAACATATCGAATACAGAATAAATTTAGTTAACTTTATTGGCTAATACAGGTCATGGTTTATAACAAGTAAAAGATGTATTTATGGTAATATAAGTCTACCTTGGAAACAGTGGCAAATGGTAATTTTGAGTAATATTTTTTTGTCATGTGTATTTGGCAAATCAAATATGGGTTGCTGGAAATAAAATTCGAGCAATCATTTTTGGACTCTCTCTGTCTACAGATGCCACTAACCAGAAAAGCCGTCATCTGGTTTTTTCAGCCAAAACCGGTTCCGATACGTACAGAGCTTATATAACTCTATTGGTCTATAACACTTAAATTTGAACAGCCTTGTTGACTAGCTTATTCTAGATTACCCCAACATGGTTAGATGGGCTTATGCTGGTTTTTTAGTAAATATTCAAGCTTACCTAAATTTTTTGTAAACTATAGATCTGGCTAAAACAGCCAAAAACTTACAACGAGGCCTTTTATCTTCTGTTTTAATGATGGCGTCAGGGTAGGCATGCTCCAAAGCTAAATGAGTTGTGTCCACACATTTTAGAGTCAATCCTTTTCTATCTCCTTTACTTGGGCTGTACCGGTTGGTTTTGGTTACCACCTTTTCTTTTCTCAGCACTTCTGTAACATGAGTGCAAGTTGTTAATCATTTTAAACAGGTATGTACCACTTAGTTACATTCAAACTCGATACCCAAATAATAGCTGACAATGATAAAACCTACGGTGTCAGTTTGCTGCATACAAAAGTATCAAAAGAAAAAAAACTGTCAATTTTTTTATTTTATCATCAGATATTATTTTGAATTTGTTTACAAACCATAAGAGAATACTGATGCAGGGCTTCCTCCTGAAGAAGAACAGTTGAATGAGAACTCTTCTCCCTCGTATATCACATTCGGGCTGATCAGTACAATCCTTGTAGGTATATCTACAGAAATTAGCATCAGTGAGAACATAATTTGCTATATAGCTCAATAGAAGTTTAACCAATCCTGAAAGAAAAATGCTTTAATCCAAAACAATTTTGCTAGTTAAGTAACAGATGCAAAGCCAAATTCAAACTTTCATTTTTATTCTGCATTCAGTTGTGTAAGCTTGATTTAGCTAAAACAAAAGTTAGTTATAGTACTTGAGCTAGACATAGTATTTAAGCTAGAAATATATAAGTTATTGAAAGAGTGTATTAACCAGCTTACTATTGATGTCAGTATAACGTCAAATCAAAAATCTCATTCAGTTTTTTGGACAACTACCAACAAAATTTATAACAGGATGACAGATATTTTATATACACCTAAAACATATACATTTGAAGTTTATGCTTTGCTGAAACATGTTCTTCTTCTGCTACAAAAAGTGATAGGACTAAAAACTTAAACCAATAATCAATAAACTAATAACCAAAAGCTTTATTGATCTATTGTTATAAGGCAAATTGTGAATGAGATGTTGGCGTGCCTCAACAATAAGTTTAGCCAAATGTGTAACTTTTATTGCATCAAAGCTATAACAAGCTTGATCATGATTTTAGTTTGTTATATATACTAACATTTAAAGACAGAAATTACCATTTATTGCCCTGATAGATATAGATGAAGAAGTGGTGTGAAGGCTTCTAGTTTCAGCAAGACAGCTAAGATCTTTTCCAATCAAATAATCGGAAACAAGTCCTGTTACAGAGAGGATGAATGGTGGAGCAGTAGTTGCAGCAGTGAGACAGTCAGTATTCGTTATTGCCTGAAATCCTTCTGAGAGTCGAGTATTGACATGTTGCCACTGTCTCAGACTGTTGCTATACTGACACCCTGCCTTCAGGTCTGTAGTATCATCTTCATTGACAAGGTAGACACCAGTAACTTCTGCAGTTCCACGAGCAGTACATTTTAAAGTTATTGGTTGATCTTTGTAGAAGGAGCCCGGGTACCCGACAGTCTCTACAGATAACTTAACTTCAGTTCCTAAAAACATAGGGTATCAGAGATTGAATATCTAAATAGTCTATGGCTGTTGCAATCATCAATCTGGAATAATGTCATAAAAACTGTGGAATCATCTTCAATTACCAGACACTCAGCAGTTTCAGTTAATTTTCCGCTAAGAACACAATCAAGAGTTGTGATTTACAATGCTTGCTAACTCATTTCGGTTTGTCCTTTCAAATTGTTTGTTATTCTAAAGCCTGTTTTACGTGTAATTGTAAAATCTTAGTAATAAAAGAAAGTGTGTTGTATATGAACTAGCTGGTGGCATTAGCATCAAAATCAGGCTCAGTTTAAATGCTTTTGAAAAAAAAAACTATTGCTGTAAGACCTTAAAATATGTCTCTATGTCTAATTTCGAAAGTGAATATGGCTTATTAGTTGGGAACTTCTCTGAAAAGCTTTTATATAATCTTAATTCCGACTATGAGTACTTGTTATCTGCTTCAGTGGATAATCCTAGAAATAACGATGGATTATTGATTTATGATTCCTTGAATAGTCATTTGGATGTGTTATGAATTTTTTACAATATCCCTTCAAGTATTTCAGTAGACAATCTACACAGTTGGAGTCTACTACCAGGTACTGCGGTCAAATTTGTCAGTAAAACCTATGCTGACTCACAACAAAAAAACGCAGATATAAATGGTTTATAGATTTTATCAAAGAGCCACAATATGATATATAGCTGCATACCTTGGATTAAATACAGTGATGTGACAAATAGAAGAAGGAAAACAATTTGCCCTTGCATCTTGCTCCTAGAAAAAAAATGAACACATTTGTGTATCTGAGTATTTCAGTAAATAATACTTAAAATAAATTCAACAGCATAAAGTTCTGGCTACATGGGCTTATGAGATGCGAAGCCAGCATGTAGTTTAGATATTTGCTGTGGCTACACATATTGATGCTAGTCAAATGCATATGTGCTCACAAGTAGATTGAATACTGTTGACTGGTATCAGTCAAGTGAAGGCACTACATCCTTGCTAAATCTTTAGAAGTTTGAATATCGTCGGCATATTTATTAACTACTATGGGTCATCAACAATTTGTGATGGTAGTAATGTTTGTGCAGTCATTTGCTTGCATATAATTTGTATTTGAAGAAAAAAACTATAAAAAGGAAATTTAACCTTAATTACCGAACAAACAGTTTCAATCTATATCAATGGCTTTTATATGTCTGTCACAATTGGGAAGACATCTTTGTTCATATATAAATAGTCTTTTGTGTGCAGCCATATTGTTCTTGCTGCTCAATAGGAAAACTTGAATAAATCTAGCTTGAAATGAAATTGTGATCACTTAAGCCAACTACAGGGCATATTTAAATAATGCCTTGGCGCCACAAAGGATTATAATGGTATGTGACTTTACTGCTTTTGCAAATCTGATGAGCTGTACCATAAAAGCTTTACAGATAAAATTTTTAGCTGAGATTACTCAATGAAAATAGTCGATGTGTTAACTTGCATTTACTATGTGTTATGAAAAAAGTGAAACCGGTAAAATTTGGCTGCCATAAATATTATGAGGCACACACAATACTTGCCAAAAACCATGTCAATTTTCTTATTGAAAACTGACAACAGTTTTTCGTTTGCATCAGAATAAGTATGTTTAGTTTGCATAATAAAAATTACTTGTTACAAAAATGGCAAATCTTTTAAATGCAATCTTAATGTTGTGTTTATTAACAATTTTTTAATGACTGCTATAATTAGAAATACTGGCCAGTGGGCTATGTACAAAGGATATAAACATGCAAGTTTAGTAACTGCTATTAATGATACAAAATTAATGACTTATACATAGGGAGATTATCATGTTAAAAAAACACGAAGAATAGTTCATCACTATATAATTACATGATTATAGGATCTACAAATGAGCCAATGAAGATAGAGATGTGTGAATTGTGAGTACATATCTGACATTTATTTATATAACCTCCATGAAGTATTGATCAGTTTGTCTGACCAGCCGATCTGATTAACAGCGTTAATACAATAAAGTGAATATATACATGTGTAATTACTTAATGACCCATTTTAAACAGTTTCATCATTTTGTGTAGCTGATGAAAAGCTTTGAACCTGTAGACAACATATTCAGGTTTAATTCTAAAAAAGGACAATGGCTGGAGCATATAAAGTACCTGCCCTTAAATACCTGCCTAATTTACACTGCAAACAGGCAATTGTCTGACTAGAGTTCATTAAAACCATTATAGTTATCAGTTGCATAAGATTACTGAAAATAAGGTGACACAACAGAAGCTTGTAGATAATTGGTAGATTGAGAAGTACCAGCTTTCTGAAAGACAAAAAGAACTAACCTTGTAGTTATAGCAAGTGTATTGTAATCCTAAGAAAAACGAACCACTGACCCAGCTGCCTCCGAGGATTATGCTGATCTGCTGCAGCAGCCCAAAGAGTGTTCATTTTAACAACAAACAGCTAATTAATAATCAATAAGTGAGTCAGACTCCCTTACAGCTTTTATAACATGTGCTATTGATTGGTAACACAAGGTTGCATAATCTGCAAAATGGAAACGACAAAAACCCATTAGTCAAGAAAATTGACATCAAAATCTGAATTGTTCAACTATATATTCGTTTGTTATCTTGTTAGCTCCACTATCAAGTTGTACTAAAAAATTCTTGATTTGCTGGGCCATCAAACTTGCAGCAATCAATGCAGAATAATTCGAGAGATCTGAAAGAACATCTATTTACGTAGATGTGAAAGTAGCCAGAAGCTCAACAGTTTTATGTCACTGCACAGACTCCTTAAAAGTTTCTTTTAAATCACAACAGAAGCTTTGTCATGGCCAGGATATACTATAAATAAATTTAACTTGATGCTTCTAATTAGAATATATTACAAAACATTTGACGTTTCTTTCATTTTATAGGCGGAAAGGAACAAACATCCTCATTTAGTTTCTCCTGCTTCTAGCTGCAGCAAGTATCCCTTGATCAATAGAACTGTCCATCAGAAAGACTCCTCCAGCTTTTGTAGCTAATGCTATTGCTGGTACATAATATAGCCAAACGATAAAGCTGACATACTTTATGCACAGGAAACAGATAGGTGATGAAATTTAAAATGATGAGAAAGTTGAAGTTTAATATAGTAAAATATATGCTACAAATTAGCTTTAGGTGTGTATTTAATAAGCTAAGTTTATTTAAGTTAAGTTTAATGCTTATGTCATACGTTTTTCTTGAAGGTAATTACTCCATATAGAATATGCTGCACATAGTACATTGCAATCGTACATTTTATTGCAGATCCTAACCACTAAATACACTAAAGCTAGTGTAAGTAACTGTAATTACTAAGATTAACATACTATTTTGTTACTAATTTTTAATATGTACAATACGTGTATAAAACTTTGATGCTTTTTACCATGCAGTGTTTGCATTATGCAGTTACCATGACTTCTTATATCTTTCTATAAGAGATTTTTGCCTATGATGCCAACACTGAAAAAAATAAAAATCGTATTGTAAGGGTTTGCACTAAAGTATTGCAAAGTATAAAAATTGGTAAAAGAGAAAACATAGTCATTCTTTGTTACAGGCTGTCTTTGCTACAACACACGTGAGTACCTATCTTATACAACAACCTTGAACCTATCATATCGCTACTGTCAGATATTACACAAAATTGAAAACACTCTACCATACTTTATCGCAATTAAAATGTTTTTTTTTATGGAAGACAAAATTTATTGAACTAGCATTGGTCACAATGTATCAAAGTTCATTAGAGTTGCAGGAAAGTTCAGTAGAATGCAGACTATCAAAGCTGCGCATAACTAACTAAGCCAGAGTTAGAAGAAGGAAAAGTCAACCAGTACAACAGAGTTTCTAAGAATAAAGGAAAGCTTGTATGTTCATATCCAGCAACTACCACAATATTACGTTGTATTTTAGCGCATTAGTCGTCAACAGTCCTGTTTTATTACATGGTCCGCTCTGGCATAATCAAGATTACGACTAAATAACTTAAAGAAATCACTGAAAGAAATAGACTGTCAATATTATTGACGACTAAATAGAATATTTAGCTGGCATCAATCACTAAATCATGCCTAATTTGGGATTCCAATCAAGATGGTATTCCCAGTGAAACTATAAAAATTCCAACGGGTTTTTTAGATTCCAACCATAATGGTATTCCCTACAGCATTGAAAATCTTGTATTTTTTGGGATCTATATCATCATGGTATTCCCGCTTAGTTGAAAATTTCTTGAAACAAACATGCTTTAATGGATTATCATGATCCTAATAATTGTTCATTACAATATAAAGAATAACGCTTTAAATTAGTAAGGCCGAATACCCAAAAGTTTTTGAAACAAATAAAGCTATTTTTTTTATCAAAAGTTTAATGATGAACACATGTAGTTCGAAGATATTGCGCTCCAGATCATGCGAAGATTCAGCCACTTGAATGCATAACTGATAAAAGTGCTTTAAGCTCATAGCTCATATCTCCTAAGACTTTTCCAATTAAAATGGTAACACAAGAAAATGTATCAGTACTGCTACTTTTTAGCACAGAAACATGGTAAAAAACATATATAAGCAAGCTTAAGAGCCAATCATTGACAGATAGCCACAGGATTTCTGCACCAACAGAACTGTTCAAGTTTTTTCATCTTATGAGCTAAATTTGTTCTTTCAGGCAACCAATAGAAGAACTGTTTCATCAAATGCGGAAAAGGCTGATATACTAGAGCAAAATATACAAGCAAAACTAAATAATCTGATCACGACAGGGCTTGAGCGCATGACTTTCTGCTAAGTAGGATTGCAATTTAACTAACTGAAATAGATGGCCTCTCTACCACCCACTCCTGTATTCCCATCGAAAACAAACCCAATTCAGCAATTAATAAATAAGGCATAATAGTTGCTGATTAAACAAGAATTAAACTACAGCTAACATTCAGTCAACCTGCTGATTGGCTAACAAGTGGGGACAGTTTCCTGTTTTTGGTGGGTAACACATTGCCTTGTGTAAATTGATTATAGTTTATTGAACAGCATTAAAATGCCTATCAAAATGTTCTCTCTTCTTTTCCTTGGTGGTTAAATGAAATAAAGAAACGTTTATCAGCTTTCTCTTGAATGACAAAAAGAGGCAAGTGGTTATGATTGGTTCACTACCTATTCACAAAGATGAATCTGCATTTGCTAAGGGAGTATTTTTAGGAAAGAATTAACGACTTTCCTAAAGCCTGATTCCCATATCAATTGCGAGACCCAGGCGATAATATTGCACAGCAAAACGCTTGCGACGCTAGACTCGGCGGCTTATGTTCACATAAAGCTGCATCGCTGATAACCGCAAAAAATGTTCGCTCGCCATACCATATTTATAATGCTGACCTTCACCTGTACAGTGCATTTCGGGAAGGTTTTGTCTGCGACTTTTGGCACAATTTGAACAGCACTGAACTCTTGCATTGCCGCCAGCAACTACCTGCGGTACCCGGCGGGTAGGTTCCCATTTCACCGCTAAAAGCCAGCGGTGCTGTTGGCAGTGCTTTGCGACATATATGGAAACTAGGCTTAATGCTAATCAATAGGCTGAACCTCTTGTGCATGAGAATCTTACAACTTTTCACGCCTGAACAATATCATAGCACTGATCCCATATAATGGCGGTAATAATTGGGTGGCAATAATACTGATGACTACAATTGTACTACTAGTTAGCTAGCCATTGTCATTTTCAGATTTTCGTATTCACTCGAGACCAAACTAATAGTTGTTATACAGGTTTAGCTCAAAAAGTCAGTTACTGTAAAAAGTGATGTGTTTAAACGAGAACTGTCCAATATTATGTATTCTAAACTTTTGTTACCATCCCTTACAGACCTCTTTTACAAGCAATACTGCTACTCGAGAAGCCAAAAATCATATTCTGTAACACGTATTCAAACAATAAACAGGCATATAAAGCTATGAAGGGTGAAGAAGCATATACTTGAATTACTCCTAGGAGTTGGGTTTTTCAGGGACAAGTCATAAACTGTTGCGTAAAGTTGCCATGAAAAGGTTTTTTGCTCCACTTAAATCTTCCTTTGTCTCTAACCATTTGTTTTTAACTCTGCATACTTTTTCTTATTTGCCCACTTGGATATTTTTTACCAGTTTCCTGTCTGAGACTGTATTTGATCTCTTCCCCTATTCTCTCTCGCAGACACATTCCAGTTTTTCTAACATTAATCTTACAAGATCTAGTAAAATCTGCTCTATTTTCACGGGAACTATTATTTCTGCTTCTTATAATATTAATTTTCATTTTTGATGTGTTACCTAATTTTCTGTGTCGCCCATTCGCTTACACAGCCGGCTGAATCAGATAACTTCATTCAATATAATTGGTGAGTGTAGTACAAAGACAAGGAATGCAAAATAATTGATCAAAAGTCACAAATAAAATGAGGAAAAATATATTACTGTTCAATTCAATATAATACAGATAGATACAAGCGGTATATAACTTCAGTGTATCATCTCTGTTTACCAAAAAAGGAGCGTAGTTTAGTACCACCAATAGATTTGTTCACATGTCTGATTGTGAGGGAAATCCTTGTTCCTCGACTAACAGTATCCCCAGTTTTATAGATCGTCTCTTCGATATTGCGTATAGACTCATTGAGTGCGTCACTTTCTACCTCTTTTATACCATGAAGGTAGGATGTGTACATCAGCTCTTGAACTAACACTAGACTACGTCTCTCTAGTAGAACTGACCCAATGTATCTGTCGTCTAACGTACTAGTTCGTGACTCCTACAATGGAAGGATAAATGTAAGGAAGGGATTATTTCAAAAGTTGTAGATGATCAGTATGGTGACAAATAAGCCTTTCATTTACATATGATAGAATTAAAACCGGCATATTTCTTCTATCACCGATCTTTTTACTGTTCTGAGTGAGGATATTTACTGTTCTGAGTGAGGATATTCTTCTTCCTATTTTATGACTCACAAAGCACATAAATTCTATGGGCCCTTCCAAGTTTAGTTGATGAACTAACCATTGAGTGTTAAGGAGTGAATTAGCTAAAAAACTAGAGAGCGTGACATTTTAGTCAATGTCCCTATTTTGGCTTTTAGAACCCAAATATTTTGGCACCTCAAAATATCATAGATAAATCAATCAAGCATGCTCAACAGTTTCAACCTTAGCTAGTTAAAAGGCAGCATAATATCAATAAGAGCATAAACAATAAATACAACAATGTACTGATGAAAAGATGCCACGATTAAGAGTGTAAATCATGACACCACTCTCGAAGTGCTATCAAAAAGTTAACTTGAAAAGGATGTGATGCTATTCCAGGTTAGGATAGCCACTTGGGCTAATTTTCACAGCCATACACATCATTTTTTTCGAAACCAAAGGCAGAAATGGTTTATTTATAATAAAACATAACTCAATGTTTTTATGAATAAAAAACAACCAAATGATAACTGAAATAGGATACCAAACGATCTCGACAGCTATCTGTGACCAGAGTAACTTATTTTGTAAAAGTTGTGAAAAATACGTATATCACCATTGCTTCAACTCGATCTTGGCAATTGGCAAATGAAACAGTACATTAAGTTTTCACTGAAACCCACACACAATTGAATTAGAATAAAACACATCCATACAGAGGTACCAGACTTTCAGCTATCTGAAACTAAGGAAGTCTAAATGAATTGTATAGCTATTCAAACAAATAGAGCTTGGAGAAATACTGCTTATAATTTTCAAGTAAATATACAAGCCACACATGGAAGACAACATGAAAGACCGACGCTGAACCAGCAAAACCATCTTTTCCAAACACATCAAACCATGATTGTAATTGTTCTTTTATTATTTGTGGAACTTGGGTATATCATACTTAATTATTAATTATTCTTTGATTATTACTTAATCAAAATTATTCATACAAAGGACTAGTAACTTCATTTAATACAAGAAAAACAATAGCTTTTAAACTTTGATTACTTTTTGTCTTTTATATAAAATCAAGCCTTCATGTTCTGACAGAGCTTGTATCAGACATATGACATACTGCAGGCACCTCTAGTAAAATTGAAAGGTAAACGACATAGACATTGATGCCTTATGCACTAACCGAGATAAGGCACACAAGTTGTACATATGGCAATGAGACAAAACGTGATGAAACAAAAAGATGATAGAGTCCAGATCTCAGTATCTCAAATACTTAGAGTGATTCCACAGCAACATACGCTATATTTGTTTTTTTTAGCGTAATGCAAAGTTTCAAGAGTTTTAGTGATTAGATGATATATTTTATAAGCCATTTGATTAACATTTGATCATAAAATATTTACCTGAAACAGGCATGGGGCAAAAAACTAGTGTCAATTTTTTATCTCATGCATTTACCCCTTGAATTCTAAACAATGATTACTTCAAGGGTCTAATTACATACATGTAACTTGATATGCTAATGGATAAGCGATGATAAAAAGATCTGTTCAGACCTAAAATTTCACACTTACCTATTGCACTTGGTCTTTTCTTGTACTCAAAATAGAGTACAGTTTGAGTACAAGCCATACTATACTAATTCGATTCTGTTTTGACATCATAAGGCAAAAGTGTCGCATAGAGAGTTATAAGAAACCCATAGAAATTACCTAATGCAAACACTGCCTGGTAATAAAACATCAATTTTTTTCATACATGTGCATACTAAAAACTGGTAACAAAATAGTTAGTTACTAAGGTTAACTATGTTAACCTAAGTAACTATAGTTATCTATAGTAAAATTAGTGTATTTAGTGGCTATTATCTGTAATAAAATGTAACATTACAATGTACTACATGCAGAGTTCTTATCATCAAAACAGACGTGTAACATAAATGCTGAATCTAACTTAAATGAATTTAGCTTACTGAAAACATACTTGAAGCTCAAGTTTTAGTGTGTATTATACTAAATTTCAAATTTGCCATCGTCTAATCACTTATCACCTATCAGTTTTATCGCCTATCTGTGTTCGGTTTCGTTTTCAGTTTAACTTATAATGAGTAGAGTGAGAGGAGAGAAAGGAGAAAAAGGAGAGAGAGCAAGCATTGTATCTCTTTCAGGCGTTGAGGAAGGGATTTCGGAGAATTGCATATTTGTTATTCTGACATACTCAACATACTGACTGCCAAACTTGAATTTCAAGAAAAGTTTTTTTGAAGTCGTGTAGTGAAAATAAATCATATGGCGGGAATAAAAACCATTGTATTCCACATCGTAAAGCGGAAAAATCAATTAACAGGGACTTCGTAACCCAGGCCGCACTGTATACGTAAAAATCTGTTTATCTTAAAGAGTCATTCACTCCAAATTTTGAAAGATTTTGTTACAAGGTATAAATACTTTTCTATCATTTGAGATCTTGTACGTTGCTTTAAGTGACCTGATTGCCAGGATGTTTCCGTATTAAAATTGAAAAAGATTTGATCGCTATTAAAATGCTCAGCCATGCCCAGGCTTCCAAAAATGCCATCGATAGCCATACTCATTGTTTAAATGTTATAAAAATAGGCTCTCATCAGCATCTGGTACTTTCATGTTTACACAACATTTAGAGGAAAACAATTGGACAAGTTTTAACCGACCTATCGTTAAATCATTTGAGACATCTATAGCATTGCACCTGAAGCTATAGTTGAAATTTCATTAAAAAATTAATGAGCCAATACAAAATATTATATACCATGTATGTCAACAGTGATGTAACACTGCAACTTGAGCGCTACAGCGAATGTCATAACAAGAGGGACAAATTAGACATCAGCATTAAATATCATGCATGATATTACTATACAAACAATATTATCACTGAAATTTATAGAAGTTTGACTGTTGACATCATTTTTGAAGTTGTTTTTTGAGTGTTTTAACTTAGATGAGGTTTGTTCGATTTTAATTTTGGAACATCCTGACAATCAAATCACTGGAACAATGAACAAAATCTCAAATGATAGAAAAATACTGACACTTTCTGATAAAATTTTTTAAAAATTTGACGCCAGTTACCCTCTAAGTTTGAATATGTTAAGATGTGTACATGTTAGCATAGAATTAAGCTCACAAACTTAACACATAATAAACTCGTAAACAAATATGCATGAGGAGGAGTGAACAAGACTCCTGTTTACTAAATAATTTGCAATGTCTATGAGTGAGAACGATGTATAACATACATTCAAACTAATGTTGCTATCTTCCAGGTGTCTGTAGAAGTCGAGTACACCATGACTGCCTATTGTTATGGTCGATACTGTAGGGTAGAAGAGGTCACCATCTTCATGAGGCTAAATAAAAACAGTACCAGACATTCCTATATGTAACATTTGATGTCTGTGAAGGAATACATTAATTGGAAATATATATCAGTGTTCATGTTGTTTAAATATCAATGTATGAAATGATTTATGACAAAGAGTTATAAAAAGACGGAGCGTTTTAACACGAATGTATTAACAAACATGCTTTTGAGTAATGATACAGTCACTTATATGTAAAATATGAGAGAACAGAAAAAATAAACTTATTAATATTAGTATTGTATGAAGATTACGCAAATCTAATAGAATCACTAAAATTGCAGGAACAAAACTTTACATAAAAAGCTGATGATGTTCATCGCACTTACTATACTTTACAAGCAGTTGATTTCATGCAAAATATTACTAAGCATTACAATAATCTCATTATACAAACACAACTTTCACTGAGTTTTAAGGTTTATCAAAGTCTAAGCTAGAGTTTTTCCAGCCATAAAAAAACTAGTGACAAAGATTTCTTATTTTTTAAATTCCATTAGTGTTTTTCAATTAATTCTTCAAAAATTATATACTTTTAAGTAGCCTTTTTAGCCAATCAACATGCAAACTGAAATGCTTTCTATAAAGATAAAATAGTGATGAAATAGGTTAGTAAACCATCACCAAAAGCAGATTGTTAAAATATCAGCATCCCTTGTATAAATCTTATATTGCACGTGTTACTATGGTTGTGTTCCATGTTTTAATAACATGGGATTGCAACATGGACCATAACTTTATAGAGAGATATCTTATCAACTGTTTCTATAGCTATCTTATTCTACTACTCATATTGATAGGTTAACATACCATAATGCCTTGACCTCTGAGGTACTCATTGACTAGACAGTGGTTTGGTTTCAAAACTCCGAATGCCCCAATATCAGCGATTCTACTCATGTAGGTCTGAAGCCACTGTAAATAATAAATAAAGATAAACATAATAATAAAATTAATCAATATATTTCAAGTACATGTATACTTTATATCAGAGCTATTGTGATTAAAACTAAACAATGATATTACACAGGCTCCAACCACAGCAATGTATACAATCACCTTCAGCAATACTGTATAATAATCAGTTGCAAAAGAGCTGACTACTTTGAAAAACAAGAATTTCGAGACGAAATCTGGGATTGCTAAAACTCCGAAATGCCTGGCACGTCACTCGAGTATCAGTAGGCATCCCCGCAGAAAGCGTGAAATTAATCTGTATATATATAATTAGTTCCTTTAGCAGTTACTACTGCTGAAGGAAACATATATAACCTATATACATAAGATTAGTGCTGGGCGTGGGTAATAAAACTCGTTGAACTCGCAGGTTTATCTTCTCTCGAGTCTCGGGTAATAGAGAATTTGAGTATTTCGATCTTGTGGGTTCGGGTTTTGACTTGCGAGTTCGGGTTTGGTACACGAATCCATCGAGTAGAGTGGACAAAAACTTGGTTTATTGCGCCCTGTGCATAAATACTGTTTGATAACCCACCTGTTAACCCTTTGAACCCTGGCCTTTTTTGTCAATGCGCGTCAGTAAACCTGGGCAATCTGTCCAACAACCCGAAGTTTTTAAACTTTTATTATATATATCTGAGCGTGCTCATAATACAATGATATTTGGCTCAAACACAATAAAAAATCGGGCAACCCACAACAAATGTCATCAAACAGAAAAAAACAGTACTTTCCCATTATTTGGGCTAACACTATAAAAGTTTGTACGATTTAAAAAAAAACTCGTAACAACATTCACAATAGCATCATATCCATTGAGCACATGTTCATCATTATTTTATGCCTCAAAACATACTAAAAAATTATAATTAGTATTATAAAATTCTTTATTTGCATCACAATAATTTATGGTCTACCAACAAACGAGTCGTGTCGATTTTTTCGAGATATCGTTCGAATAAAATTTGTTATCAAACAAAGGAAGTAAGTAAAGATATTTGAAAACTGTTACAAATGGAAGTGAAATTTCTGGTCTAATATCTCGTGCAAAACTTAATTTGATTGGTTTACGCTGTTACTTAGAAACGACTTTTGTAAACAGTCATGTGAATGCTGGAATTCCGGCCGATAGAGATTCTGACACACCCTACGCAACGCCTGAAAACCGACCATTGGTGTTCAAACTTCAAAGGGTTCAGGCTGCGAGCACGAATAGTAAAAAACAATAAATAAATTGGCTAGAATTATAATTGCAATGTTAATTTTAGAATATGTCTGATGTTTGGAACATTTAGACATGAAACCCGTATCAACAAACCGATACCCAAAAAACCCGTTGGCCAAGAAGTACTCGTGCCAAGCACTACCATCTACTCAATAGTCGAATGGAAGGGGACGAGTCTAAACTCGTTGACCAAGAAATACTCGTACCCAGCACTACATAGAATGCTACCTTAATGATGAAAATTCGCGTTAAAAAAACCGGTAGATACGAACAGTGTTATGTGTATGCCAAAAATGTTCAAACAGATATGCCAAAAAGTAGATTTTGCATTGCGTGCGTTTTTCATGAGTGGTGCGGCTTTTCGCTGCTGATACCAAAGTATTCGCAACATGCAGTAACACTTCTGAAAAATCCAGTAGCATTTCTTTTACAGCAGTACTGTTTCTTTCCAGTTGTACACATCTTTATACAGCATATTGTTTTATTATTATTTAGTGTTTTCAAATACAGTACAAACCAAGTACAAATAGGTTACTTATATAATCCTTAAACATATATATCCATTCAAAATAATGAGCTGAGACAACTTATGAACACATTTGCTTAATGAATGGCGGTTCAGAACATATCTCATTCCTAAGTAGGGGAGCACTTTTATACATATTTCCTTAAGCCGTTAATGTACACACATACTGCCAAAGGAAATGTATATAATACCGTAAGTCCTTATGCTCAAGCCGCGCGGCTTGTCGTTGAGCGCGGCTTTTGGTTCAAGGTAATAAGCCGTGGCTAAATCCAAGTTTTTAAAACTTACGTGAGGCTTAGGGCGGCTTCTCGATAAATGCGGTCTCTGCTCAGTTCCGCGCTATAACCATAGAACCGCAGTCATGATACGCTTTTATGTACGGGATTTTGGCAACCTACTCGTTTATTTTCAGGGTCATGTTTATGGAATACTTTAGACTAACGAATAATTTATTGCTATGTTTAACTCACCACAGTCGTAGGTCATTAAAACCGTTTTATTCCTGACCGCATATTTCCATAAACGTGAAGCCATCTAACAGCGCAATAAAAATTTAGCTGAGACACGACGAAAAGTTGTTGATGCAAGGGTTTAGAAATTTTAATTCGAACTTGGAAGTAAAAGAAAATTCTTTTCACATGTACTGATGTAGCCTGTTTTCTTATTCAAGAGTACTAGGTATAACGAAACCCTTCTCAACACTCTCGCTCCTGAAGGGGGTCAAGGACGACAAAACCTCGGTCATTAGCCGCGGTCTGTGGGCATACGCGGCTTGTTAGAGGATTATTTTTTCTTTCGTGAATCATCTGGTTTTGAGCACAAGCCGCGCGGCTTGAGCATGAGGACTTACGGTATACATTATTTACATAAATACATTTATATATAATATATATTCGAATATTGTGTTTATGATATATAATAAATATTACATTTATAATATAATTATAATATATAAATGATATTATAATTATAATATATAAATGATGTTATAATTATAATATATAATAAATAATATATTATTTATTATACTAGAAATTCCACTGTCATACAGCCCACGACCAAAGTAATAATGGAAAAAAGAAAGGGTACTGTTGGTTGTTGAAAAAGTAGTTCTCAGCAGGAATTGACAGAGTATAGTGTAAATGAGACTGGTTTGAGATGATATAAAATAAATTTGAGGGAGCACGACTCTAAAAAGGCGCAACAGAAATAACATAAATGTAACAGAAATAAATATTAATAAAATAAATAATTAACTATCTCAAACTTATTTTTTACAATAATAAAGCAAATATTAATTCAAGCTGTAGACCTAAACTACTGTAAGTAATTAAACTAACAACAGCAATAATGAAATATGTTTATTATAGCTCTGAAATGCAATATTACAAGTAAAATATATTGTAATATACAGTTTGAAAGTTGGTTGTGTTGAATGCAGAACAGTTTTGACAGCGATATGTAACAGAAATAAATATTAATAAAATAAATATTTAACTATCTCAAACTTATGTTTTACAATAATAAAATAAATATTAATTCAAGCTGTAGACCTAACCTACTGTACGTAATTTAACTAACAACAACAATGCCAACAATAAAGAAATATCTTTATTATATCTCTGAAATGCAATATTAAAAGTTAAACGGCAAACTGATGTGTAATATACAGTTTGAAAGTTGGTTGTGTTGTGATGAATGTAGAATGGTTTTGACAGCGATATGTAACAGAGAGCAAGCGTTGACATTTACGCGTCTGGAAGTTTTATGCAAACTGGAGTGAAATAAAGAAATATTCTTGTCATAAAAGGGCGTTGTAGTAACGCCCTACCTTGTAGATAAGATGTAAAGAAATCTGGCTGATGTTCTAGATAATTTGAAAAACCTTCGATAATTAGACAAAAACGTAGGCTGATAAACTGTGTACCACATTTTCGTACCTGTAAATCGGTCTGCGCCTCAAACAGTACACAAACAGTACACAGTAAACAGTTCTACTATCTGTCGCATGGCTTTATTGGCGTTTCGTAGGTCGGTCGAAACTATTAATAAACCAAGCTGTTCAAGCGTTTTGTGGCGATTTGTGGCAATACTTTATCGTTCTATTCTCTGTCGCTCGGCGTTTCAATTTCCGGTCTTAACTTTTATTAAACGAAGCTTTTCAAGCGTTTTGTGACGATTTTCGTCCTAATAAATCTGTTTATTTATGTATAATCCGATCAGATGGGTTAGTTTTAGGAATTTGCGATAACCTTTCAAAGGCTTGGTAACATATTTAAATAGGTTTATATGCGTTTTGTGTCATTATTATACTTAAACGACTTTACTGAAAAATTGTTGATAGGATTTCGTTGCAAGGGTTTGGTGACGGCCGTTAACGGATAATTTTTCGGGAGTTGTGTGCACATGTGCAATTATCATAATTCTCCCAATCAATCGTTTCACTCTTGTTTGGTCGTGGGAAAATATATATAAATATATATATTTATATATGGTAGATTGTTTAATAATCACTTACATGCTAGTTTCCATGCAAAAAATTGTACTACATCACTGGAAACGCTGCTAGCAGTTATGTTTCAATTTAAAGATTACAGCAGAGTAGAGAAGTTATCAAGAAGCCAAGTGTAATAATGATGAGACAAGGATTAACTAATGGTATTAGCAAAAGATGACATACAGTTGGTAAGGGTTCCTCAATCATGCCCTTTGCTTGAGGCAGGCCTCCTACAAAATACATTCATGGTACATAAGCTAAATAATATGCCAACCAAGGTGCAGCAATGATCAAAGCATGTTGGAATATGCTCAAAGCTTCAGTTCAATCTTATTATTTATACATCGGTTAGTGAAAGATAGATGTGAACAGCTTGAGCATGGCTCACACTGGATTGAAACCTCATTGAACCTGAGTGCAAACACTGGTATAATATTACGCAAATAGAATGCTTGGTTAGGCTAAACTTGCATATTTAGCTTGACCACTGCTACCATCTTGACTAGTGGAATTACACTATAGAATAGATGATAAGTATTCCAAACATACTTGACTATATTTAAAGTGAGTTACCAAATTGCTAGCAATGTAATTTTTGTATATTTCAACATACCTAAACTCACCTGAACATTCAAGCAACATTTACTACTTGTAACAGAGCGCATGTCACCAAAGAATGTTTATATACTTGTAGATACCACAAATGTACTCAAAACAGGCTTTCATTTGTTTAGCCTCAATGTTGGTTAATTGGAAAAAAATCTTGCTTTTACAACTACCTGTTCAGCTATAGAAATTGAGATTGAAATTTAGTTGCGAGAAAAATTATCAATAACAGCAAACAAGTAGCCCTAAACAGAGACCTCAACCGGAGGCATTTTACATTGAATCTGTTGATTCAAATTAAAACGTGCTGACTAGTTTTACAGAAAAGAATAATAAAAGCCTGCATGTAGATGTAGAACATAGTTTCAAAAAACATAAACCGGCACACGCCCAACTAAGGTTGAGTGCTTCAGATTTAGTTAAAACCAGAATTTACACTTACATGTACTTTTGAGCAAATCAAACAAAACTACTAAGCGAAAAGTGAAGGATTATTTTAATCAACATATTTTACTAGTAAAAAATTGTTCCAATGTACCTTATACGAATCAGTCATACACTTCACAAATGCTATCTTGATATTTGAATCATTCACATTCTAATTTAAAAAAAAATCCTGTTAAATGCAAAACATAGCAGCCTCCTAATGAAAACCCATAAATGTCAAGTTGGCAAAGTCCCACGAAACATGTTTTACAAATACCATTACTTATTTCAAAGTAATCTAACAAATGTGTCAATACATGGTCTCTAGTTGGTGTATTTTATGTACTGCAGGTGACAAGATCTCGAAAAACAGCTAATGAGGCTGACTATAGAAAATAATGAATTGTTCACTAATTTACTTTATAGTAGAAACACACCAAAACCCAATTACGCCAAAATGGTAACTAAATATGCCAATAGATTCAATTAATTAAAATACTGGTAAAAATTCCAATCCAGTTAAATTTTATGACTGCATAAAACGGGTAACAGGCAATAGTAAATTATTGCAAAAATAATAACTGCCAAAGATTTTCGTAAAGAACAAAAGGTACAAAAAGCTTATGAGTATACAACAATATTTAGTTGAAAATTATTTCACAGTGCACCCTCGGGATACGATTACCCTGATATACGATTTTTTTCACCTTACGAAGTTGAACATTGTGAGATCTTCACCTCGCTATAAGAATTTTATTTCACGATACGATTTTGAGAAAAGTTTCACCCGAGTTAAAATTTGGCGGTCGGTGTGCTCATCACGCACGTCGAAATAACAAAGACACCGAAATACAGTTTACCGAAAACGTTTTCAGAACGTTAAGAAGAGATACGATGACTGACTTCTCTCAAGACAGCATTTCGTGTGGAAATTTCGTGTAAAATACACAAACGAGAGCAAATATTCATTTTCAGCGTTATACTCTCTTTTACTATAAACTTTTAGTCAGCATACGTATATAACTACCAGTATCCATATTTAATTCGTTAGCTATGGAATCTGAGACCGTTACACAACGAAGAAAAAATGATTTCCGTGTCAACAAAGTTGGAAGTCATAAATAAATAAGAAGAAAGCGCCCGTATTGTTAATATTGTCAAGGAATATGGTCGTAACTAATCAGAATTTGCAGTTATTATTAAAGCAAGCACAAGGAGGAGCTTACGACTGACGATTTGAAACAGTTGGAAGGCCATGCACGCGATCAGCATTAAAGAGGAGCAACCCTTTAGTATGGGCGAGGGCCGAGGAACTAGAAGATACAGAAAAACCTACATTGGCAGAAATATTTCAAGTGTTTAATTTACTGATGTGGACTGGTACATAAAAACAATGCGTGTGGAATGTATATCATTATTTATATTTTTGTGGCATGATTTATTCATTTCATGTTTTATTTATTTCATTTTGATTTTATGTTTTATTTTCTTGTTCAACATGTCTTTGCAGTCCGGCCTGTTCTCTACTACGTAAATACAATTCATCGTATGTATGTAACTCATATATAACTAGCTACTCAAGATAGTTGACGCATCCACATTACTTTCTGAAACTTGCTAAAGCCCTGTCCTCTAGGGTACAAATACGTCCCAACTTTGTATGTTTGGTTACATTGATTCTTGTGCACATTTCATATAAGACAAACTACTGTACCACCTTCTCTGGGTCCTTTTACAAGCGCTAGCTAGCAATTTTCTGCATTGCACCATCAACTTTTTCTTTTAAACCAGTAGAAAAATTGGACAGGAATGGACAACTTCTTTTAGCTTGCTAAAAAAATTCCAATTCATTACGTATTAAATTTTCAAGTGTACAGCAACATAATTAGCATTGATACGCTTTTGCCTCCTCTCTGCTTTACTCGCTACATGTTCCTGCTGAAGCCACGTTACTCCAAAGGTATGTACGCCCTGTATAGCAAATAAAATTTTATTTTTCTTTTCGGTAGCCATTAAATGGTCAAGTGTGCGAGAGGCCGCTTTCTATAACTGCATCGCTCGGCCTAATTGATTTAGGTTGAAAAAGGTTTCAACCAGACACGCTAAATTTTATAGTGAAAGTGAAGATAGGGACTGTTGAAGAATAAAACTTCGTGATAAAAGTTGAAATTCAGTAAAATAGTTCAAAGTACATACTAAAACTTAGTTTTAAGTGTTGGTTTAACAAGCTAAACTTACTTGAAGTGATTTCAAAGTTTATGTTATGCGTACTTTTTGAATGTAAGAACTCCTTACCGTACGTACTGCATTTGGTAAACACACTATAATTTTGCATTTTATTGCAAATCATAACCATTAAAATACACTAAATACAATACAGTTACTGTAGGTAACTATAATTAATAAAGTTAACATACTATTTTGTTGCTAATTGTCGATATGTACACATTTTTATAAAAAATTTGACGATTTTTACCAGGGGGTGTTTGCATTGTATAATTACAATGGTCTCTATACCTCGATATACGAATTTTTCACCATACGATGTCAACCCTGGAACGAGTTAACATCGTATCTCGAGGGTGAACTGTATTCTAATCTTGAGCTTAAGGAAAAGTACAAGAAAGTTATAGTGCATAAAAAAAGCCAGTGGTGACAGAGTGCAACACGGGTTCATCATAATAAAATAGAAATCACCGACCTGCTGTGGTTCCTCATCTTTTCTAGATTTAGATTAACAGTGATAACCGAATACAGGTTTAAAAAACTTACACTTCATTCACGAATATATTATAATTTACAGACCATAAAATACTTGAGGTTTTTATACAACATCAAAACAACCATCTCTCTTACCCCAGTTCTGTAGCCTACGATTAGATAGTTGTGTCCACTTTGTTTTTGGTGAATCATATATTTTCCGCATCAGCATCTCTTCCTCATCTTCAGTGATAAACTTTGGAAAGTATGTGATCTTTTTTGGAAGCTCCGTAACCTCCATGACATCTTATGAAGCTTTCTGAAGAGAAACCTAACACAAAAAAATTACATAAAAAGTATATGTAAAAAATAAATCAAGATTTTAACACACGATCAAAGTGCAAATACTGCGACAAGTCAGAAAAACTTCATATTGGCTTATGTATGTGTGAATGTGCATATAAAGCTTTTTTTACTAGAATTCTACTTTCATTTCCATCTTCAACTTAAAAGTTTTTTCATGATTGATACAAAATTCAAGTGCATATCACACAAACTATTAGGCAGAGAAACTAGCGAAAAATTGTAATAACATAAAACTGAGTAAAATCTCTAACAGAACCCTGTGCTAGTAACCGGTTATAAACAGTTATAGTGAAGGTGTCATAGATGTGACCAAATATGAAGTGAAACATCGTCAATTGCGACAGACACATGCCAACACACAACTATAATCAAACTAAGTTGTGAAGTCACCAAATGAGTTGTGCTTCCATTTAACTGTTGTATAAAAATTACTAGTGATACATGTCGAGTGTTCACATACATGTAACTGGTAATCTTAGTGATACAGTGGTTGCCGCTTACGGGAGGTTGAGTGGGGTGGAGAAAAGTGGGGTAGGTTGAGCAAAAGGACAGGTTGAGCCATGCTGACCTTTTCAAAAACCATTAAAAATTAGTTGTGTTCTTTTCCAGAAGGTCAAAGTTCAATGTTAGCCATTTTGAAACCATTGGAACTTGCATCAGATGCATGGTAAGCGAAATATTTCTAAAATAGTAGAAAACACCCTTAAAAGTAAATATTGTCTTCCATAATCAACTAACTATATTTTCTTCACATTTTTGTTTACAGTCTCCTCATTAACATATATTTAGAAGCAACATGTTTATGTTAATTTCTTCTTCAATTACCATCAATTGCAAATAATATCCGTTTATTTTGGCATGTGTATTCAATATGAGCATAAGGGGCAGGTTGAGCCAATTGGCTAGGGGGCAAGTTGAGTCAGGCTCAACCTGCCCTACATCAGTGTAACTGCTAAAACAGAATGCATTAAACACCAATTTTTTTAAGTACCTGTACACTTTAAAGAATACAATGCCACATAAGTATGAAAGAAAAACAGACAGAGCTCAAGACAGTGATATGAAAAAAAAGAAACTAAGCGAAGCTGATAAACTTGTGAAAGGTGAGGGTGGGCGATTCGTGCAGCTGCGAGAGAAAGGCATTGATAGGATGACTCTAGATAGATTCATCAAAAATAACAACAAGTATGGCTGTGAAAAGTGTAGTGAAGTGAAAAGAGTCGTCACAAAAGAACAAGAAGCTGAGCTGGTACAACATATCAGAACTTTAGACCATAAATTCTATGGACTTAATACAGAGCACTGTAAGAAGATAGCATATGATTTTGCAGCATCTAATCACATCAACACGCCTTCCAGTTGGAACGAAAATCAGAAAACAGGCAAGTTAAGGGTTGAAATAATTATGGCCTTATCAACTCATTCATTTTGTCGGTTGTAATTTTACTGTTGCATATTCATCATGCGTAAGCATTAAGGCCAAACCAAATTAATAGTAAACTCTGTGTCAGGACTCAAAATCAGCAATTGACAAGTGAGAAAGGTGTTTATTTTTAAAATATAAATTTTACAAGGTTTGAGGGCAGCACAAGGGCGATCTTTGTTAAAAGTTTATTTCAGTTTCAAGCATTCTGGTAGAAGTCACATAGTTTAAAAAATGGTTCAAATTGGTATTCAGAGCATGAATAATCCATTTTTATGTAAATAGTGACTTCAAACCAATTTGCATGCAAATTACAGCATGTTGTTTAATGATTGCTAAAAAGTATTGCGCATGAGGAAGTAGTTTGGCTTCGGTGCTTACATGAACAATGACCATGAGCGAGTGAGGAATGTGTTTATTGATGTGAAAAAAGCATCAGGAAAGTGACACAGAGATAACTATTTATTTGGTTTCGCTTAATACAGCAAAAACAGTTTTGTTTTTAAGATCAATATTAATTGTCTTTTTACAGGAAAGGATTGGCGTAGCTCTTTCATGACCAATCAAAAATTCTCAGTTCGAGCTCCTGAAGCTATCTCAGTGACTCGACAAGCTGGTTTCAATCGGGTTGCTGTAAATGAATTCTTCCATAAACTATTAGACCTACTTGGAAGATATGTATTTAGAGCAGCAAGTGCATTCTGTCAGCAAGCAGTTAGAATTCATGTAATGCAAATTTTCTACAAAAATTCTGTACATTGATGCCTGAATAAGTAATGAGCTTTGCGTTGAATACATGGTTAATGTGTCAACACTTTTTATTTCAGATATGAGTTTGCGCCTCAACAGATATATAATCTAGATGAAATGAGCATTACAACTGTCCAGGTGCCTGCCAAAGTGATCCGCTCTAAGAGCAAAAACAGGTTAGAGCCGTTGCATCCCATTAGCGTGGTGAACTTTCTACTTTGTGCTGTGCAATAAGTGCGGGTGGAAATTACATACCACCTTTCTTTATATTTTCACCTGTCTTCAAAAAAGAGGTTTCCATGAATGGCACTCTGCCAGGTGCAAAGGGAGTTGCTTCCAAGTCAGGCTACATGACATCAGAGATATTTGTAGCTGACTACATGCCATTTTTCATCAAACACTTTTATTGTTCACCAAATAAGCCAGTTCTGCTGACTTTGGATAACCACAATTCCCATGTGTCATTAGAAGTAGTTGAGCTATGCAAGTGATCAAATATCAAGCTTCTTACTCTACCTCCACACACCTCTCACAAGCTTCAGCCTCTCGATCGAGTAGTCTTGGATCCCCTGAAATCCTATTTCAAAAAGGCTTGTGACAACTGGATACGTTCTAATTCTGCTAGACCTATATCGATCTATGACATAGGTCAATTAGCTGCTACTGCATTCAACTTGAGTATGAAGCCAACTAATATTTTATCATGGTTTTCATGTACTGGCATTTTTCCTTTAAATACTCAAATATTTGGTGATCACGAGCTCATGGCAGCCAACGTGACAGACTGACCACTTCCAAACTATGTATATGATGAAAAAATATGCAGCCTGCAACCCTTTCTACTGCAAATGATGAAGAACATTCTGAAACATCTGCTACTGGAAGTGATGATAATCATCCTGCAACCTTTAAAACTCAGAAATGGCTACTTATTCACTATAATGGGTCATCAATAGTAATTGTATGAAGTAAGAAAAGTAGTTGTATTCCTGGTATTTTGAATAAAATATGTTATAGTTATTACAATTAAGTCAAATAACCTTATCCTGATCTTTGCAAAAAGATGTCATAGGGTAACTGTCTCAAGTATATTAACCTTAACAAACACTGTATGATGTATGGAACATGATTGGAATATGTTTTTTCCACAATCAATCAAACACGCGGTAGTCTCCTCAAAATGATAGTGAATAAGTAATATTTAAAAAGAAACTGTGTAATTGCACCCATGATATTGCTTAGCAGAAGTATATCCAAACTAAAACAGAGCAGTGCAGAAATTATTAATTATGACAATCAAGCCAATTCTCAAAAATTGGCACGCTAAAATCAGACAGAAAAATCGATGTTACAGTGAGAAGTAGACGAGGAAACACAAAAAATTGTTTTATGCAACGTTTACGCCAACAACTTGGTTGAACAAAAATGGCAACAGGAAAAATTACTTGTGTGACGAGTTGAAATGAAAAAGGTCTGTATATTATGGGTGTTCAAGACAGGAAGGGCACGCTGGTGGGCCCATCCGACACAAAAGGTTCAGAGATGGTGATAAATAAAAATAAGAAAGATGACAGACACAAAACACCCATAAATAAATCTTTAAGTCTTAAATAACATAAATCCTCAAAACAAACAGCTAAATACCGTAAATGACTGATTGTTGCCATTTCATAAGATGGATATTGAAACATAACTTATTTTTCAAGGGATTGCGCTTGTGAAATAGCTACTTTTTAGGTTATTCTGTACTTCGGTGTAAGCAATACTTATTGATGATAGTGGCCCTTAGCATGCAGCTTTCAATAAATCAATCAGCATTAACTGGATCAAGCAGCCTGTCTTAGCCTCTGTATATAGGACTGTGCATTGTCAATGGCAGGGTGAACTGAGCTCGAGTGTGAAAATATTCAGAAAAAGAACCTCTCTGAGTTTATGTTTTAATCGGCCTCTTCAAATGACAAAGCTAAAAAATGATCACTGCGACCCAAAAAGTGCTTAAAACCTGTGAAGAAACCAAGCTAAAACATTGTTCATCAAAACATTCCGTTAATCTCGTGTCCTAAATGGTTGAAATAAGTTGAAACATTTTTCTCTTTTTCACTACATCCTGAGTTTCTTTAGGCAAAAATAACCATAGCACAGCTCACTTGGATTGACTTCTGCTATACTAAGCAAAAACATGGATGCATTGAAAATGAGGTTATGGCCCCTTTTAAAAGCCTTGTCACTTTTTGAGACTATGAAGAGTAAAAATACTATTATTTAAAATTGAGCGCACTTCCAACTGAGACATACAAAGGTACCATGGGTAGTAAATTCAATTACGGAATAAACCTGGTAAAAGGGTGTTGGTGAACCAACTGACATCTCTAGTAGAATAACCCAAATCTACCGCCTAGGGCATGGTGAATATATGTAACAGCAGACTCGTGTCAAAACTGCGTATGTCCCTCATCATCAGGCACTACAGAAAACTTGAATACTAGGCTAACCATACAGATATATATGACAGAACAAACTCGGAAAAAAACAAGCCAGGCACATGACATCCAAAAATGTGACATTCAGCAGAAGCTATAAACAAATATGTCTCTGAGAAAAAAAATTCAATACAATGGCTAACAAATCGCTATAATAACCAGCACTCGGCAAAATTTTTCATGTTCACCTGTGCAGGGATGAAGACATTTTTGGATCAGCGTGGTAATAAGATGCATCGTCACGAAGTGCTTCAAGATGTATTGAGCAACAAAGATCAAAGAACCATCTACAACAAATGCAATGTCTAGAAATTGTTGTTTTCAGATAAGAAGCAACTTGAAAGCTGTAGATAATGCTCTCGCAAGTAAAGAAACCAGAAAAGCAGACAGATTATAGAAAGTACCACAATTAGTAGAGCATATCTGAATGGTCTTCTAAGAACTACTACGAAAAGTTGCTCAAGTTATGATGAAAAGATGATTTTTTTCAAAGGAAGGTACACGTAGGTGTGCAGCAATGCAGTATGTTCCAACAAAGCCAAACCCGTAAGGTTTAAAACTTTTATTCTAGCACGTTTATGTGGAATAGTTTCTGGTTTTAAGATTTATGAAAAAAGCAGGAACATTAGCAGAATCCAATTCAGAGAATGGATAGGAGGGAACGAAGTAGAAGAAACAAGTGATTAAAGGGTAGGGAAGTATTTGCTTTGTGACAGGTTTTTCACCATTATTCTGTTGATTGAAAATCTAGCCAACCGGACTATCTCTCATTGAAATGATTATTGGTGAATATCTATGTGCCAGTGCAGGCCTATTTTGACAAGGTCACAATGTCAAAACTAAGAAGTACAATGGAGCAACCCGTTACAAAAGGTAAAGAGAATAAAAAAAGTCCGTGTGGTGAAATGGTTTTATAGCAAAAAAATCCTCGAAGCAAAGATTATAGAAGATGGTGTAAGCAACAAACAGTCTTCATTACTATTCCAAGACGAGCAGTTTTTAGCTGATGCAACTTATCAACGGGCAGTGTTGATTTTTGTAACAAGCCATATCCTACCACAGAGTAAGTCAGGTCAAAATGATGGCCGATTTGTGAAATTATAGTGTACATCTGCTAAACTTAGCAGTTGATTTTAGTAGAGTTGCCCCGATTTTCATATCGGAATCGGTGCCGATATGGGTGTTAAGTATCTGAATCGATATCGGCCAATCTTTTCTTAAAAAATCGGAAACTTCAGATACTTTTTACATATCAGCTATTTAGCAGAAACTTGTATTTTAGCCTGCTACTTTAATAAAAAAATCATCAGCTGCGAGCTCCTTGCTTTTACCTAATGAATTCCGGACCTGTCACACAATCTATTTCATATCTATAGCCTAATCAACATCCACACAGCTGAGCAACTTTTTGGCTTTAGTCAGGACGTAATCACAAAGTGCGGTATTTCCCAATAACAGCGATATGATTTATTGCGGCCAATCACGAACAATAGAACCATAATGAGAAACAAGAATGCGGTGTAATATTTCTATTTACTAGCATTGCGAAAGTAATTTGATCAATTGATGCATAAAGTTATCTCTCTCTCTTGATCATGACGATATGATGTATCGTTTGTATCGCATAAAATAACCTCAGTGGCTTATCGGTGTTTAGCCTGTCCTCCATGATCTGTGGTTTCAGTACTACCGGCTACATCGAGTTGCATTTTACAACTAGTTGCATTGGAACCACGCTTGTCTTTATGTTGAAATTATTTTTACTATCACTAAAGTTATTATGGCAACAAATAGAAGACGTTTTATTGCTGCTGAAGATTATACAGAGGATTCAAGCAGTGATATTGACTACTACCAAACAACAGATGAATCAGATGATTCTGGTGATGAAACTGTGCGTCCTAGGACTGCTACTAGTGATACATGGACAGTTTTAGCTGATAATCAAAGAGACATTGATTCAGGTTTGCCATTGCCAGCTGTTGCAGCAGCTCCCCTGCCTGCACCTGGTCCTGTGAATCCACCTGACAGCAATGCAGCTCTTCTTGATTACTTCAGTAAGTTTTGTACCATGGATTTTTGGCATTTGCTAGTAGAGCAAACTAACCATTATGCTCAAACATATCTCACACAGAATCCAAATCTACCTCCATATTCAAGCCGCTTGAGCTTGAACAGACACAGATGAAGTAGAGATGAAGGCTTTCTTGGATTTGGTACTGAATATGGCATTGAATCAGAAGCCAACTATTGCTGCATACTGGGATGAGGCAAACAGCTCACAAGAAATTCCATACTTTCTAAATGTCATGACTGTAAATCGTTTCAAACTGCAGCTTCAGTTTTTTCATGTGTCTGATAATGCACTGATCTTACCTCGTGATGATCCAAATCATGATCCTTTGCACAAATTCACGCCAGTAATGGAGAGGTTCAATAGTCACTTTGCTGCTAGTTATATTTGGCTAGAGATGTGAGCATAGATGAATCGATTGTTGGGTTCAAAGGAAGGCATATTGTGGAGGACTGGACAAACGCTAACCATGCTCTTAGCTTTAGACACCGATATTCTTTGTTATGACCTTAGGTGTGCTTCTTTTATATCTTATTATGTAATAACCTTATGTGTGCTTCTTTTATATCCTATTATATAATACTGTGTTTCTGGGCCTGCCGTCATGCCATTATGTTATTGTCTGGGCCTGCCATTATACCATTATATGTTATTATCTAGGCCTGCCTCACAGGCCTGCCACAACGCATTTAGTGCTACATAATCATTATGTAAGTGGGCGGGGTGAAACCATATAAAAGGAGGAGGCGCAGGCCACCTCATTGGGATTTTTACTTGTGAGCTCGATGCTGCTTAACGCTGTATTGCATATGTGCTGATTATATATATAATAAATAGACTACATTTATTCATACGAACTGATCATGTTTATGCCTGCCTGGTTGGCTTAGTCAGGATCATTCTGCCAGAACTGATCTGGCTTCAAGTACGAACTGCTTGGGAGATACCTAAGGAAGGCTAGGGGTTGGCTACGCTACAACCGGACTTGATCAGAAATGCGATAGCATTAGAGATCAGGCCCTACAGTAAGCTAGCCGGGACCTAGACTAGCCAAGATAGGGTCTCAGAGAGCAGGCTGTGTTAGTATTCCAAGTGAGCCTGAACTGAGGGCAACTAGCCGCGGCCTGATCAGACCACTAGGTGTGTCAGGCAGGCCGACGAGGGGAAGGCCCAGTGTTCAGACTGCACCGGCTTGTTAGGAAAGTAAGGCTGGCTCAGCTACCGGGGCCAAACCTTTACAATATGATGGTGACTTACATCAAAATAAAATAACACCACCAGTGGGGCCCTAAAATGTACATACTTGCTGAGTCACCCACGGGTTACATCCACCGAAACATGTTTCGTTTGCCGAAGAAGTACCAACCGCCACAGAGTCAGAAAGGACAACCATATGATGTGTGCGTGAAGCTGATGGATGGTCATCTCAACAAAAGACACCATTTAAGTGTAGCTAATTATTACACAAGCATTGATCTGTGTTCTGACCTACCCCAAAAAGGTACTTACTGTACAGGGACTATATGTTCAAACCGACGTGGTTTACCACCAGCAGTGAAAGACAACAAAACACTAGGAAAAGGGGAGCATGACAGTCTTTGTAAGGGTGCAATCCTAGCTGTAAACTTTCACGACAGAAAGTGTGTAAAGTTTCTTTCAACTCTATAGCTACTGCTAAGACTGAGATTGCTCAGAGACGTATTGGCGACGAGTTTCAACGGCCATCTGTACTAGGATTGTATAACTCCACAATGGGCGGTGTCAATCTCTCAGATGAACTGACGTGTGAGTATGCTGATGAAAGACATACGGTCAAGATGTGGAAAAACATTGTCTTCCATCTAATTGACAGAGCAGCAGTGAACAGCTATATTTGCTTCCAGAAGAATGGTGAAAAAGTGGTCTCACGCTACAGCTTCATGATTCGGCTAGTTGAGGAGCTAATTGGTGGTTATCATTCAGGTGGACGAAAACGTGGATGTCCAACTACCGGTGCCAGTGATACTAGGCTGATTGGTAGGCACTTCATTCGCTTTATTCCTGATAAAAAAGAGAAAGAAGTGGTTGGTTTGTGGAGATGGAGAAGGATATTCTGGAACAAGAATACGAACATACTGTCCAACTTGCGACGTTGGTTTGTGCATCGGAGAGTGTGATGAGCGTTACCATACTCACTCCAACTACAAACTGTAGCTTGACATTTCTTTATATGTGAACATGATGTTCGATGATATACATGTTTGTATTTGTTTTGTATTATAACAGTTTATAACAATGTCATATTGTTTGTATTATAACAGTTTGTAACAGTGTTGTTTGAAATTTAAATAAACTGGATAAAACAATTATAATTCCGCAGTATTCATTTATTGTGAGTTACAAATTAGTGATTATTTGACACAATGATAGCATTCAGATAACCTACCAAAGTATATTCAGCTACTTCAACATAGCTGGATGGTTCTTTTGTATGTTCATAGCTAGTAAAACTAACAAATATCATTGAAATATTTGCAGCCGAACTCATCAAATATAGTACAAGTATATACAAGACAAAATCGATTATAATTTTGCAACAATCGTTTTTTTTCTAAAATGGGGTATTCTGCTTCTATTGCAGCACTCAGATACTCTACCAAGGCATACCTAGCAGCTATAACACAGTATGATGTTTACTTTCTATGTTTGTAAACAGTAAAACTAAAAAAAAGAATTATTGAAATACCTGCAGCCAAAGTAGTGCAAATAGGTATTGAAAATTGCATATTTCCCCCCAATAAATTAGCATTTTGGGTATTTTTTTTAGAAAAAAATCAAAACCCGAAAGGGTTAACTTAGTATAAAATTTTATGACCTAGTTTTGGTTTCACTACAACTTACAATGAGTAACACTGAACTGAGAGAGCGAGCATCATATCCCTTTGAGACATTGTAGGAGAGATTTCAGCCAATAGCATATCGCTATCCTCGCTATTCCAATGTATTCAGCATGCTGGCAGCCAAATTTGAACTTCAAGAGAACTTCTGTTGATGTCATATGGTGAAAAAAATGTTGTACGGTGGAGACGAAAAAACCTGTTCCATATCGGGATGCAAAAAATAATCGTATAACAGGAACATGGTAACCATGGATGCACTGTAAATGGTGTTTGTTGATTTCAAATAGGCTTTTGAAACAATGAACAGAACCGGCTTGCACACTATTTTCAGGAAGCTTGGATATCCTGGTCACTTCATCAACCTACATGTAGTGTCAGTCCAAGATTGTGGAATGAATGCGCCAGCGAGCATGAGACGTGAATTCTGGGAACCAATCATTGTCGAAACTGGTGGAAAAAAATGTCATGTCATAAGCCGTCAGTGCTCAAGGCAAAATCGCAAAAGCAGCTGCTAAACTGAGTTTGAATGAAGTGCTAAAAATTATTTGTACGGTGACTAATACCAAAGGTTATTAACAAATAAGAGACACTCTTTTTAGAGAAAATGAACACAAAAAGTGCACTTCAGTAAAATGAGCAACACTGTCCTGTAATGGCAAAAACTGACCAAGACAACAATGATTGGATGAGATAACTGAAAGTGCGCGTCTTATGAAACTAATTCGTAACCTGATTACAACCTTAGATATAAAACCCCTGCACTTATCGTAGTCAGACAACATCAAGTATGGAAATTTAAATTTTTGGTTGAGTATGATTTTTTTCACTGATCATTTGCTGATTGTGCATCTGGGATATCGTAATAGTTTTATGGATATCCCAAAGAATACATTCAAATACAATACACGCAAATACAAAAGATTTGGAAATCTTCGCCAAATACATCAGAAGTTTGACAATGTATGAACCATCACAGCGTGATCTACAAAGGAGTAAGTCTACCATAATTTAGCTTAAAAAAAGTTCAAGCCATTATAGCGTAATCAGAGTACAAGTATTATAAAACAAAAAAAAACAAATTTTTACCACCGAGGCAATTTACTATATAAACGGCAAAAAATCTGTCTGTGTGTGTGTATGTGTGTGTTTTAGCCCACCTTATAGAGCGATCTGTCCCTTTTTCGATTTTCGAACTGAGTTAGTATGAGTAAGTAGTAAAATTTAATTAGTAGTTGTGGGATATTATGTAAATATCTGAGGCTTCCTAGTGATTAGCCGGTAACAGGGGACTGGCTTTTATGGAGAGCCAGGGCTTTGAAAAGCTGGCTTTTTCTGTGAGGGGCTGGCTTTGAAAAGCTAGATTTTCAACGGTCTCGCTATATAAGCAGGCGTTAAACAGATGCTTCAAAGAAGGCTCAGCAGGAGGGCAAGTGAGCTAATCATCTGTATTGCCTTGCTTCAACTGACAAGCTTTGCCTTGGGGAGATCAGACTTGATAGTCCATTGGGTAGTAGTGTGGCTGCTGATTTGGTTTGCCTACGAGTTGGCCGTAGGGACTGCCGTGAGATCGGTAACAGCATTCTGCTGTGGGCATGTATCTCCATGGTGAAGGCTGGTGGCAAAGGGGAGGTTGGTGTATCATCGTAGCAGCTTGGTGCTGCACAGCAATATCCTTGTTATATTGCTAACAGTAGTCAAGTTACTATTTTAAATAAAATTTACTACTCATTAAACAAAGTAATGGCTAGTAACTTACATGTAATTAATATTTACTGCCAACGTGTACAGGTAAGGTCACGTGACTGTTTGCTTTTTCCGGCCACCTAAACAATTGATGGCCACAATGAAAAAACCAGTGATGTCACACTTGCAGTTTCGAGAAAATCATTTTTTAAGATTTGAGACTGGCTCACGCAATCAAAATACAGCTTATGACAAATATATGTAGGTTTATTGACAGATACATAGTTTGGTGCTTATAAAATATCATTTTTAACTCAGAATATTGGTTTTTTATAATTCAGTAGTCAAAAATGAACATGCATGTACTAGGCAACGGACATCACCTATTTTTCCATTTGAATACACTTAAAAAGGTTTTGCTCGATTAAACATATTTTTTTCATTTCAAACTACATTTAACCATAGTATAAGTACTGTAACACAACCAGTAATTGATAGCAGTTTGAAGTTGCACTACAATGTCTAAATTTCATCACTATCTGCTGTCACAACATCACTAGTTGTAAAATTGGCAAAATATGGTTGAATCTCTAGTTTGCAAAATTGTTTAAGGACCTGCCAATCTTGGTATTTTGCTTTGCTGACTGGCAATCGACTGATGGTAATGATAGTTGATTGAGTTCAATGAAGAAGCTTAGATGGTTTTTTAATAGCACTTTCGATGTAACTGCCATTTGACGATTCTCTATAAAACGCCATGAGCTTGCTTTCCGTATTCGCAGCTTTCACTTGACGTATAGGCCTAGTTTTCATTGGGCAATTTGTCTGGTACATCTGTTTAAGATATTCTGTGTTATTAAAGAACTTTGAGCTGTTAAGATAGATTGTATTAAAGGGTTTAGGATGTTTGCGAGCATTTCAAAACAACTTTACCCAATTAGACGGTAGATCTACGTCTGACTTGCAACTCACTGCAGTCATGTCTCAATCAAATTCTACATAAGAATGTTCACACATTGAATAGCTTATTGTGATCTGGTTAAAAAAGGTTTTCTTATGCACAATCCAATAAAAATAGTGAATGAGTGTGTAGTTTTTGTTCTGTCCAGCGTATCCATCACAGAACGAATCTAACTGCACTATTTCGGGATCTATGTGACTTTCGATGAGGCCTTCTTCTCTCTACTTTACACACAGTTATTAGCAAAGATAAATAATCGTTTTGTGTTCTTTGTAGTGTAAAATTGATTAAAATCAGTAAACAACTTCTGCTTGTCATCTGCTCGCAATTACAAAGCATGTTTACCATTTGCATAAGCAATTTTCTCCTGTTGTGTGGCTAGAAACCTTTTGGTTTTTAGCTTGCTTTTGTGCCCTACCATCTTTTCTTTGTTTTCTAGGCTTCTCAGTTTATTTTGAAGACTCAATCTATATCCAGATGCCATCATTATTAATAAGAATTTAACGAACAAGCGCGGTTACGCATCGATCGTTTCTGCTAGCTAAGCAACATTAAACAATGCAAGACTGCGTTAACGAGCAAAACGCTCTTTGATTGGTTAGCTATTGGACTTAACCGATTTTTCCATATTACGGCTTGGACATCTCCTGTTTTTTCATTTGAGCATAAAATTTAAACAGTTTTTCATAGGATAACACGGGTTTTTCCAAAATTTTAATTCACCATACAATTCTACAGCACAAATGCTACAGGTAGGTAACGATAACTCCAAAAAAACCAAAATGTGACATAACTGGTTTTCCATTGTGGTCTTCAATTCTTTTCGCGTCGAAATTACCTACTAAGTTTCTTCTTCAAAAAGGCAAGTACTTTTCATTCAGTGTTGTATTGACTATGAATTGCCATAGCTCCACTACTTAACCCTTTCACTGCCGTTCATGTACAAATTTAGCTATCGGCCTACTGCCAGCCATTTTGACGATATTGCTTATGTATCTGCCCATGCATTGCTTATGTATTTGCCGGTATTGCATATGTATACAATATTTTTTCAATTTCAAACTTTATCTAGAACATTTTGGTTATATATTTTTGATTTTGCCAACATGTTAACAAACAATGCTATTCAAAAAATTCATGGTATTTATACTTTGTGCATTGATAAAGCGATGTGAAACTACGATTGCTACGAAGCTAAAACCATCCTCTACAATGTTCCTTATTCTTACAAAACTGTTACTTTCACCACCATCAGAGTCAGTGCTACTATTACGATTTTAATCATTTGTGTAAATCTGAATGGGCTATGATGTCATCAACATAGGTAATTATTTGTTTTCTAACTCGGAAGGCATTTATAAAACTTACACACAAAAAATGTTTGTTTTTAAGTTGGAATTTCCCAAACAGATTTAAAATTAAATTTTAAGCTAATTTTAAGCTAATTTTATAGAGAAACCTTAGGAAAACACTGTCACTACCATAAAAGTCCTAAAGATTGCTGGTTATGTTATCAACGAATAATAAAATTCAGTTACTATGCAACTGCTGGGAAAGTCACAAATACGCGTCTACGGCAGTCGACCATAGAAAACAGATAAATGCATCAACGGCAGTGAGTGTTAAAAACGTTGAATTTGCCATTGTTTGTGATAGTAAAAATGTTCATTTCCTTCTGCAACTGAATTACTTTTACTTGTTTTTCTAGCTACGAGTACTACAGAACTACAGCTACTACAGAACTTGCACGGGTACTGCTACTGCGTTTTATCTACTAAATTCCTACTTCAAAAAGGTAAGTACTTCTCATGCAATGTTGTATTGTCTATGAATTGCACCCACTACTTAAAAATGTTGGATTTGCCACTGTTCAAGATAGTAAACATGTTTATTTCCTTCCGCATCTGAATAACTTTTACTTTTTCAGCTAAGAGTACTACAGAACTACAGCTACTACAGAACTTGCACGGATACTCCGAGCGTTGCGATAGGCGACAGTGACTGCATATTTGGAGTTGTTTTACAGCATGAACGACAATTCTCAATAAACTTCTTGCTGTACATGAATCTATTCCCGTAAATGGGTAATGCAGCTCGTAACATCTAAAAACTTTGCTTCTTTAATTCCAGCAATGACTGATTAATTCAAAGATAGGTTGAGTCATCTAAAAACATGTACATATGTACTGTAGTAGAAAAAAATCAGTTATTACTGCATGTAGAAAAATGATTTCAGATTTTCGTTAATCATTTTTTCAGTATTGTGAACTGGATTTTATTTCTATCCATTTGCACCAACTTCTTGCTTTATCAATTTGTTGCCCTGTAGATATCGTTGTTTCAATCCATGCATTGGGAAGGATGGGATAAGTTGAACGTATGTACAAATTGAACCATCGTAAGAATTGCCTTTCAGACAACTTTAACCTAATATATAGGTCACATGACCCACACAGTGTGATTACACTATTTATTGTAATTAGCCATTACAGCATTGCAAAGTAAACTAAAATCTTACATATTTCAATTTTACTTCTTGAAAATGAATATTTTGAAGCTGGAAAGCAGACATTCATCTAGGCTGCTGCAAACTGTTTGCTAGTGGATGTCTATTGCATAGAAAACAATTATTGGTATTGTTATTTCATTTGAACACAAATTTTGGCTTTCATCTAATGAATAAACCTTGTTCTTCCTATAAGGTAAGTTGAGCTGGTGCTGAAGGGGTAAGTTGAACATATGTCCAAATGAGAATGTGGAATTTACGTTATAAGAGGTATATGTTACAGGAGCGGCTACTGTGTAATACTGATGAGACTGGCCTCACCAGGGTGGAGAACCACTAAGGTATTATTGCTCCTCATGGCAAAAAGCAGATTGTGTCTATCACAACTCAAGAACAAGGAGAGCTGGTGACATATGTTGTAAGTAACAGCACCGCTGGAGTAGCGGTCCCCTCATTGTTTACTTTTCCATGGACAAAATACAATAACAGTTGGACAGTAAATGGATCTACATGGTCTATGGGTTGCACTGGCCAATCAAGATCTGGATGAATGATCTTTCTGCCTCATTTTGTAAAACATGTCAAACTAGGTAATGATGACCCGGTGCTGCTTATTCTCAACAGTCTCACATTCCCAACAGTCTCACATTTTCACGAGTCTCACATCAGCATCAACTCCCTCAACTTCGCTATGACACATGGTATCCATATGCTGACCCCATCGCCTCATTGCTCTCACAAGCTACAAACACTTGACTGTAGCATTTACAGACAACTAACAATTTATTATAATCGGGCAATGGAGGACTTTGTCCGCTCTCATATTGAAAATGGAGTAACCAATTATGGCATTACTTCTATTCCGGCAATTGCCCATAACCAAACTATGAACATTGCAAATGTAGTTTCTAGATTTATAGCACTAGGTATCTCAATCATTTATTTGAGATATCTTTCAAGAGAGTGATTTTGCGGCAGTGGGAATATCAGAAAAATATTGTCCAGAGGGTAGTTTGGCTGACGCTGAGCTTAGGCATTACCTTTCTGTTGCTGTAGTCGCAAGGCCATCAACATCTCATGTAGTAGTAGAATCATTGCCCAGCACATCAGCAGCATATGTATCACCAAAGGAGATATTACCATGGCCCCGCCTATAAGGGGGCATGGTATGAGAAGGGGGATGAAAGAAGAGAAAATCAGTAATAATTACTGACACTCCCGCCAAAAAGGCTCTCAAGAGTGAAAAAAGCAAAGCGATGGCAGCGTAAGATGTCAAATCAAAAGCTGATGAAGAGTTTCAAGCGCACTGCTGTCGAGTTGTCAGACACCAGCGATGAGCCAGAACCTGTGCCATCTGAGCACGATAGTGACAATGCACTTACAGACGAAGATAAGGAAATTCAAGCCAAAGATATTCTAGTGGAAACGTTTGTTCTTTTTGAATACACAGAAATGAACGAAATTATTCTACACTGCTCAGATTAAACCCATATCTTGACAAAAGTATGAGATTGGTTGCCTGAAGAAAATTGGGCAATTCAACTGGTTCATTAAGCCCTCCATCAAATATCCTGACATTAGTGAAATTGACAGGATACTCCTAAAACCGATTTCAAAAGGCCTTGGGATTTGAGTGCTGGTATAGTTTCACATTTCAAATTGACATTAAAACAACAGTATACACTACATAAAACTTGTATTGTCATAATTTTTTGCTGAATATTTCATCACTGTTTTTAGTTATAACTTACTGCAAAATTTATTATTCTTACTTAAAACTTTATGGGCTGTAACATTATTACCGTATGCTTAACTTACCCCAATAGGTAATTCAACTTGGAACAGGGTTGGTTGAAGATGAACCGACTATCAACAGTTTTTTAAATAACAAACCATGAACAAACTTTTATGGTTACTTACTTGTAATGATGATATTACATAGCAAACCCCTCTACATTTTCACTATTAAAGTTTAAAAAACAAATATCGGCATTTAATGATAGAATCTGCATTTTTTTTATAAAAGTGGTGGCAACTCACCTCGACCTTTCCTACTATTACTGCGTCAATCAGTGTTAAAGTATGAATAGGATTACATTGGCAAAATGTTCACTTGATAATTATTGTATTTGAACACAAGCTAAGGGTTATGTTTTTTGATAATATCTCGGCTGTTCGGTTCAAATAGCTGAGATATTATAGAGCTTTGTGTATGGATTATACCACATCTTGTTGTTGGAAGAGGGTTAATGAAGTAGTCTTGCTTCATATCTGCTATACGTGACTACTACAGACTACTGCTAATGTAAGTTGCTTCATATGCAAAGTTCTAAGAATTTATTAATGTAAAGTGAAGTTAATGTGTTGACAATTTTGTATGGACTTTATGCAAAACTTAAATTTAATATGCCACTTGCAGAATACTCCTATTTTTATCAAATGAGTCTGTAAAGCTGTTCTTATTTATGTTCTCTAAGTTTTCTTGTTGAGAGTAATTTTCTTCTAATCAAATGATGTATGCATGCCGTTATAAAGCCCTGATTCCGCCACATGTGCGATCAATAATGTAGAGCATTCTTTTACTGATAGAGGTTAAACTATAACTGTCACGAACAACTTTTATCAAATTCATTAGGTAAATCAGACACGCTGATTCCGGTTTTGTACTTAAAATAAAGATTAGTTTACTAACCTTAAGTCATTTAGGCTTTTTTAAAGCGTTTCAATATCCGTTTTGAAAACAACACAATCGGCATTACAAGCTCCGCCCATAAATATGTGACGAAACCTAGCTTTTTCAGGAACGGAAGTTACGAATTTTTAGTCCGATTTAGAATAATAGATTGGTGTCTTAAAACCCATTGTTATCTAAATCCAGCCTGTAAAATAATTTCAGTTTTTTATGAAAGGTATATAAACTATTTAAAATTGTTCGTAGCTTGTTACATGATGTTTAAATGGGCTGAACGCCGAGAAAAATGAGCTCAAAAAGTGCGGTTTTATCACAATCTAGCGTTGTTATCGCGCTTTTTTAAATATGCAATGCTAAATAGCTTATCTACCTTTCAGAAAAGACATATTATTTTTAAGGCTGAATTTAGATATTAATGGATTTTAAAACACCCATCTCTATTATTCTAAATCGGTCTAAACATCCCTACGTAACTTCTGTTCCTAAAAAGCTAGGTTACGTCACGTAGTTATGGGCGGAGCTTGTTATGCCGATTGTGTTGTTTTCGAGACCGATATTAAAACGCTGTAAAAAAGCCTTTATTACTCTGAAAGTTAGTGGACTAATCTTTATTTTGAGTACAAAATTGGAATCAGCGTGTCTGATTTACCTAGTAAATACGATAAAAGTTGTTCGTGACAGTTATGGTTTAATAATTGTAAGTGTGTACTATACTATGTAGTTTTATTTGAATTAATATGCAACATTGCTTTTGTATGTGGAACTTGATGCTAATATGTTTACTTCCGTAATATTGTATTTTTGATAATTTTTCCCTGTTAGTGTTATACAGATATATCTTTGTACAAAGTCTAATACTAACATTATTCAATATTACAAGGCACAGTATTTTGGAATAATAAAACTAGTTGCCAACGACCTACACTATTACCCTTGACCTTGATGCATATGTGCACAACCAGGTCATTTTATGCACATAACATTATCCCCGAGTCAAACTGTAAGCACTATTTGCAATTAGTTGCATATCATAAGCTTATTGCATGCCACCTGTTAGCGATAACTGACAGGCCTGAGACTGGGAGCAAACTTACACTGTTTTTACATCATTATCAATTGGACCTTTCCTAACCATCGGTCACTTATAGTATGACCATTAACTATGTGATGTGTAAGTAGACTGAGCAAAACATTTTGTATGCTTTATTAACTCATGTGAGCGTGTCTTGTGTCAGTTTAAATAAGAAAGAATGAAACTATGATCGAGTTCTATCTTTTTTCAGGATTCGTAACAACTTGTGAACTAGCATTTTAAAAGTACACTAGCACTTGTACTACTGAATAACATAATGTGCTGATGATTATTATTAGCAGCAGCAGAATTACCACATACTAATAGTTTGTATACACTAGCACTATACGCTAGTACTAGTAATTGAGACCAGCAAGTTTATGAGTCACACCAGCAGTAAGCACTTCATTCATTGCTACCTTACTATTCCCATAATTATATTAGTAGATTAATTAGAAGATTAGTGTTAAATGATACAATGGCACTTTTATACCAGCGCACTTTTCACACTAGCTTCTTTGTTCTAGTGCATTCAGAGCCAGGGGGGCATTTGCATTTCTTCTCAAGGATATTAAAACCAGGTCATTTTACATAGCTCCACATAATGATATTGTGTTGAATTATCTCTTTACGTCTTGAGTAGTGAGTTCTTGATAAGGCACTCAGTGAACAGATAACTCCAAATCAGTACAAATTTCTAATCAAAATTCACATTCATAACAGTTGTTGAGGAACAGAGCAATACGTTTTGCAGGTCTTTGATAAAGCTTCTCAGTCAGGAAAGTACACAGAATAAATGAACTGAGTTGACCATTTAGTGCACAATACTAAAGCAATGATTTCTATAAAAATTTACATGGAGGTGATGAATCAACCTAAAATGGAGAAAAGAATGATTTCAGAGCCCCATAATGTGAAAACAGATTTTCCCATGCACTCATTCCACCAAAAACCCAGCTCTGCTTAAAATCATTAACTTGTTACAAATTTGGTATTGAGCATTGTTCAAAACACTTGTTAAAGGCTTGGACAATTTGGAGTTGTCAACCCGAATATAAGATTTTGAGTATGAACGTTGGTTCAAAGTACTTTAGTACAATGACTTGGGTTCTTAGTATCGTATCTAATATTATATTTTCTACAGACTGTTCTTTTGAGAACTGAAAATCTTATGCTTACATGTTATATTTAGTTAATAGCAATTCATTTTACTCAATGTTAGTTTGCTTTTTCACTTCCATATACTCATGCATACATATTTTCATGTAGCTTTGATATACTATTAGTAGTCTATACCAGGTGTAGCTGACTCCAAGTTACATGTGCTTTAGCTTTTCTTGTTTGCGTGCTGCTGTTTTAATATTACTTCATTACTTCCTGTTCATCATCAGCCATGTTGTAGTATAGTTGTAATAATCGTTGCTATCGATCTATATCTTCATCCATCCAACATTTGGGGTGCTAATGGCATCATCTACACCCTCAACAAGTTATGGGACCAGGAGCAGACTCTACTTTGATGGCAACCAAGACTATTACCTTATATGGGAAACCAGATTTATCAATTACGTATAGACACTAGACAAAGGAGTTCATAAAGCCATATTACCCAAAGAAGGTGACTGTATAGAAAACATCTGCTTCCTCCTGTGAATCAGCAATCAACATACCACTGCCCATTTGATGAGTTTCAGAGTATCATAACTTAACATTAATAAAGATATGTGTCTATTGTGAAGTACGATGTTGTGGTCTGGGGTTATGAGGGCGACCATTATTGATTAGTACCGGAGATGTGACACCATTCTAGGGACCCAATGAGGTGTTTTTAGGTCATTTAGGTAGCCGGCAGCAGCACCTATTCTGTCAAGCCAGCTAGCAGCAGTGGTAACAGCCACTGACAGCCCTTTATTAATGCTTTCAGTACCAGAAAATAATTGTTACATTTCTTTATCACTTATTTACTGTATAATTTTAACCTAAAGCAGACAACTATAATTATACTGTTACATGGACTAAACAGAGACAAAGGTGTGTGTTTTAAATACATTATTTGTGTTTTGTAATGTACTTCTGCAATGTGTTATGTAACCTTTTACAGATATGTTTTCATGTGTGTCTTATTATGTATTTACTCGCTAGTATTGGTTGCTTGTTATATTATATCTACGTTTGTAGAATTCACGGTGTAACAGATGGTCATATTCAATGAATAAATCAACCTCTACCATCTCAACCATCAGAGAACTTAAACCGTCCTATAGTCTAGTAACACAGTGCAATCCGTATAAATTGAAAAACGAGCAGTACAAGCTGGCAATCCGCATAAATTGCTATAGTGAGAATGAAGTATTGGACAAAAGATCACTTCAACTTATTATGAATGACACTAAGGGCAATGGCCAATATGCTCTTAAAGTATTATGACAACATTATGTATCAACAGAGAAATCTAGAATATTGACACTATATGAAGAGTTAAAAAATCCTACGCATCGCTGACAATGAGGACATCAACGATTACATAATCAGGGCAGAACGAGCAGCAACTAGCTTGCGAGCTGCCAAATAAAGTTTCCGATAATTTAGTTATTGCGATGATTCTCAAAGGTCTACCTGAAGCCTATAAGCCTTTCATTGTTATACACACTCAACTCGACCAAGCCAAAACTGACAGAATTAAAAGCTGCTGTAAGTAACTTTGCGAATACAGAATCTATGTGTGGTATAGCACAGATGGCCTTAGCTCTTGCTGCAACCAATAGTGGTCCATCCAAACATCACTCAGTCTGGTAACAACAGTACGCAAAAAAAGTATGGCCTGTGGAAAGACAAATCACAAAACGTCTGACTGCTAGTCAAAAACAAAGTTATAATGTACATACTGTCACAGAGATGGCCACCTTGAAAAAGTGTGTCATATTAAAGAACTCGACAAGAAGAAGGCAGGTAATAGTGAAAACTCATCTGCTAATGCTACAAAATCAACTGAACTCTCATTCAGTAATACTGCCATAACTGAACTTGCATGCACTACATGTAACAATGACACTAGATTACTAGTAGGCTGCGGCGCAACATGTCACATTGTAAACAATGCACACTTCTTCACTTCTCACGACACTACCTTCAACCCTAAACTACACTACATTCAACTTGCTGATGGTACCAAAACCAATGAGCTAGCAACAGCTGAAGGTAAAGCTAATTTCTTTATATCTGATGCTAATGGTAAGCTACACAAAGTATCCCTTGATAACGCGTTGTTGGCACCTGACTTTCCTGTTAGTTTATATTTCTATGCAAGCGGGTGCTGAAATAACCTTTGCTAAAAATAGAACAAAGTTTACAGCCAAAAACACAAAATTTAACATAACTAAGGATGGCAAGTTGGACTACTTAGAAACCGCTGCTAATTGTAACGACGCAATCAATGTTACAAAATCCATTGATGAATGGCATGTGGTTTTGGGTCATATCAATCATGACGATATTCTGAGTCTACAGAATATTACAAATGGAGTGTGAGTTGAACCTGGCAAACAAAATCATACTTGCACAACATGCACCACTAACAAAATGACTAGACTCCCTAAATCTTATGATGACGACCCTGCCGATGCTACTAAGCCGTTGGAATGTGTGCACTCAGACTTATGTGGTTCTACAAATCCATTGTCAAGAGAAAGACATAAATACGTAATAAACTTCATTGATGAATACTCTAGCACAGGGGTCTCCAAACTATGGCCCGTGGGCCAGATGCGGCCTGTTGGGCCCCTCAATCCAGCCTGCAGAGACACTCAAGAAAATCTTAAACAAAATAAAAATATTATCAAACAAAATAAACATTGTGCAGAAAATGCACGTTATGACTCAAGCCAAGTAGCAAGAGTGGCTTGAGTCAATTTGTGTCCCAACTTCCTATTCGTAATTCCGTTTCAAGCACATTGCGAAATTTAAAGAGCTGAGGGATAACGTGGAAATTTTTTATATTTCAATGCTCATAATGGTTGATAAGAGGAAAAGAGAAGTAGATGATGAATGTCGGCAAATTCAAGAAGAGTGGAGTGTTAAATACTTCTTCATCGAATCTGCAGATAAAGCATTGTGTGTCATCTGTCATGAGACTGTTGCAGTATTGAATAAGTACAATTTTCGCCACCATTACCAAAGCAAACACCAGAGAAAATATTCACAATTTGAAAGAAATATACGTGAAGAGAAACTCGCAAAGTTAAAGCAGTCCATTAATTCTAAAAGATCAGTTTTCCCAAAAGCTTCAAAACAAAATGAATCGATAAGGGCTAGTTTTAAAGTGGCTTATATTCTCGCTAAAAATGGCAAGCCTTTGACAGATGGTGAGATAATAAAAAACTGTTTGCTAAAGAATGTGGATGAACTTTGTCTGGAAAAATCAAATTCTATTAAAACTATAACATTGGGTGACAATACTGTTGCCCGGCGAATTGGAGACATGAGCACAAACCTAAAAGAGCAAATTGCCAGCAATGCTAAGAATTTTGTGCATTTTTTCTTTGGCAATGGATGAGTCAACGGAAAGGTGTGGCACTTTCCAGTTGCTAATTTTCATTCGAGGTGTGGATGCCAATGTAAATATCATTCAAGAGTTGGCTTCACTGAACAGTATGTACAACACAACGACTGGAGAAGACTTGATGAAAGAAATACAGAAAACATTTGAGCAATATAGTTTGGATTGGAATCGACTGAAATGCTTAACTATAGATGGGGGAAGAAATATGTGTGGTGTGAAGAAAGGATTGGTGGGACAAATCAAACAATTTTGTGCTGGAAAAGATATATCAGAACCAATGTTTCTACATTGCATAAAACACCAACAAGCTCTTTGTGCTAAGTATGTGGACATTAGCTGTGTGTTGGACACTGTAACAACAATGGTGAATTTGATAAAATTACATGAACTGAATTACAGACAGTTCAGGGAAATGTTAAGAGAGACTGAGACAGAATCTGTAGACATGCCATATTGCACTGCAGTAGGATGGCTAAGTTGTGGAAACGTGCTGTCAAGGGTTTTTGAGCTAAAAAAGGAAATTGCTGAATTTCTTGCAGGAAAAGGGAAGCATCAAACATTACTGTCTGATAAAGCGTGAATATGTAAGTTGGCTTTTGCTGCAGATATCACTGGCCATATCAACAGTCTAAATCTTAAACTACAGGGAGAAAAAACCTCATTAGTGATTTGTTCACACATCTAAAGGCCTTCAGGCACAAACTAGACCTGTTCTTGAAACAAGTTCAGGTTATGAATTTAACACATTTTAAAAACTGTACAGAGGCTATGGTAGAAGCTAACACAGATTTTCCAATTTCATTTGCTTGTGGGATTATTGAAGAGCTTCAACATCAATTTCAGGAGAGATTTGCTGATTTGCATGCAAAAGCAAATGAGTTGAGACTCTTTCAAAATCCGTTTGAAGTGGATGCAGCTGCATGTCCAGACTGTTTACAATTAGAGGTGATTGAGCTACAAGCAAATGACTCCCTGAGGGATAAATTTAAAGAAGGGCTTGTTCAATTTTACCGATTGTTACCTAAAGAGAACTATCAAAATTTGAGGCATTTTGCTGCAGGACTGCTATCTATGTTTGGCACCACTTACTTGTGTGAAAAAACTTTTTCTAGAATGAAGTATGTGAAAAACTGTTATAGAACAAACATGTCAGATGAAAATCTGAGGGCTCTTCTAATGCTTGGGACCTCAAACCTAAAGCCCGACTTTTTCACAATTTTGTCATCAAAAAGCCAATTTCACCACTTACATTGAGGAAACTGAACAGACTAATTGTGATTTTGTTATGATATTACTCTTGGTTGAAATTTAACCTTTAAATTTTGAATAAATATCTTCTTAACTAATGAAGCTTGTGTTATGTACTTCGTTTTATTAAAATATTCGCTCTTTGACCAGCGGTATACGGTTTGTCAGTCCTCAACATGCTGGCTGAAAGTTCATGTGGCCCTCTGGCTGTAAAGTTTGGAGACCCCTGCTCTAGCATGTTGTTCGTATACACACTCAGAGCTAAAACCGAAGCTCACACAGCTTTACAAAAGTTTTTGGCAGATGTAGCTCCCATTGGAAAGGTACGAGAACTGCACTCAGATAACGGAGGCGAGTACATAGGTGCACAATTTCAGAAAACACTCCTAGCTAACTGTTTTAAACAAACTACTTGCACTTCACATCAAAATGATAAATCAGAAAAGTCATGGTGTTCACTCTAAGAATGTCAAGATGCCGAATTCCTGAAGGCAACGTAGCTAAGAACACCCGGCAATACGCTGCACAACAGGCAAGCTACCTGAAAAACAGAAGCTACCAGCGACGTACAAAATCAACTGCGTATACTCTGTTCACAGGTAATAAACCTGACATGAGTGAAGTGTATAGATTCGGCACAAAATGGACTTACAGAATGCACAATGAAGGGCACAAACAAAAGCTAGACAGCGGAGGCAAACTTGGTGTGTATCTTGGTATCAACGCTAAAAACAAAATATACTATGTTTTGTCTGACAACAAAGTCATCACTACACGTAATGCCACCAAATACACCAACACTTCGGCGGGCTACGGTTTGATTGAAACAAGACCTACTGTGCCAACCCACGACAGAGCCCACTAGCTCTAGCATGTTTCAGCAACAGTCAGATGCAACGAATCAGCTCATTACGCCAGAGCAAGTCAATAGTGACACACCTCAAAGAGAGCAGACAATTCCCTTTTCAACAGCTGACCAATATGATCACCCAAGAAGAGAGAAAACCTTCTGCTCATCTACCTGATTATTCTTTTTCTGTCACTGACCATACCTACACTACAAACATGATACCTCTCATACCTACCACATAAAGAGGCTATCGACTCTGAAGACTGCAATCAATGGAAAGCTGCCATGGATGCACTACAAACTAGCAACGCATGGAATGTTGTGCCATTACCTGACAACCAAGAGAAAACCAAAGGTCATTGGGTGTATACAGTTAAACAAGGTAGTCAACCTAAGAAAGTACAGTTTAAAGCTAGATATGTAGCCCGAAGGTACTCTCAGATTTGTGGTACAGACTATGACGAGACATATTCACCTATTACAAAGTTTACATCTATTTGTACACTGCTCCAAAAAGCTGTAAAAGAAAACTGTATTTACATCAGATGAACGTGAAGGAAGCATACCTAAACACTCCTATTGACAAGGACATATATGTACAATCGCCGGGATATGAGATTACAGAGGCAAATGGTACACGCTTGATTTGCAATTCAAACAAGTCATTATATGAATTAAAACAGTGTGGCAGAAATTGGTCTGTATCTCTCAAAAACTATTTAAAATCTATAGGATATATGGCCAATGACATTGACTCATGCCTATATACAAAACTACTCGATGAAAAACAAATCATTATATGTACTCTTTTGGGTTGATGACATAATTATTGCAAGCAATAGCCGTAACCTCATAACTGCCATTAAGCAGTCACTTCAACACAAGTTCCACATGGATGATCATGGCGAGCTCAAGTGGTTCTTAGGTATCGACTTTCAACGACTAGCAAATGGCAACTATAAAATGAGTCAAGTACGCTATGCTAAAGCTATTCTTAAAGGTTAAATTGCAACAAAATTCGCATGACAGTTATTTGGTATCCAAAGATTCACCACGCCTTACTCTGCGGTGTCGTAAGTGCAAAATATGTGAAAATGTGATTACAAGCTCCTAAAGGCTCAAAAACGGACATTTAATCGCAGCCATCACAAAGACGCCGTAAATCCCTAAATCTACTTTCAGGGATTTATTTATGAGAGCAGTAGAGCAAGCTGTACCTCGTGGGACACCAGGCAATAAACGAAAGCCGTGGATAACACAGCACTATTCGGCAACTGAGAAAACGAAACCGACTATTCAAAACCTTTGTTTTAACAAAAACTGTAGTCTAAAGTACGACTAAAACATCATGTTAAACATTGTAGACAACTGGTTGAAGCCGACTATAGAGGGTACATAAATAACCACATATGCAAAGAACTGACCAATCGCAACACAAAGCCACTATTTAGGTACATTGAAAATAGACGGAAGATGCACAACACTAATAAAAGCATTGAGAACAGTGCAGATAACTCACCCTTACAAATCGCAAATACCTTTGCTGTTGCGTTCGCTTCAGTGTTTACTGAGAATAATGGCCAGTTCAGTCGCTGTCTGCCTAAATATAATGTTCAGGTTGCTAATGATTCCATCCAGTTTAATCCACACGGTGTTCATAAAATGCTAATCAAATTAGATGCTAGAAAGGGTTCAGGGCCTGACGGCTTATCTGCTGCACTGCTCAATTTTTCTGCAGATGGAATATATCAAGTTTTGACAATTATTATGCAACATTCCTATGACACCTCAACAGTTCCCTTTGACTGGCGAAATGCCGATAGCAAAAAACTAATGTGAATTTTTTTGAAATAAACCTTTAGACGCTTCAACATACTGGACTGCAAACCAGCTAACACGCCTGCCAAGAAAGCCTTAGTTCTTAAAAAGGCTACTGATGCTGATTAGATAGACTCAAGTTTTTCATATCGTCGAGCACTTGGGAGCCTAATCTACCTAATGACAGGCACACGACCCGACATGAGTTGGATAATTTCATAACTCTCCTAATTCCTCAACAAACCTACTACATCACACGTAGCTGCCGTAAAGATAGTACTTTGTTACATCAAAGGTACTCTATCATACTCTTTCACATTTACATCAACTACTGGTACCCTATATGGCTACACCGACTTTGATCGGGGAGGCGATACTGATGACTGTCGCTCCACTACTAGCTATTTTTACAAAGCGGGAGGTACACCCATAACTTTAATAAACCCTAGATTGGCAAATAGCTATCATCACAGTAGAGCAAAAGTGAGGCATATAATTGGCTACTGTTTTCACGACGTTATGTCACAGTGATGTGCATCAGGGCAACAGATCCTTCAGTTGAGCAATGAGTTTAGCAGTGAAAGCATGCTTGTCATACTAGTTTTCAAGTCATAAACGTAACAATGAGACTAAATTCTTGGTGAAATGTCATCAGATGAGACTACAACACCTCAGGTATGTTAACCCACAATAAAACTTTCAAATACTTGGTAAACCTAACCTTTGCGCATGTACTATATCATCGGTTCACTTTGTAAGAAACTACTGGAAACAAACTAACTACCAACTCAACTGAACTTACTTGTCTCATCATGGTCTCATAACAACGAACATACCTTTCTATGATTATGCTGAATTTAAAGTGAAGTGAATGAATGCTTGGGACTATAAAAAAAGAATATCTAGACTGATTACAACAACACATATTAACAAACTTGTCTCTCAGCTGATAGGCTTGTAATCTAGCTTGGCATGATTGATCAAATGCCTTTTTTGTCTCAGTCCAAGAAATGTAATGATATTCATTCTAATACTGTATATGTATGTATTGGTAATGTTTACGATGAGAAAAAATCAAGCCGCTGCTGGTGCTGTGCCTATGGATTTTCAAACAATCCTGAGAAATGCCCAGATCTGATGTTTAACCACTTTCCAAACAAGAAACGAGCTGAAACCCGGAATGCTTGGGTAAAGGCGGTGCGAAGACAGGGTTGGACTCCAACATCAAACTCTGTAATATGCAGTGGAAATTTTGAGAAAGACTGCTACAAAGTTCCACCGAATATTGGAAAACACCAATGCTAAAATCTGATGCAATACCTACAATATTTACAGCTTATCCAACCTACCTTCAGCCAAAAGCTGTGAAAAGACGGACACCAACCATAAGAACAGAAAGCCGGCCGAAATGTGGAAAAAAATCTCAGACACCAGCCAGCAGCATAATATCTGACCCCGGAGATATTACACCTGCTGGTACTACTGCCGCTTCAAAGTAGGAATCTAGTTCAACCAACCTTAGACAAAAACTATCTGACCTAGTTGTTTTCAGTCATGTGTAATGGGTGTTTAATACAAAAGGTCCGGCTTAACTGCTTCTAAATCTCCTTTTATTCATTAGTTTGTTGTTAGCTTAATTTTTATTTGGTCACTCTTGGTATTATAAATGGTATAAAACCCGCCACATGTTGGGTTTTTTACATCATTGATGATATAGAAGCTTTAAATCATTGGTATTATCTATTACCATGTATGTAAGATTCTTGCCTTTCTCATCCAAAGTCAGTTCTATATATTTTCAATAAAATGCGCAGTTTCAGATGCACAAACTAAGACAAATTTGTGCGGTTTTTAGTATTATGTCAATAGGAACTTATAGATCAGCTGATTAACTCTTACTACACATCACCACGACACTGTGACATGCTGTTCATACTCCTCACTTATTTTAATTATTCACATATCTAGGGTTTATTATATCTATTGGTACACAACCTAGCTGAAAATACGTAAACAGCCGACTGTAGCACTCTAATCAAGTGAACCAGAATATATGACAATCGCTGAAGGTGCAAAAGAGGCACTTTACCTACGCCAATTATCTAAGTCGGTCAGTATGTCACAACCTGACTCTACGACAATGTATGTTGAAAATCGGAGTGCAATTGCTTTAGCTAAAAACATTGCAGGTCAGTACAACCACATGGAGCAAATTGACATTCGTTACCACTTTAATCCACAACAAACTGACATTACTTGTCGCTAGATCGATACTAAGAGCAACCTCGCTGACATTCTAACTAAACCGATTGACAAAGTCGCTCACATCAACCATGTACGTAAGTCCCAGATATAAATACAATGTATATTCAACCCAAATACAAAAATTTTAAATATGTACAACGGTTCAAAGTACTTTACTACAATTGCTTGGGTTCTTAACATTGTGTCTAATATTATATCTTCTACAAACTGCTCCTTCAACCCAAAATGTGTTACTGTATTTTGTATTCATTTCCTAATTGATATGTTGTGTTTTATTTTTTGTGACACTACCTATGCCATATCATACATAAATATGTTGAGAACTGACAATATCACGCTTGCATATTATATTTAGCTAATAGCATTTCATTTTACTCAATGTTAGTTGGCTTGTTCACTTCCATATACTCATGCATACATATACTCATGTAGTTTTGGTATACTATTAGTAGTGGTTGTAGTAAATTTGCATAAAATTTACGAACAAAAATTTTCCCCCACTAAATCAAAAGGACATTTCCCCATTAAATGTCGGTGGCACTTTGATGGGCTGAAGAAAGGACGGGAGCAAAGGCTAAAACTACATTAGCAAGTCAATCAGGGATTATTTATCTAACTAAAGAATTCAAATTTCAATGACTAACGAAGAATGGAATAAATGCAAGCTTAAATGCGCTCACTAAAACAATTATAAGGCACCCGCTATCTTGGGCTTACAAGCAAACAATCCTCTGAACTTCAAGAAAGAATATTTGTTGGTTCTTTGTTTTATTATTAACTTTTTTTCCATATTAATTTATGTATTACAAATATGTAGCAAAATTTTTATATTATGTATTACTTGTAAATAGTGTTTGTTTTTTTTTTTAAATTAACTGCTGCTTTGACCTACAAATGTCACCTACTTGTAACCACCAATCGTATGTTTTGTTTGCTTCTGCTCGCTTATTTACCAGTTGTTTTTGCATTTGAGGAGCAGTCAAGACTTGACTAGTATGGTGAGACATGACAGCTTGGCTTAAAAGGTGTGCTAGTCTATACACAGTCTGCTATCGGCTGTTATAGAGCCTGATTTATCGGCTCTTGTTGGAGTTGCGCTGGTATATATACGATCTGCTATCAGCTGTTATATATTGTAGAGTCTAATTTATCGGCTCTTGTTGGAGTTGCACTGGTATATATACAGTCTGCTATCGGCTGTTATAGAGCCTGATTTATCGACTCTTGTTGAAGTTGCGCTGGTATATATGCGATCTGCTATCAGCTGTTATATATTGTTGAGTCTGATTTGTCGGCTCTTGTTGGATTTGCGCTGGTATATATGCAGTCTGCTATCGACTGTTATATAGAGTCTGATTTATCGGCTCTTTTGCTGGGATAGCAATGATATTTATAGTCCGCTATCGGCTGCAGTATATAGAGCAGGGGTGCCCAAATGGAGGCTCACGGGCCTGATCAGGCCCTCAAGTTGTTTTTATCAGGCCCCCCGAGCTGTTGTAATTCTTTTTAATGTTTTGCAAATTTTAAAGTTTGTTTGGCAATGCATTATTGTTATTGTACCAGTAGTAATGATTAGTTATCTGGAATAACCTGACCAGCATTATTGATAATACTCAAGTTTAGTTTTGCATTAGTGTGGAGGATTTGTCAGCATAAATTGTTTGATTAGGGAATATCCAACAGCCCCCCATTTGAGATTGGTTCAACTTTAGTTTTTTACCTACAGGGAATTTCCCAGCTTGCATTTTTAGGACTTCTACTATGACTAATGACTTGAAAAATTAATTCATAGGCGATCATGGCTCAGAGATTAGTACACAGAGAAAACTGACGTTTTAATCCAGACCGGAATACACAATTCTTTTTTAATGAAGTAAAAGGGCAACCTATATGTTTGATATGCAGCAATTCAGTTGCTGTAAACAAGGTAGCAAATGTCAAAAGGCATTACACTCAAAACCATCCAGACTGACGGAAGATTTCCTTCAGGTACAGCTAGGAGGACAAAAAAAAAACTTGATAAACTAACAAGGCAGGCTAATGAACAAATGGCTATGATGAGGGGCGCTACAAGCTTGCAACAAAGAGCAGCTACTGCTGGGTATGAGGTTTGTTATAAAATTGCCAAAGCAATGGTTCCATAGAGCTGCAGCGAATTGTTCAAAGAAAAGAATGCATGGTTCAATAACTGTTCAAAGAATGCCATTCAAAAGCTCTACCCTGAAAAGCAAGATATTCAGCAAGCTGTTCAGTCGGTACCGCTATCTAGGAATACATGTACACGACAAATAGAAGCTATAGCAACTCATGTGACTGAAGGTGTCATATATAACTTGAACAGGTGTGAATCATTTTCAGTTGCAGTAGATGAGAGTACCGACATAAACTATGTTGCTCAGCTGAATGTGTTTGTTCGGTATTATCTCAACAAGTTTAGTGAGGACCTTTCAGCAGTTATTTCACTGACAGAATGTACTTCTGGAGAAGATATATATCAGGCATTCAAGGCTTACATGAACTCCCATAAAGTGTCAATGCATAAGATAATATCTGTGGTAACAGATGGCGCCCCAGCTGTGGTGGGTGTATACTATGGTTTTGTTAATCACCTAAAAAATAACATTCCTCAGATGATTGCATTTTATTGTATCATACACGAAAGCGTTCTCCATGTACAACTGAAAGACGAATATGGAAGTCTTATGCTGGACATAATAAAACTAATAAACATTCTCAGATCAAAATCATCTCTATGACATCTCCAGCTTAGAAAATTTCTACAGATGTCTGATTCCCAGTATGAATTGTTAGTACACAACAATGTCAGGTTAGTACCATATTGCTATCTTCGAATTATATTTGACATACTTATTTTCATTACATTATGATGAGATAAAAAACACTGCAAAGTTGTGAATATTGTCAATTATTTTTAATATACATTCTACTTTAATGTACTTGTACAGATGGCTGAGTAAGGTTAGAGCTTTGCAAAGAGTGTAGTCTGTAAGACAGCACATTAGGCTCCGTTTCTTAGTGAGATTGGAGGAGATGCAGCAGATCGATTTTTAAAGATTCTCAGATCGGAGCATTCACTGAGAGACATGGCTTTTCTGACAGACATTTTGGCTTATCTGAATGACATAAATTCGAAGTTGCAGGGTGAAGGTTGTAATGTGGTAAAATTTTGACAGGCAGTAACATCTTTTAAAGACAAACTCCACTGCTTTCACGAGGACATAAACAGTGATATGAACCACTTTCCAATCATCAGGGAAATCTGAATAGTCGTGATGATGTTGTGGACCTTATAGCAGCACACACTTTTCTCATTGATGTTTCTTCAGAGATGAAGCGTCGCTTTGCTACCTTTGATAGTATCAATGGCATTATTGAGCTGGTTGCGTGCCCATTTCAGGCACATCAGCTTTGGAAAGCAAAAGTTGATAAATTTCTTCATGTTCAGACAGATGTGGCAGAATTAGAGCTGTGTGATTTAAAGGAATATATACTGGCTAAAGTTCAATTTGCTGGCTGCATGTGTATATATATATATATAAATGTATATATACTAGCGCGTGTACATTTATACTATATATATAGTAGATATATATATGTATATATATCTACTATATAAATGGCAAAAAATCTGTCTGTGTATTTGTGTGTGCGTGTGGGTTAGTCCACCTTATAGATAGAGCAGTCATTCCTCAATTCAGACATACGAGGCAAACTAAATTAATATGAGTAGTAAATAAATTATAGAGCAGTCTTTCCTTTTTTTCAACTTGGTCATACGGTGAAATCTATTTCGGCATAGATGTCGTTTAGAGCGCCTATTGTTAAACCGAAACAGTCATGTTTTGCCGAAATATCTATAGCGAAATACATGTAGATTGTTTATAAATTTCACCACGGTCGTACGAAGCCAACGGAAGGTCACGAGAAGTTTGTTTTTTTCAGCCACCTCGACAATTATTTTTGCGTCGAAAATTACTTACTAAAGTTCTACTTCAAAAAGGTAAGTACCTCTCATTCAATGTTGTATTGTCTATGAATTGCCGCACATCTACTACTTAAAACGCTGAATTTGCCACTGTTTCTGATAGTAAACATGTTCATTTCCTTCAGCATCTGAATTACTTTTACTTTTTTTCAGCTATGAGTACTACAGAACTACAGCTACTACAGAACTTGCATGGGTACTCCGAGCGTTGCGATAGGCGATGGTGAGAAGAAAAAGAGCAGGGTATATTACAAAAAAGCACATCTGATTCACTTTTAGAAATGATCCCAATGGAAAATATCCCTCAAAAACCCTAAACACAAGAAGTTTCACCAATTAAAACACTCACCCCTTGAAGCAGTACGATGCGTCCCAAAATGCCTACTGCCAAAACACAAGAACAGATTGATTGCCGTAGAGAATGAGATCAAATTTGCAAAGCAGCAGCTAGACGAGCAGAAACTCCTGAGCAAACACGGCTACAACTAGAACAGGCTAGAATAACTACTGCAGCTGCTAAAAGTACAGAAACTGCAGAGCAAACACAGCTACGCCTACAACAAACCAGAATAGCTACTGCAGCTGCTACAAGTGCAAAAACTGCAGAGCAAACACAGCTACGCCTACAACGACACAAAATAGCTACTGCATCTGCTATAAGTGCAGAAACTGGAGGGCAAACACAGCTACGCCTACATCAAAACAGAACTGCTACTGCCGCTGCTAGAAAAGCAGAAACTGCTGAACAAGCACAGCTATGTTGAGAGCAGGCCAGAATAGATGCTGCAGCTGCTAAAATTGCAGACTGCTGAGCCGACCCAGCAGCGATTCAAATGGCTCAGTGCAGCTGCTACAGCTGCCAAACGTGCAGAAACCTCCGAGCAGATGCAGCGGCAACAATAACATGATGCACTAGCTACAGCGGCTGCTTGGCGAGCTGAATTTCCAGAGCAGACGCAACGGTGACAACAGCAAGATGCACTAACTATAGCAGCTGCTCGGCCAGCTGTACGTTGCCTGCTCAAAAGTAGGCACGAGCAGAAAACTTTTTTTCACACACCCTAAAGAAAAACAAAAAATGTTGTCTATCCGCAAGTGTTGCGTTGAATTAACATTGTGTTATTATTGTTATGTTATACTTTCATTCAATTAACGCTATGTTATTGTTATGCCATGCTATGTCCTTCATGTTCTGCTATAGCTACATATTATCCACATGCAGCATTTTTTAACATATCTTTCAGTGTATACATATCTATATTTTCATGCATTCGTTTCTCTTATTGCATCTCATAAAAAGGCTATCATGTTGGCGTTGTTTTATTATTGTTAGGTGCTAATTCTGGATCTGTCTTGACATCATACTGTCTGTGGTGCTATACATGTAAATCTTGCTAATAGTAAATTTTATCAACACGACCACATTACTGTGGCACTGCTTGTATATACCGTGTCAGAACACAGGCTATAGACAAAGAACTGGTGAGCCCTGATTAGTGTTTTAAGCATGTAGGGGTCTCCATTTAATAAATGCTGATGATAGCAAAATATTTTGTAGAATTTCTTGAAACATGCAAAATTTTTCAATACTGCCAGTTTGAAGAACTTCAGTTTGCCTAGCAATGTCAATTTCATTATCAGTTCTCTGTACAAAAATAGGACAACTCCGATTTGAGTGGTTCGAGACTGATGTATTGTAGACTAGCTGTCAAACACATTGCAGATTTCCATTGTTCTCCCCAACATTATTGACATATATGACTGCATATGTGTATGCAGTCTGATCAGGGCAACAATTTCAGCAGACTGAATATTTGGAGTTGTTTTACAGTATGAAAGACAACTCTTAATAAACCTCTTGCTGTACGTGAATCTGTTCCCGTAGATGGGTAAAGCAGCTAGTATATATATATATATATATATATAATGTGCTATTGGCTGTAATATATAGAGCCTGTATTATCAGCTCTTGTTGGAGTTGCGCTGGTATATACACAGTCTGCTATCGGATGTTATACAGAGTCTGATATATCAGCTCTTGTTGGGGTTGCGTTGGTATATCCACAGTCTGCTATCGGCTGTGGGATAGCGAGTCGGTATTAATGGTTTTTACACTGATAGTGACGAAAGTGTAGTTAAATTGGAGGTGCCTAAGCTACTATAACCAAGCATCAGTTCCTGCTTGGCCTGGTTCGGGTGTTGCCATGATTTTACTTCATTGTCTATACCAGGAGTAGCTGACTCCAAGTTACATGTGCTTTAGCTTTTCTTGTTTGTGTGCTGCTGTTTTTGTATTACATCATTACTTCCTGTTCCTCGTCAGCCATGTTGTCGTATAGTTGTAATAAAGGTTGCTATCGATCTATATCTGCATCCATCAAACATTTGCGTTGCTAATGGCATCATCTACACACTCAACTTGGTCCTTTAACCCAAAATGTGTTATTGTGTTTCCTATTCATTTCCTAACAGATATGTCGTGTTTTATGATTTGTGTTTTATGCTATATACCTATACCATGTCATATATAAATTTTGATGTCCATTTTTGTTTGTTTTCACTGTATTCTCTGGCTTAGATTGTGAGACTGAAGTAAAGGTATAAACTGGAAATCGAACACCATTATTATCATCAGTTCACTTTCTGATAATTCACATAAAATTCACACTACTCATACAAAGATATGTTACAAAACGTTAATCACATCAGACGATCACATTCTAGTGTTATGCTTGGTGCCTTCAAAACTATACACAGGTATAGTGAGGTTAGGCAGAAAACCGTATACTTGTTAACGAAGAATTAAATTTGTTTGTGACAAACTTAAGCTGGGTTCTGATAGGTTCTACGTCATTGCTGACAAAAAATAAAACAGGTTGGAAAAATTAATTGCGTGTAAGCTATCACTCGCGACATTTTTTATCCGTAGGGCGATGAGGATACTGATCTCCAACAACGAATCCAATATACTTTTGTTTGCGTTTTATCTAGAAGAGTCAGAACGCTATTGGATTATCAAATAAACCCTAGCTAATAGCAGTTTCGAGCCGGCGAAGCGTATCGTTCGGAGCGATAACGGACCCGCCGTTACGAGGTCTATTTACTATTAGCAAAAACTGTCTCGACGATGGTTAATCTTGGTGTGAAATTACGTGCGTACATCTACATGCATACATTTTTTTATCAGGATCCTAACGGGTATGGCTCACAGTTTCGATCACGATGTTTTTGCAGTTGCCAATCTGGAACATTTTTTTTATTGCGTTAATAGTACAATATTTACTCCGAAGCTACGTGACTTATGCCTCTTATTTTGAACAGTATCCAATCATGTCTCATCTCAGAGCCGGGATATCAGTCGTAAAATCACTGGTGTCAAGTCATACTGAGAAAGAATTAGTAGGAGGCTGGGGTCAGGGCTCGTAAGAAAATTGGTTTTGTAGCTTAGCTAATCTCTTGCCTTTCAGTCCTTTTAGCGTTATGCATCATGTTTGAAAAATTATGCTGAACAGCATTGTTATGTGTTTAGGGAGAAATTTTATTATGCATAACTAATCCGAATCTACACAAAACATCAGGGTTGAAATTCTTTTCTCATGTTATTCTTTTTGGACTATGTTTAGTTTGTGCACTTTTGTTTAGCTTGTGAGAACTACTTTGATTATTATTGGTTCAGGTACTTGTGAAGGCGTTAAGCTATATTACAAGCAATACTGATATTTACCAGTACAATTTTCCTCTTTATTATATAAGTCAAACAATTAAATACACAACTAGTAAAATTCTAAAACAATAATATTAATGACAAATGATTAGAATAGCGAATGAAGGCTACATCCTTACTCGAACAGTCGTCCATGCGTGTTTGCTCAGTCCCGTACGGCTGTGAGGATCGACAGTCAAACGAGAGCTGTGACAGTTCATAGGTAGTTTGGTATTTGAGATGGTTACGCAGAAGAGACTCAACTGATGAAGGGGAATGAGGCTCCATAGACAGGGGAGCGAGAGAGGCTCCTTAGCAGACAGAAGGGAGAGCGCCTAAGCAGGCCCTCAGAAAAGAGAGGCTGAATCATTGAAGCTGTTTTCTTTTATAGATGTCTGGTATATGGGACAGATAGCCTGTTGCAGTAGGTTGAGTTTTAAGGATTAATGCTTTATGTCAGGTGTGTGAATATATCTTGTTTGCTTACGTGTTCAGCTGGTCCGTGTGATGTAGACATGTAGGGCGGAGCTCGTGACTTACTCCTGGAGTCTAGGTCATGTTTGACAGAATTGTAGATCTGTATAGGTGTAATCATTTGATTCATCTCCAATGTTTCTTGAGTGGTTTTCTAGTGGTAGTTTATAGATTTAATTGCTTCAACATCCCTTTGGTATGTTCTCCACCCGTTGTTGACACAATTTATATGATTGATGCCTCCAATTTTGAAACTTCTAATTTGCTTTTGACATTTTCTAGTTATTCTATCTTATGATATCTTTGGGTGTCTTGCTGCTTGTGCATATTGTATGCTTAAGTTGCGGTCTGGCTGCATTCCCTGTTGGTATGTTGTTTTCGAGATATTTTCATGCAACAGCATTTGAGCTCCACAATGCCTTATATTGCGAAATATTCTTGTCATTTGTGTAATCCAGTTTTGCTTAGCATAGATGGAATGTATCAACCTTATTTGTCTGACTTTTGCTAGGATTTTTGCGTTATTGTTTACAGACGTCGGTTCGAATTCTTAGATAATTTTGTTACTCAACCAAAGAGCACCCCTACAGACAAAGGTTGCACTTTACACAGTCTCGTATGTGTAGATCTCACACATGTGTGAGCATTGGATGAGCAATGCAGAAAATAACAGTAGTATTATTTTGTTTTAACTGCATGTATTTTCTAGCAACTCCTTGGGCTAGGGTGTTCTTTTTATGAACAACTATTAGTTGGGCGAACACATATATACCTATGCAAGCCAATTGGTTGCTTGGTGAAGTTTTTCATTGGGAGTGATTTTTCGTTTTATTTTTCATGCTACTTAAGGGAAAATATTGTAAATTCAACTCTAAAGACCATCTGCAAAACGTTCAATTTTGTTTCATTTACTTATAGTAACAGCTGACATGGCATCTCCTCCTTTCAACTGTTGTATGAAGTTTCAATTCATTTTTGCAAAAAATAATTTTTTATGACTTTAGCTTCTTCAAGTTTCCATGCCAGGTTTTTTGCAGGCATCACTTACGATAATGCAAGTCACAATAAGTTTAATAATCATCAGACCTTCATAAGATACAAAGCATTCAAGGCACATTCAAACAATGTCTGTTGCCGAACATGGTTCCAACCACATGTGAATACAAGCTTGGAAAATGTGGTTGTTCATAATGGCCATGTTCAAATTAAACCTACTAACACTTCCAGTAAGTTCAACACAATCATTTGCTACTATGAACTGTACTGTTTTACATCTATTTAGTCAAAAGGAAATTACAAGGCAAATAACTACCTTACATAACATCTATATTAGCTGGTACATGCTTCTTACACAATACTCTGTTGATTAGTTCAAACATAAAAATTAGTCTCATTCTTAAATAACATAATGACTGTAGCCTTTTCCTCTTGTTCGTTGCGATTATCACTTTAACACCATTCATTTTCAACAAGGCGTGTGTAATTAATTTTTATGCCGATTCTTATTTAAATGCTCGTTTTTAACCAGAAGAAGTAGGCAAATTGATTGTCTACTTGTCTCGATGGGGCTTTGCTGTGTGAAGAAAATCATGTGAAAATAATACAAATAATGTTGAAAGCAGCTTGTAAATAACCAGTTACTGTGATCTATGCTTTGCATCCAAACTTATCCCGCAAAATTATTTATTTTCAATATTGGGCTTGACCAAAAATTATTTCTATACAAGAAACATTAGTCTGAATGTAATGAAATCTGATGCTTAGGTTTTTATTGCTGACAGAAACATCGCTGATACAACTTGGAAGAGTGTTTTAATGGTTTTTAGATTTTAGGCATTCATCAACGTTGAAGTAATTTATTCACTACAAAGAATATAGTTGAGACATCATTTTTTAAAGGTTGACTTGCAACAAAATTCACATTACAGTTATTTGGTATCAAAAGATTTATCATTTCTTACTCTGCTGTGTTGTAGGTGCAAGATATGTGGAAATGTGATTACAAGCTCTCAAAAACGAACAGTTAATCGCCGCTATTACGAAACCGCCGTAGATCGGAATCAATCCATTTGGTTATTGTTTCGACACGTGATGTTCTCACGTGAATTGGAAGGCCAAAAAAAAGCTCAATATAAAACTTGTCATAGCTCTAGTTTATGATAAACACTTCGTGGTTTTACTGTAAAGCTTGTATCAAATATAGATGCTCGCTACTTTACAGTTTTGTTTCGGCTTGGTCTGATCATCTAGCCGTAATCTGATCATGTAACCCGTACTTCCTGCCAAACAGCGTGAATAGTTTCTGCAGTATTTTTCGACCATCACAGGTGACCAACATGCTCGTCATGTTTATCAGAGGATGATATGCACTCCTTCGGTCTAAGGTTAAAAATTTAAACAAATTTTTACAGTAGGTTTTGAGATATCAGTGCTCAAAGTGACAGCATTAGAATGGTGATGAAATAGGCTCATAAGGACAATCGACATGGTTTTATTGAATGCGGGAAGTATATTTGTGAAAATACTTTGACGAATGAGGTTGCATGAAATTGTAAACACAAGTCATCTTGTACAACTACGTCCCATTTGAGCCATTTTGGAAAGGGATTGTAATCTATGGCAGTTTAGTGATGGCGGCGATTAACTGTTCATTTTTGAGCTTTTAAGAGCTTGTAATCACATTTCCATATATTATGCACCTACAACCCAGCATAGTAAGACATGGTGAATATGTTGATACCAAATAACTGTAAGGTGAATTTTGTTGCAAGTCAACCTTTAAAATACAAATAAAGGATTTTCTTATTTTATAGTCCAAAAGGCATTGTTGCTTTGTTGCTTCATCCAATAATAGTCAATCATCTACTAATTATGTTATATAATAGTTTTTATATTCTTTATTCAGCTAAGGAAACTGTTTCAGCTTTGGTTTTAGGATGGTAAAATGTGCTCATAGTTGATGACTGTTGTTCAAGGTCAGACTTTTTGCTGATGTCTAGCGAAGAACCTTAACTGTGTAAATAGATCACCGTCGTTTGAAACATTTAGGAAATAATGATGATGGTATGACCCAAGTACTAGTCATACTATCATTATACAATTGATTTTCATTGTGTACCAAAGAAAATCATACTAACCATTTGACTTAATTATTGAAAGTTTGAACCTGTGATAATGTTTGTATCTGAAATATAAATGGAAAAAAGAATCCTTTTAAGACAACAACACTCTATTATTACTTTACCAATTGGTGCGTTAAGGTTAATTATTGTTTGAGCAGTGGTCAAATAAACATTTATATTTTAGCCAGTCACAAAAACTGATCCTTCAAATCCTGAAATTAGATGATTCTACTGAATTAATAAAATTAATTATCTGTTTGCACAAAGTTGATTAATCTCTTAGTGCAAACTGATCATTTTTCCTGAACATGATTCAACAAGAAATTTACAGTTTTGGTTCAGATGATGGTACTATACCTAGTAATCTGCAAGTCAACTTTGTCTAGACAATAAACTTATCGAAAGGCTTAGAAACTATTATTCTGTTTTATGAGTTTCAGAAACATTGTATTAATTTATTTTCTGTAGAGGGCATGATTTTTCAACTAAAAAATATTCTACCTTAGTTTCTTTAAAAAATATACACTGAGTGCCAAATTGGGAGAAAAACTCCATATTTTTTGCAATGTTTTGACAAAAAATATTTTTGAGGTTCGCTGCTATTTTATATGCAATTATTGTATCTTTGCTAAATGGATTGCTTTTGAAATGCTGTTTCTGAGCTTGTGAGATCACCATTATTGTTTTTAGCATTGAAAACAGATGTTATTGAAAATAAAAGCTAGTTTCTTAAGTTAACATAGAAATATTATGAAACCAAATCGTGATTAAATAGTGCAATGACCATTCTTTGGTCATCTGTGATTTGCAAAATGCGTTCCTGCATGTCAACAGTAGAATGCTTCAATGGAGAAAGTCGTGAAAGGGCAGCACATTCCATAGACTGGATTTATGTAGTCCATGATGGTGTGTTTTGATGACTAACCCAAAACTATATATATATATGGATCTATATCGATTAAGCTATGGCAAGGACAAATTGACACAACTTAGGACGAAACTCTGATTTCTTTGATGAACTCTGTTTTAGAATACATGTATATCTTCATTGAAACATTATTGTTTTGATGTTTTGAAGCGTTGCTGTCAAATATTTTGTAGAAAGTTTGAATACTGAAAGCCAATAACTGGTACAATGGCCTCGAGATCTAGTAGAAGTACGAAACGTAAAGCGGATGAATCTAGCAATAATGTTGTCTCACTGTCAAACTCCCAAGTTGTTACTGAACCTAAGCAACCCAAATCAGATGCTGCGGTAACAGAGAATGCGGCCTCAGACGTTCCATCAATTGATTTAACAGCAAATGGTGACGGGACTACTCATGCTGTGGTTAGAAAGAAACTCTCACATTGTCTCTCTGTAGATCCTGTGCCTCTTCAACCGGTTGGTGCTAACGCTTGCTGCGATCTCTTTGCATTTATGATTGTCATGTTCATCATGATGCTCTTATTAAAATCTTAGCTTGTGTAGCATCCACATGTATTCGGTATTTACACCAGTTCTGGCTGAGTACTCATCCGTTTGTCTCTAATCGGTATTGTGTGGAGGTTTCATTTGCAGGCTTTGTTGAATGGCTGTTATCAAAACTGCTGTATCATTGTTGCTATGTAAATGTCTTGGTTCTATGATGGCAGAAACTTGTAATGTACTTGAGAATCAACTAAAGTTTAAATGCTAAAAGCTGCTGGTAGTTACTCCATGAAATTAAATTTCTACCTCAAGTATTGCCTTTACATGCGCATTTTTCAATGTGCAACGTGAACGATGAGCAAAAATTTTCTCCTTTACCTGAAGTAATTTCAAACATACCACATTTGAAGCTTATCAAAGTGTCTCATTTTTGTAAACTTGTAATTTTTGAAAATTAAAGAGAAAGTACGATATTGTGTAAATAATACATAAACTAATGTAGTGTAAACTTCATCTAGATTTGGCTGGAATAAATTCTCTATCACTACCACTGTCTCCTTCAGTTCTAAGCCCACAATTTTGTATGCTAGAGTAAAATAACAGAAAACTTGTTTTCTAAATTTATAATTAGAAAACAATATTATTATTGTTTTCTAATTATAAATTTAGATTTATAATTAGAAAACAATTACATTGTTTTACATTATTATTAATATTTATATTAATTTTTTTACATCTGTTATGTGATGCACTTGTTTACTTGCCATAGTTATATGGCAAGTAAACATATAAATGCTCTTTTATTATTACATATTTATATGCTATTTTCTGGATGTATTAAGAAATTAATGAAATGAACAAATTACAGAGTATTCTTTCGGCAAGTTTTAACAGTTTCCTAATAGTTTTAACAGTTCTAGAATCATTAAAGTTATACGTATGTTGAGTTTATATGTTACCATTTAAGTGCATCTTATTTATTGTTGTTTCACTGCAGTATTATTTCATGCTGATAGACGGCTATGCTCTCTCATTAAAGTTAGACTATAGTCTTACGGATATCTAATGATGCCACCATCAAAGTCATGTTTTGCACACTGTGGTTTTTACAAAATTTGCACTCGATAAAATCTAATATCTTCTTTTCTACAGGGTAAGGACCCATCCCAGGCAGTGAATATAGCAGTTTCTAGTCGAGCTCTTTTTGACACGGGTATCAACTATGATTGGACAGAAGAACCAGGAAAGTTCTCTGACTATTTAGATGGGATCATGAGAACTGAAGCTGACCCTTTCCCGCCTGGCGCAGCATTTCCTTTCATCCAGGTAAGTTATAAGTTTAGCACACATGTTTACATGAAAAGGGAGTTAACAACTTTCCTGGTAATTATTATGTGCTACAGCATACTAATACAGACAGTATTATAATACTTGCGTAATAGCTCAATAGGCAGAAAATATAATATTATGTAAAGGAATAGGTCATCAGAGTTGAATTCCTGCGTTTTTTGTATGACCTAGTTATTACGGAGTTATAATAAAAAAATTTTTTTTTAGAGTTTACACTATTTTACATCTATAAAATGCATACATTCTGAGAGAGCACATGCTACTGCACACATTGGTATATAAATATGTTTTTAAATCTGAAAAAAACTTCAATTTTGCTACCTTAAAGGTTTACTTGCAACAAAATTCCCATTACAGCTATCTGGTATCAAAAGGTTCACCATGTCTCATTCTGCTGTGATGTAGGTGCAAAATATGTGGAAATGTGATTACAAGCTTTTAAAAACTAAAAAACGAACAGATAATTGCAGCCATCACAAAAACGTCATAGTTTGGAATCTCTTTATTTCGATGACGTTCTCAAACATTTTAGTTGTTGTTCTGACACGTGATATTATCTCGGAAATTGAAAGTCCAATAAAAGGCTCAGTATAAAGTGACCTGTAGCACTAGTTTATGACAAACACTTAGGGTTCTATCAAAAAGCCCGTATCAAATATAGATGCTCTCTACTTCACAGTTTAGTTTTGGCTTGGTCTAATCATCTAGTCGTAATCTGATCATGCGACCCATACTTCCTGCCAAACAGCTCAACCAATTTTTTCTGCGTTTTCGACTGTCACAGGTGACCAACAGGCTCCTCATGTTTGTCAGAGGATGATATGCACTCCTTTGAGCTAAAGTTAAAAAATTAAACGAGTTTTTACGGTAGTCTTTGGGATATCAGTGCTCAAAGTGACAGCATTATGATGATGATGAAATAGACACATAAAGAGCATAGACATGGCTTTACTGAATGCGTGAAGTATATTTGTGAAAATATTTTGATGATTGTGTTTGCATGAAAATGTAAACAGAAGCCATCGTGTTCAACTGTGTCCCATTTGAGCTGTTTTGGAAAATGATTCAAATCTACGGTATTTTCGTGATTAACTGTTCGTTTTTGAGCTTTTAAGAGCTTGTAATCACATTTCCACATATTTGGCACCTGCAACACAACAGAGTAAGACATGAGGAATATTTTAATACCAAAAAACTATAATGGGAATTTAATTGCAAGTCAACCTTTAAGGCTATGGACTATACATTGTTACCATTTGACATATTGTCCTTTGTAAAATCTTGATTAAGATAGCCTAAGATTCAACACAAAAATAGATCCTACTAACAGCTGTATTTCATTCACACAAAAAATTACATTTGACTGAAGCAAAGTTGTCTTATTTACGGCGAGTAACTGCAATAGACTTTGCCATTGTCATATCTCTAAAGGTGCAAGCACTCTAGGCAATTTTATCTCATGCGTCATGAGGAGTGCAGAGATAACACTGGCGTGTGCTTAAACACACTTGAGCGATTCATTAGCAAACCATAACATGGGCATGCTCACAATGTGTGTTGTTCAATGGGCACGTTCTTGTGGCGTTCAGGGATGGAATTGGTCTTATTAAATTCATGAACAATTCAGTATTCCTTTTCATGATGTTTCAATCGTAACAAAATAGCAAAAGGTTGTTGCTGTTTGTTGGTAAACATTGTTACGAAAAAATCGAAGCCATAGAATTGCATTCTGGGAAAAACCAACCAATTGAAATGCATTTCTTTGATAAATTTGTGATAGAGAATGTTTATTGCTCTACATTAGCTCGCTGAGCGAGTTCTAGCACAGATTAGCACCACACAGCGTGATATCACACTGAGTATCGCCTAGTGTGTTTGAACCTTAACTCTCTGGCTAGTGCGTCAAAACCGAATACTGGCCACACCATCATAATTATTCAGCCATTGTGCCAAAGTGAATCATACAAACAATTTGACTTAAATATTGGAAGTATTGACTGTACGAACTCATGATGTTTATAAATATCTCAAATATACATGTGTATTCTGTTTAGTGTCTAGTTTAGTGTTAAGTTTAGTCAAATTATTCAAATACAAACACAACTCTTTTTTATAAAAGTTTTGCTACATGTCATCTCTTTTAAATTTAATAAGTTAGCATTCTTCTTAGACAAATCCCTAGAACCTCATTAGACATTTTGCGTGAAGTTTATCACACATTTTGTTGTACATATACAGTGATTTTTTGGTGATACGAGTTTTTACCAGCTTTAAAATAAACAGATAAAATGAACTTTCAAATAAACAGGTAAAACATAGCGTTGATTATTATGTCAGTCATTTTCTTATGCAACTATTATTATTAGTTATAAACTTATTATTAGTGATAAATCAATCCTATATATAAGTCAATCCTCTTGCACTTTTAATCAATTGTTGGGAAGACGGGTTAATAATTATTATTTGTTAGGATCAGCAGAGTTGTCATCTATCGAATTCCATTTAAATTTTGCTACAGAGTTTTTGTGAATATCATACCTGGTCGTAATGGCTGCAATAATAATTCAGCCAGGCGCAAGCAGTGAATAAATTATTGATAACGAATTTTAGATAATTATTAAAGATAAGCATGTTTTTTTATTATAAGCCATTATTATAAACTGCTGAATATTACATATGTTTTTTAGCCAGTTCTTCTGAGTCTTATTTGACTTCCCTGACAGTAGAGTGAACCTTTATAGGATTTATAGATACATTAACATACTGCAAGACAAATTTTGCTTTTAGCGATATTTTTTGGCCACTCAAACTAACCAATGTTTACTGAAGTTGTAAGACCTGAATTGCTGCAAATACACTACAGCCAAAAACATCACTTACTGCCTGGCTGCGCGAGACTTAAGTCATTTACTAGAATTGCTAGAATAAATATCGCCTGCATGCAGAATGTTTCTTGATCACTTTTGCTGCAGGTTGAAATTCAATTGCTACTTTTGATCCGGCCAAAGTTTAATTGTGGTTTGAAGGAATGTGACTTGGTAGCTCCAGTTTCGCAAAGAACTCTCAGTAAATCGCCTTGTCTCTTCCGATTTTCACCCTCTTGTATCATGCATCTACAATCTTACTGTTTGAGCGTAGAATGTGATGAATTCGCCGGATTTAACCTGCTTATAGACATGTAATAAGTTGATTCACTGGAACTCCACTGGCACATCCTTATTGCTCTCTAAAAATCCTTGTTATTGATGATGAAAGCGGAACTTTAATAGGCTTTACGTGATACAAGGTCACGTACTACCATATGTTTTTGCGCAATACATGTATTAATATTAATCTGTCAGACTGAATAGTTTTGTTGAGCTTGCTAAGAGTTCCTAAGTTATGTACTTGTGTTGTATTTCACAACTGTCGGTGTCGTTTATCTGAGTGGCTTGTCAATCTTGATTAATGGTTTATAAACGTCATATAAACATTCCTTATCACACTCTGCCACTTCAGAGGAGACATTATCAAAACTATATCAAGAGTTGTCTGCTTTCGAAAAACAATGTTGGCCTCATCTCCTATCCAGTTGGTTAGGCTGAGACATGTGAATCAATAACAACTTTATCTGTTGGGAATTTCTGCAAATGAATACAAGTTTGGTTTTGTACAAACTAGAAATATTTGTTTTAAGGTGTGAAATTTATACACAGTTCACTCTAACATGCTCAACTGTCGAGTTCCAAATTGAAGATCTGTTACACGCAGCTCCGTAGCCAGCAATGGTAGTTTTAGCGATGCATCAATTTTTGCAGTTCTTCTGGCTCCCCGCGATATGTGACTGAGGGACTGACAACTCCCACGATATGTGGAAATCCGTGAAATAAAATAAACTCGTATCTAATAAAGCTACTTTTTTCATAAATTGTAAGCAGTTTTTTTAAAGATCCATTAGATAATTGTGTGTCAAGGTCATTTAAAATACACGATGAAGGTCGTTACACGTACTTAGCACTTTTACACTTCACAAAATGTAACAAGACTATCAAGGAACTGCAGTGACGGCCATCACAATAGGCCTTGTCGATTCATACCAGGCAGGAGTAGGAGTATGAGAGAGATCTATGTAATGTGGTTTTTATTTTTATATACTGAAGTCGCGAAGGCTGAACTGCAATGTAGCAAGCGATTACTTTATATAAACATTGGAAATTCAACAATTTTAGGAGTTTGCTTGCCCTGCCTGTTTTTCTAAACGAGATAGGACAACTTCTTCTAATTCCGTTTCCAAAACCATTGGTATTGATGGAGCTTCAAGCCAAAATAAAATGGTTACTATTTATTTTGTTAATGCTTCTTCACACAGTTCTGATCATTCAGTCTACAATCTGTGGCTTTTTCTTGGAAAACAAAGGTACATGAAGATTTGTGCTGCAGCAGTTAGTGGAAAAAAATGTTAATTTTTATTTTGATACATTTAATATTTGCCAACCACTTTGTGAAATATTCACTTGAATATTTTGGGAACTCCAGACACTCGGTGAATGTTTTGATGGTAAAAATAGGTAGTTGTTTAGTAAACAGCTAACTGATATATTGTGGATAGTTTTCTCTTGTTGTCTACACAACACAGAATTAATATCTAGATGTTGTTGCATTTTACTCGATGTTAGGAATAGAAAACCGTATACTTTTTATTGCACTCATGAACTGAAATATCTAAAAATCTGTTGGTTCAAAGTGTTGGTAAAAACTCATGATGTTTCTTAATAAATACAATTTATAGACTAACACATTTTTATTAAAGCAAAAGTACAGCATTGAGCATTTAAATGGTGTGATCAGCTCACTTTAGTGGAGTTATTTAGCTCTAGCTTATTTATAAGATCTGATATGGAAGCCTTCTGATAGTGGCTAATTTTCAAAGCTACTTATATATAAGTCTCCTTCATTATTTTTAGTGTAGGTTTAGGCCATTATAGGTACTGTTGGACCATGTTCAAGTGAAATGGTCTATCAACACCTTGTTGTTAGGCAGAGTCTTCCATGTAGAATCACCAAGTTTCATGACATTTGACACCTAAAAATTAAGGTCATCTGATGTATCAGGTTTGTAATAACTAGTTAAAATGTGCCCTCATAGTCGGCGACGGTTTAAAAACAACTGCAGTCATGAAAAATCGTTTGATGATGTTTATGAAAATTGCATGCTTTTGTTTATGAAATACTACCATTTGCTGCAACTCACGTGATAGTTGATCATGATTGACAAATTCCATCCATATATTGTCAAGATATTTTCTTTCATGGAACACACAAACTCTTTGAAAGTGTAGTGTTATTAAAAATCATTAAAGAAGCTTCAAGTGAAGGTCGTTTTTCACCTACAGGTACTGTCTCATATGAACCTATGGTTCTATTGGCAGGCACTGTTTTATGTAAACCTATGGTTCTATTGGTAGTCACTGTCTCATTTAAACATGGTTCTACTGACATGCACTGTCTCATGTAAACATATGGTTCTGTGGACAGGCACTGGCTCATGTTAACCCCTGGTTCTATTGACAAGTATTAGGTTCTATTGCACACGGTAGTGTGTGTGTGCGTGTGTGTGTTTATTTTATCAACATGAACAATACAGAAAAAGAAATTGCATATTAGTAAATACATTATATCAGGTTAAATACAAATTACTGAAAAAATGAAAAAAACTATAGCAAAATTCACTCAACCTGAGCACGAGATAATGATGACGGAGCCATAGGTGCACTGTAGCAATATGTAAACATATGGTTCTATTGGTAGGCACTGTCTTATGTAAATCTATGGTTTTATTGGCAGGCACTGTCTTATGTAAACCTATCATGCTATTGGCAGGCACTGTCTCATGTAAACTTATGGTTCTATCGGTAGGCACTGTCTCATGTAAACTTATGGTTCTATTGACAAGCACTGTCTTATGTAAACCTATCATTCTATTGGCAGGCACTGTCTCATGTAAACTTATGGTTCTATCGGTAGGCACTGTCTTATGTAAATCTATGGTTCTATTGGCAGGCACTGTCTTATGTAAACCTATCATTCTATTGGCAGGCACTGTCTCATGTAAACTTATGGTTCTATCGGTAGGCACTGTCTCATGTAAACTTATGGTTCTATTGACAAGCACTGTATCATGTTAACCTATGGTTATGTTGGCAGGCGTTGTCTCATATAAACATATGACTCTATCGGTAGGCACTGTCTAATGTAAATCTATGGTTTTCTTGACAAGCACTGTCTCATGTAAACCTAGGGCTATATTGACAAGCGCTGTATGATGTTAACCTATGGTTGTGTTGGCAGGCGCAGTCTCATGTAAACTATGGTTTTGTTGGCAGGCATTGTCTCATGTCAACATATGGTTATGTTGGCAGGCATTGTCTCATGTAAACTATGGTTATGTTGGCAGGCATTGTCTCAGGTGAACAAATGTCTTCTTGCCATAAACCCAACAGAGCAGGAACGCTTCAATGTAATATTGATGAGTCATAACCATGCTCATGTCGGAATCAAACTCATCAACTCCATCAACCACCATGGTGAGTCGCTTGTATTGAACTTTTATTCACCTTAATAGCGAGCCCCCAACCATGAAATGTAAAAGAGGCTAAACGTTTGAACTGTTTTCAGATCCATTTATATATACAAGTGAATTGTTATGTTAGTTGTTATGTTTGCGGTTCTATGTTCTACTGGTATACTGCTCAATTAATTCTCATCTTAGAATTCAAAAGATTTGAGTTTCCTGCATACACCTCCCGGTGCTCAAAAAAAAACTTTTTTCAAAATAGCTATTTTAAAATGAATATCTGATGGAATATTTTGGGGTGTTTAGTCCTGCCCGTATTCACAAATTTGAGGTCATATTATTCATGTTGCGTTCACTCATACAAAAGGCAATGTAGTAGTTTCTATTTAAAGTTTGCCAATGAGTGTCAAACGATTAAAGTTTAGTATAGGCTAGTGCTGCACGATATCTTTGCATGTACATTTGATTATTTGGTCTTAAAGTATATCGAATATTGAAAAATATCGAACATTGGAGTTGTCTTCTATCGATATATAGTGTTAGGCTTTAACATGAACGATATGAAAGAATATTGGTCAATATTGGTTAAAAACAGGATTTGTCCCCTCTTTACAATAAGGAGAGTGGACAACTCCAGTTTTGCAAATAAAACACGCCAAATCGATATTCATATCGATTTGAAAACTGACCAAATATAAAATCATCCACTGAAATATATCGTCACATCGAATGATATCGTCTTACCATGCAGCACTAGCATAGGCTGAAATTGTTGGCTATATTGAAGGCCTTCAACCTTATCATGTTGTTAAATAATTGGAATGTTGTGAAGATTGTGTCACAGCTTTTATCTGTATTGTGTTGAAACCTTCCAGGTTTTGTTCACAGTAACATAGTTCCAGACATTTACTAGATAAGACCATCATATATGCAACATGACAAAGCTTGTATAAAGCACAGAATCTTTTGTTAATGAAAAAATAAACACATTTTTCCTGAAGCTGTAAGCATTGCTAAAAAGCTGTATCTGGCTATCTCATAGTAGCTAGAAAGCTAGTAATGTAACACTTTCCATAACTGATGTATTATGGCTGGTTTGCATCTCTCAATATGTAGGGTTTTCCCCGGGTATACTCGTCCCCGTCTGGTGATCTAAGATTCCAGCATGGTTTTGTGTTTTTTCGATAGTGTGTTTCAGCTGTTTTTAGTTTAGCTGCGTGCGAGCAATGTTATACAGCCCCTCAAGGATAGCCGACGGCTCTCATATGGGTGGGGTTTAATGATAGAGCTCTGTTGGGATGAACCCAAACACGGCACCCGAACGAACAAATATGCTGAATAAAAGCCCCTTGTAAATTTACAAATATTATGAACTATAGTGGTTATTTTACTTATCTGTTGAATTCATTTTGTTGTCAAATAAATATAGTATCCCAATATTGTCACCATTATAATCAGTCAGTTGCTATTCGCAAGCATTCGTGATATTAATAGTCACAATCGTAAAATAGCCCAAATTCGGTTTTGTATTTAGATTTTGAATATGAAAACTACACTGCACAGCTTTGCCTGCTGTCCCATCTTATTGACCAGGTAAAACAATGTGACAACGATGAAAGACTTTGCCATTTTATATTAGGGGTGGCAAAATATTAATCGAAAACTAGGAAAAAAGGCAGTTGTTCGGGTAATTTCGCGTAAATTATATTCAACTATAAGCATATACTACGACCTTTAACAATTTTAAAATTACTAAAAGAAGGTAATTTGAAATGTTTTATTTTGCATGGTTTCATTATTTTGGTTAGGTATCACCCCTACATTGTAGAAATTCAAGGTTTGCTATTGTGAACCGCGGAGTTTACTGACTGAATGAGCTGATGAAATGATAACAGCGAGTCGTGTTTTCACACACCTAACAAGGCAACGCGACCGCCCTGCAAGAGTCGTGTTTGCTCCGAAACCCAGGCTAGCACAATCCTCACAGGGCTCCATCATTAAACCCCGCCCTTATGATAGCCGTCGGCTATCCTTGGGGGGCTGTATATCATTGGTGCGAGTCATTGAATAGGATGCAATTGTCAACAGGTAGTTGTTCCTCTTTTGGTATGGCATATCATGGCCATAGTTGATCCACATTTCATTTTTAGACAAGTCCTGTAGGTTTAATCTTGGCATTGCCCATTTGACTCCTTAGAACCTTAATGACAACATTTTTATCTAATTGGGTGTCTGGTGGAGTGCATGGCATGGTACTCCAATTTTTTACTTTTGTAGTTCCTTAGTGAACTGTGCAGATTGCATCTGTTTGTTTTTTGGTAGATGCGCTGGTGGGGTTTGTGTAACATTTACCTTGGTTCATAACTGCTATCCATTTAGCAATTCACTTGGTAAAAATCTATACTCGGATGCTTCTCTGGGTGCTAGTAAGGACTTCTTCAGTGCTTGTTTGAATGTTTAAACCAATCGCTCATAAACCTACCAAGATGACATGGTGCCCTATTAAGATGTACAATTCTTCACTATTTACAACATTGTTGAAACTCTTCCGATATGATGTGAAACTATTTATGCTGTCCGAAACGATGATGTGAGAGTACTCAAGTGTGCAAAGTCAGTCTACGTAATGCTAGTAGTCATTTTTATGGACCTGCCAGTAACAGCCAGTTCATTCCCATGAAGTCTATGGTATGATCAATGTGGACATGACTTCATGGTCTCTTCAGTATCATCCGAGGGTGAATAGGCAGTTTCTGGTCTGTTTTGGGGTGCCATGCGGTGTCACATTGTTATATGGTATTTGTGACGTCTTGGCCAGTGGAAACTGCTGTTGTAGCTAGTTATTTCATTCATTGTATACCAAAATTTTGCAGATGTATCAGTTCAAAAACTGTCTCTGTTGAGTTCGAGTGATCCTCATTCTGAATCCATAAAGTAGACAGTTGTTCTCTACAGTGAGAGAGGCTTCTAAAAATCATTGAAGGTTGACCCTTCCACCTTTTTTCTACCCCAGTTATTTGACCTCTTAGGTGGCCATCCATCTCTCATATATCTTGTCACTGCACTGAATATTGCATATTTTGCTCTCACATCCAGTCCAATAGAAAGTTTGCTGAAAGAGTGTGCTTATATGATTCAATGTTTTCTGGTAAACAATGGTATATTGGTACCAACTGAAAATGAAGGACTATTTTGCTGGTCTGCTAGCTAGCATTGCTTTGTCATGTAAACAGTGCTAATAGTGGCTTGTGATATGTGACCAGCACAAACTTCCATTCACATGAAGTATGGTGAAACCTGTTTAGTGCAAAATGATGAGGCATCCTTCTGTAGCTGACTGACATCATCGAGCGAGCGTCAGTTAGAGTTTTGCTGGCATATGTTACAGATCATTTTGTACCATCTTTATATTGATGAAATACTACCACCTTTATCCCATGGCTGATGCGGCCTCAGGATATTAATGGCTATAGGAGGATTGTAGTTAGCCCAGACCATACCACCAAAGATAATCTCCTCCAGTTTCTCAAAGATTCTCTGTGGATTAGACATCTAATGTCAATTTTATCTCTTGGAGCACTCTCTGTAAGGGTACTGTAACTGCTCCCCTGGATTTTGTTGCGTATGATACACTGATGTTGGGATGTATATATGTAGCTTTATTTATACACACCACAGAACACCTTGAAACTTATTGCACCTTTCCAGAAGAGAGTTAGTTACGTACTTGTAGACACTCCGTATACTTGCATATAAAATACTTGCAGAATATATGTATAATATGCTTGAATAATATGAGTAAGATGTAATCGATTGTCACTGTCAGATATAAAATATATATGTAAGAAATATGTAAAGCCAGAGAACTCACATCTTGACAGTTGAGGCTCTGGTGTAAAAGTGATAAAGACGAGCACTTGCTCACAAAATACAGTGTTGAAAATTCTAGAAAGATTGATTCACTGGGTAAAAATTAGCCAAAATAATATGATTGCAGCAGTGATATCACAAAGGTAGCAGCGTGTCTCAACAGGAACTTTATTCATTAAAATAATATTGCTTGTATTTTGAAACTCTTTTGAATCATCGCACTTCTTTGTGCTGTGGCTATTTCTAATTCTAATTCTGGCAGTCTTCTGTAGGATAAACAATCAAATCGAATAACAAGGGTGATAGAAATGTTATTAGAAGTTTCTGGAAACGTTACAGGTACCAGTGCTTTTGAAGCATGCTTTTTCCCAGCAGTCAAAATTTGTGTTGCCTTACGGCTTCACTCCTTCTGCTGCACTAGTTACACTTCCATTGTTGTGACTGTTCATACGGCTGTTATATTTTCTTATTCATTAATTTATCTGCTTGTCAGTGGTTTACACAGTGAAGCTATTCCAAATTACTTCAAATATATACACTGCCTTTCCATGACGCGCATAATTTGGAAATTTGAGCCAATTCGCAAGTTATCTGCATCATGGAAACGGCATAAATCCGCGAGTTTGGCGATCCGCAAAACTTTATCGAATCCATCGTGCTTGCAAATCATGGAAACAGCACTTGCGATTAATGCACATTAGAATATCGATATCTATTACATTAAAAACATGTTCACGCTTCAGTCGTTTTTATTTCGATTTTAGCAGTCTCGATGCCTCCTTTTAGCAGCCAATGTTCCGAACGATTGCTGCTAAGCTTAGTGCGACAAGATTGCCTAGCTATTTATAGAGTCATTAATTAAACTAATACTTGACCTATGGGGTCAAGCGCTGGCGTTAAATCATCGGCAGGTGTTTATTGAAACGTTGACTGCAAAGTAACTCAACTTGCGAATCATTCGAATTATGTGAATCATGTGAATTATGTGAGTCATGGAAACATAGTGATAGTAGCTGAATGCCTAGCATTGTGCAGGTAAAATTATAACCTAATGAACTTGATTAACTGCGAAGCTAGTCTAAGATAGATATAAACTCTGTCTATATTCTAAATTTAGCATAGCCTAATTTACTATAATAGCTGTAAAGCCAACTTGTGGTTGCTGAGTTGACCAGTAGTATTTTCACATGTGTTGCATAAGTATTTGCTTTACTATTACATAGCCTGACAAGGACAGTGTAGTGTATTGGGTTACCTCAACAGCCTGTTTCCAGTTCAAATCCAGTGCGAAGTGGTTTTTTCATTCCTAAAACTTGATCGCTATACCTGTACAAAAAACAGACGTCAGACCAGCACTGAGATTCATATACAGTCATACTTCGACTTACGAGCTTAATGCGTTCCGAGACTGAGCTCGTATGTCAATTTACTCGCATGTTGGTGCAATTTATTTATATATAGAACAATTAAATATATATTAATTGGTTTCTATACTCTAAAAAATGCAAATAAAACACTCAAAACAAGATATTGTAACAGAAAAAGCATGTTGGTTATTGACCTAACTTACCACATGCTTTCAAAAAGCAACAAATAAAACACAATGCAAGGAAATGTGATTAATTAAAAAGGTAAAATTAAATACATACAGTAGCAGCTAACGCTAGCATTTGCCAGGGAGGGAGATATAAGTGTTATTCTGCTTTACAACAGTTGAATTTGATAAATTTGGATTTTATCAAAGTCTTAAAAAACAAACTTAAAAGCAAACCTAAAAGCAAACTTTCATTTTTCGTAATTAAAATTTCTTCGGCGTTCATGATTGGAAGTTTCTCGCTGGTTAGCTAATTTTTCCTTTGTTTTCGCTTTCACGACTAGCCGGCCGTTTTAAGATAAACCTATCTAAGGACGTTTGCCTTTGTCGCCCTTTTAACGTGTTGCGATTAGAACGAACACTGGTGTCGTCACAAAGGGTTAATGCACGACCACTAGCCAACTTGTCCGAAAGTCTATTTTTATAGTTAGCACCGGCCTTTTCATATAGACCTTTTCGCCTTTATTGAAACATCGTTTCAGTTACGCTGTCACCGGCCAATTGTTTACTTTCATGTTTTCCAATGCCTGAGCAGTCTCTCCATCAGCGGTCGTGAAGATCGCTGCGTCGTTTAGAAACGCATTATGGTTAGTCCTTTTGCAAACTAAATGCCCTGAAAATAACCCTTCGGTTTGATAATTGTAGATGTATTTCTGTCATATTGCTGAGCTAGATCAATCACGCATACACATTTCGCATATTTTACAATAATTTTCCGTTTAATATCAATTGTTATCATTTGCTTTTTCTTTCCATTATCTTTCATTTTACTGGCAAACTTTCGGTCTACGCACCGTACTTTTAATTCACATAGTTCTGCACTGATAATTGCGCGCAGAAAACACGGTACAAAAGTATAACCTGAGTAGTTGAAAAATACAGAGTGATGCTGTTCTCATAAAACACCTCCGGCATACTTTGCAACTGACTCACGTGCTCGTATCTCAAACATTGCTCGTAAGTTAGTGCTAAAACTTGCTTAAAAGCTGGCTCGTATCTCAAGTTTCTCGTACGTTAGAGCACTCGTAAGTTGAAGTATTACTGTACCGTAAAACCTGTATGCGAACCCCGTCTTTATTTGAACGCTACCACTATTTGAACGCCACCTCTATTTGGACGTCACTTCTATTTGAACGCCACCTCTATTTGACCGTCACTTCTATTTGAACGCCACCTCTATTTGACCGTCACTTCTATTTGAATGCTACCTATATTTGAACGACACATATATTTGAACGCCACCTTTATTTGAATGCCACCTCTATTTGAGTGCCATTATGAGAGAAAAGTTGAAAAATAGAATGCCACCATTTAATTGAATGTCACTTCTATTTGAGCACTACTTTTATTTGACTACCACTTCTATTTGACCGATACTATTTGGCATTCTTAATCTTTACGAACCCATAATAACAATGGATCAGTAGAAAGGTGTCAGCAAAAACCCTTTTTTTAATAATGATTTGGTTTTATTAATAATAGTTACGTCATTCATTGTTTCTGTTCGTATCGAAATCCGTTTTTCAACTCTACATTTTAAGGTTTTTCATTAAAAACTGATTGCAACGTGATAGAAATAATTAGCAACTGTATCAGGCTAGTAGTAGTCTTTTAACGCGGTCTTGATACTTCGATGTATGTGTTAAAAAGTTTTCACATTAATGATAGAAAATTTGCCACCATGTATTGTAAGACTAAAATTGTGAGGTTATTTTGATTACACCGCGATTTCTCTTTATTTGTGCTAGAAGTTTTTATTCAATATGGCGTCACGTAAAAGTTTTGCTCAGATTGCTCTGCTAAAAAGCTGGTTTGACGCTAATATCTACTATCTCAACTGTGCGAAAAAAGGGTTGAGGTCTAAAGATGTGGTGCAAGCGATTGAACAGCAAGAAGAATATGATATCAGAACGGTTATAATCAGAACGCAACTGATCGAGCAAACGATGTTAATATAGTTGTTTTAGAAGGGTTAATATTTGTTTTAAATGGTAATCTTTGTTTTAAAATGTATTGTAAAATGTTTTGTTGCTGCATGTATTATAATTATGGTTTGTTTATGTTACTTGTTCTCGAAAATCTATTTGTAGCATATGATAGATTATTTTTATAAAACTTATAAATCTGCAGATTTATAGCATATTATTTCATAGGATGATTGTGGTAATCTGAACTCAGCTTACACTGGATCGGCTCTCGGAATTCCTGTTCTGTTGCACATAAAAGCCAGTTTTGGCTGCAAACTGTAAATCGATTGCAAATTACAAGCAACATATCAACTGGTAGAGACATGTATCAACTTCTCCATGTATATTTATTTAAATGTCGACTTGCAATAAAATTCACATCACAGTTATTTAGGATCAAAAAATTCACCATCTCTTACTCTGCTGTGTTGTAGGTGCAAAATATGTGGAAATGTGATTACAAACTCCAAAAGCTCCAAAACGAACAGTTAATCGCAGCCATCACGAAACCGGCGTATATTGGAATCAATTTATTTTTCTGACGTAATCAAACGATTTGGATATTGTTCTCATGTGAATTGAAAGGACAATGAAAGGCTCAACATAAAACTTCTCGCAGCACTATTTTATAAAAAACACTTTGGGTTTTGCCCAAGAGCCCTTACCAAATATAGATGCTCGCTAGTTTACAGTTTTGTTTCGACTTGGTCTAATTATCTAGTCATAATTTGATCATGTGACCTGTGCTTCCTTCCAAACCGCGAGAATAATTTCTGCAGCATTTTTAACTATCACAGGTGGCCAACAGGCTCGTCATATTTATCAGAGGATGATATGCACTCCTTCGAGCTAAGGTTAAAAAATTAAATGAAAGATATCAGTGCTCAAAGTGACAGCATTAAAATGATGATGAAATAGATGCGCAAGGACAATATACATGGTTTCATTGATTGTGTGAAGTATATTTGTGAAAATAATTTGACGAATGAGGTTGCATGAAAGTGTAAACAGAAGCCATCTTGTTCAGCTACGTCTCATTTGAGCCGTTTTGGAAAGGGATTCTAAGCTACGGCAGTTTCGTAATGGCTGCGACTAACTGTTCGTTTTTGTGCTTTTAAGAGCTTGTAATCACATTTCTACATCGTTGAACCTACAACACAACAGAGTGAGACATGGTGAATTTCTTGATACCAAATAACTGTAATCTGAATTTTGTTGCTAGTCAACCTTTAAGGATCTACAAGTTAGAGAAAAATTGGTAAATCTTTTGCATCTAACAGGGTTAATGTTGCACTGCCTAAAGGTGTAAACACACTAGGCGATTTTATCGCGAGCGTCATGAGGAGGGCGGAGATATCGCTTGTGTGTGCATAAACACACTTGAGCGATTCACTAGCAAGCGATATAATGGGCACACCCACAAACTGCCAATAAAATTCCGTATCATTGGTTTCTTCGGAGTTGTTAATAAATTTAGGTCAGTCAATATGGCGCCGTCTAGGCGACAAACGTAAACAACTTACGCAATTGTTACTAAACCTACAACTTACGCAATTGTTACTAAACCTATCTCACTTTCACGGATTGTACACTGCCTACACTACAAGGAGACATAAGAAAAAACGATTATTGCATTTTAACTGTAATATTTTTTACTATTTTTATACATATTTTATTTTGTAGTGGTTTTTTATATTTAAGCCTTATGTATTAAATATTTACCGTTCTCAAGATGGTCAACCTTCGCAACGATTGACTCCAAATGTTGGTTTTCAACTTGGATTTTTTGTAATTTTTGTTTGTTATGGTGCACAGGACTGGGAGTGCTATTATTAAATTTATGAACAATTCAGTGTTCGTTCTGAAGATGTTTCAATATTAACAAAATAGCAAATTGTCGCTGCTGTGCGTTGGTGAACATCGATAAGAAATAATTACCCGCCATAAAATTGCATTCTGGTAAAATCCAACCAATCGAAATGCATCTCGTTAGCGATAAAGTTGTGCAGAGAAAGTCTAACGTTATCGCTCTGGATGAGCACGCCGGGTGAATTCTAGCGCAGTTTAGCGCCACACAGCGCAATATCGCTCTAAATATCGCCTAGTGTGTTTATACCTTAAAGGAGACTGCAAAATATAGGCGACTTTCACTTCACCAGTAAAAGGATTAAATATATCTTTTCAACATCCTGCCGAGGTGTTTGAAAAATAACACACCACCCTTTATTCGAATGTCACCTTTGAGAAAACATCACCCCAAGAGAAGGGTCGAAAAATAAAGCACCACTGCATTCGAATAAAGGTTTTACAGTATATAGATATAACACCTAAATTATGCATAAATCACTTTGCCGTATATGCTGCCTTTTAACCTTCATGGTTTATTTCACAGAAATAGTCTCTCACACATATTCTAGCAAGCCCTTTATATACATAACATGGCTAGAAAGCTAGTATGAAGCAAACAACATTTTATCAATAACATTAGCACAGTTACCTGTTAGCTGTAAGCTACACTAGAAAGCTATATCTGACTTTCTCAGCAGCTAGAAAGCTAATTATGTAACACAGCAGCCCAACACATAAGCACCATCCCATAGTAGCATTCCCTACTATCCCTTTTAAGCATTGTGATTGATTGTTTGATCACAAGGATTTATTCACTAGCTTCATTTCCTTAAAAAGATGAAAAAGAGTTGAATCATACCCTATCAACCATATCCTCGCTATATCTGCATTTGTCTGCTCATTCAATGACTTCAGTCTAACATCCATGATTAACTTTATGTCCTTTGGTTGGTATATTTTGAGTATAGATAGTTTGTGTTGAAGCTCTACAAACTAGTTTCATGCTCAATTTCAGGATACTTTGCATGACCAGTATTTGTTGTCAATCAAGTAGCAAACATCTCCGAGTATGATTATATGCCATGAGGTTTTCATAGGCAAGCACTTGTTTCAACCCTCGGACTGCAACAGCTAAAATCCTACAGACCTTCCTGGTTGATGAACTATTCTTTAGTCCTTTGTGATATGAGAGATTCAATGTTGACTTTGTCATGGATGTAACAACGATGATAGAGAGCTTATATATATATTAGGTCTCCTAGCACTTTGAAGCCTAACCTTGTATACACAAGCAGGTTCCCCTCATTCTAGACTGCATTAACAACTTTCAATTGACTGTGAAAGCACTCTGGATAGCACAATTTATTTTTAACTGAATTTTCGATTGCAGAAGCATGCTGGCACGACCCAATGAAAAAATAAATTGAATGGAAAAAATAGTTTTTGTTACACTATTTTAAAGAAGTAGTGTTTTAGAGCTAGCTGAAGAAACATAATGACCGCAATACAATGAGTCTGGTAGAAAAGTGTATATTTGTTATGAATAGAAAAATAAATATTTCTAGTGTAAAGCTCTCTATGCTAAGGAAAAAGGGCTTTTTAGGTTTGTCTGTTTCAGATCACTTTCAATTTTTATTCCAGTTTCCGAACATGTTTCAGTACTTATATCACTTCTAATTTGACTGTTACTTTAAATTTTCATCAATCTAGTTATCTTTTGAGCTGTGCACAGCTAGTAGATTAGCCAAGGATAAAATAGCTGCACTCAATTTTCCTCAACTGTGTATTTTTCTGCATTAAAATATATCTACGTCACTGCACATTGCCTGATAGGGTTGAACCGTAGTAAGCACCCCTGGAGTAAAATAGCAGCCTTCTGGCTTGTTCCAAGTGGCCACACGATTAACAGGTGATCACATCTGGCAAAGGAAAGTAGTTGAATATAACACTTTGTTTTATAAGGCAGATTTGGCAATGAGTGTTTTGTTATTTTTTGTCTGGAATAATCTTTTAAATAGCCAATGCTGGTAGTTCGATGAAGCAGTAGAAATTATAATTCTGTGATATTTGCTTCTGGTAGAAAACAGGCTAAGGAATGCTAAATGTTTTGAGTCAGAATAGCTCTGTCATTTGCACAGCTCACTGAAAATTTAACAATATCTCGTGCCTTTTATGACTTTCCTTATTAGTGGTCAGAGGTCTGTTAGTTGGGTGATTCAGCATGCCAGGTAACAACAATAGTTGTTAATATCTGACCCTTTAATTAATAAATAGTCACGTTTACGAGTCTGATGCTTCTCACCAATTCCTACAGAAAATAGTTGCGGAAACATCACTGTTAGATACATGAAGACTTTAAATACCCTCAAGGAATAAAATTGCATAGGTTTAGATGAGTGCATCACAATAAACGATACTTTGCCTTTGATGGAGTCTTAGATGAGTTCAGTTTGATGTGATTGGGCATCAAGTGTGGCTAAACTGCTTTTAGATTTGGATTCAATAGTCTGTTCCCAACAGCTATAATTGTTACAACAATGGAAATGGTGTGTAGAGACCGATTCAATCCTTACTGGGATCTGTCAACTTTCTTTATTACAGTAAATAAATCTATTTCAACAGTTTTACTGCTACGTGTCTATATAGCAGTGGTCGCTCTTATTTTCCGTTCATTCCTCCTGCCATGTCTGTCTAACTTGCTTGTGACTTGGCACTCATTTTCTAGCGTTATCTTTGGATGGCTATTCAGCGGACGGCTTATCACATTGTTAAAGGTAACTCGTGATTAGAAGTTCTGCTGAGCTCAGCAATTGCAATTTAGCGCAGTTCCTCAGTTTATGAGATGTCCGGGTGGATTAGCCACTTTCCTCATCTGACGCTTGCGAGCCTATAAGCTGGCCACTATTCATTCTAACAATAGCATTGATTAAATACCATGCTTCGGCGTCTCAACATCATTCATTGCGGTGGTTGAAACACCCCGCTCGCATCGATTTTGTTTGCATTAAAGCTAAGCACGTACTCACATTGCTGAGCTCGGCAAACGCAACTTTACACAGCTTGCTAGCTCATCAGAATTGCGGGCGGAGTAGCCAAGCCCCTGATCTGAAGGTTGTAGGTGTATGAACTCCTCTATATTGATTTAAAATATTACTTACTAAGCTTTGGTTCCTTTAGCGTGTTTTGTTTCGGTTGGTTGTTACTACCCTCATCAATCAGCCCTCTGTGAAAGCTAATCAAATGAGCTTAGCAACAAAAGCTAGCTATGTGGTATATAAGGAGGAAACTGGCCGCTGGGTGGTTATGTTCGATTAGTAGTTCTACTTGTCAGCACCCTTTGTCAGAGGTTTAGGCTCTATTAACAGCCTGGCTTCCGTCATCGTATTCTGCTTTCTTCGCAACCATGTTCAGCAAGGAGCCATTTAAATAGCATACTTCGTTTTGGTGCTTCTATCTAGGAGACCACAAACCTTTCTTCACCGGCTAGACAGTGTGGGGGCCAAGCAGCCGTGCCGTCATTCTTAACTGAATGCTAGCGGTGGAACCCACACTAGACGGCCACCATTGCTATAGCATGGACTAGCCTTTGCGTACCTATATGGCTGAGTCTGAGTTATATCTGTGGTGAGCTCTGTCTTCTCTTCTCAGCACCAACTCTAGCATCCTCAGAACTGCAAAAGTATCTTCATCTGTTTCTCAGTGGGTTTTACAAAAATATTAGCTTCACTAATAAGTCTAATATGTCATTGATGTTCCAGCTCTTGTTTCAAATGTTGTACTATTTGAGAAAGGTTGATAAGCTACCTTCTGTGTTTTCACAAGGCATGTTTATGACCTTGTCAACTTGGAGTTCTTTGACCAGTGATACTCTTATTCATAGTCAACCATTGATATATTTTAGATCTTTGTAGTTTGTGAATGTTTAGTTTGTCATTAATGGGCTGGTAGTTGGTTAACAGAGTATATTGTAGCGCACCCTATCTTTACAACACTTGAGAATAAATGAGTACAAATGACAAATCATTAGTCTCCCCAGGCAAGTTCATCAACTAGACTTACTAGAGCTAACATTATGCCAGTGTACAGGAACACCTACTTGCAGAAACCAAGAAATACAGAGGAAACAATTGCGACTGATTATATATAACAGACAATACATGTATATAATGTATGGATATGAGTATATGCCAGCAAACATCAGTCGTTGCAGCAATGATATAAACTCCCCCTCAGGATAGGTCACGGCTATCTTGTTGGGGTGTGGCCTAATATCGGCTCTGTTAGGGTGAACCCGAGCATGGCACCAGAACAAGGAAATATGCTTAATAAAGCCCCTTGTAAATTTACAAAGATTATGTACAATGGTGGTTATTTTACTGATCTGTGGGTTTGGTAATGTTGCCAAATAAATATAGTTGCCCAATATTGTCACAGTTATGATCAGTTAGTTGCCATTCACAAGCAATCATGATATTAATAGTCACCATTGTGAAATGGCCCAAATTTGATTTTAGATTTTGAGTATAAAAACTACACTGCATGGCTTTGCCTGCTGTTCCATCTTATTGCTCAGGTCAAACAATGTGACCATGATGAAATACTTTGTCATTTCATGGTAGGGGTGACCAAATAATTAATCAAAAACTAGAGAAAAAAGGCCATTGTTCAGGTAAATTTGGGTAAATTATATTTAACTTCAAGCCAATACAAAAACCCCTGCCAATCCCAAAATTGGAAAAAATAGGTAATTTGAGATGTGTTATTTTCCATGGATCCATTTTTCTGGTTAAGTACTGACCCTGCACGGTAGAAATTCAAGGTTTTTCTATTGTCCCATTCAGTGAACTGCGTGGGTCTACTGACTGAATGAGCTCATTTCTCCACTCAGAAAGTCATCACCGTAGCGAGCCATGCTGAGCATATCACTGAAATTGAAAAAGGAGGGAGACAATTACGTGTTTGCGGGTTACATGTTTTGTTGGTAATATGAAATAAGCTACCTTCGACGATAAATAAATACTCGTACTACTAACCAGAAATCAAGTGGTATCTGCAATCAACGCGTTTCTGCAATGAAGCCTAAACCCAAAAACCTAATTAGGCAACACGACCATTCGCGAGAATTGTGTTACCCGAAACCCAGGCTAGCGCAATCACAACAGAGTTCGATCAACAAACCCCGCTCACATGGATGGCCATGACCAATCCTGAGAGGTTTTTATTTCATCGGTTGCAAGTCAACAGATAGCTTTCGTTTTTTATCTAACTTAAACGACATGACAGATAGTGTGGGTATAGTTTAGGCTTTTTTAGAATGACAATGGCATACAGCTTTGAAATGCGCTTATCTATTTTGGTAAAAGCCATAAAGCTATATTAGCCTGTCTATTATATATATATATATTAGCAACTGTCCTAACACCGTTTCATGGGTATCTATTGCCAGCCCTCTACATCGAAAGAATGTGTCTCACAGGAGGAGCAACCCCTGTCCCACATTATTTAGAAGCCTATAATGTGTCCCTCTTCCTGACGTCATACCCTAATGAAGTGGAGAAGGCTTTAGAGTGTGGTAAGAAGAATGACAGTTTACTTTTTTGGTTCACGGTTGATGTCTTCATATTTGACCTACATATTGGTTGTCTGTCTATTTTAAACTTTCATCAAACTGGATATTACCCAAAGTCTGTAGGCATAAGATAGTTTTTGGTATTAGAGTCAAGGGAAGCTACACAGACTGATTTATTGAGTCATAAGTGTTTCTCAATAGGCATTGTGATGTTGCTTTAATGGCTACTGATCAATGTCCTCACAAAGCTTTTTGAAATCTAGCTGAACACAATGTAGTAATGTTAGTCTGGGTATATTTTGCCTAATATTATAAAACCTCTATTAGAGTGCCACATTTATTTGAATGCCGCCTGTAATAAAATTTCACTCTAGGAGGAAGGTTAAAAATACAGCGCTGCCCTCTATTTGGCAGTCACTTTGACATTCTTTGATCTTTACGAAGCTGTAATAAGAAGTGGTCAGTATAGAAGAGGGTCCACAAAATGGTTCTCATATTGACTCGATCACATCAATAATAATTTTTTGTTGTTTCTGTAACGGTTGCCATGGTTTTAGTGATAGTGTACCTGAGAAGATCGATGGTCAAATCATCCGAACTACACTCTGATTTCAAGTCACCAAGGTCTAAATTCAATCCCTTGTTTTTAGATTCATCCATAATGTGGCTTACAATCTTAGCTGAATGCTTTAAAGCATTTTGATGAAGGATGCAAATGTACTCTGAAAACTTTGAAAGCAACAATATCAAAATGATTAATAACTGTATTTGGCTAATATTTTTATCTCAAAGTAGTTTCCTGTTTAACTTAGTCTGATACTTGTACATATATGAAAACAGTTTAGTAAAAACGCTGAGGCACTTACGTCGCTCCCTCAAAAAGGACTACCATATGTAGGTAACATTATAGCATCATATCATCCGTAAAAAGGTTAAATTCATTTTTCCAAAATTTTTGTGAACTAGTAAAAAAAACAGAGCGCTACTCTCTATATGTTGTTTAACCTTTTCCACACCGTTCCCGTAATCTGACGGGCTGAGAGCGCAGTCTCAGCGCACTAAACCCGTAATTGCCTGTCAGATCTGAGTCTTCGACAGGTATTTTTTAAATTCATTTATTTATTTTAAAAACGGCACTAAAACCTTTAATTAATAATTTGAGGAGTTTTAAAAAATATCATACTATTATTTTGGTGCTATAATTAGTCCCTTCTACGCATGTGCAAAAAGAACACGTTGTTAGAAGTTGAACGTTCTTTTTGGAAAGCTTATCATCATGAATGGACGCGATATTTGAAGCGCTGCTAAAAAGGTTCGTTTACAGGAAGATACCGACTGGTTTGAAAGGGAAGAAGAGGATTTTAGACCAGAAAAATGTGAGGAAGACGATGAAAGTAAAAAAGAAAATCAACAGAATGAATTGGATTGCGAAAGTGAGACTGAAACGGCCGGTGTTGAAACGGCGAATGATGACGGATATCAAAGAGGAGCTAATTTAAAACCAAAAAAATTACATTTTGCTGACAGCCTGGCAGGAGTATAAGTTTGAATTCTTAAACAGGTAAGTGTTTTTATTATTCAAAGCTTTTCAAACATCGGCCATGATAAATGTTATATTTAACGAAACGAATAAATATGGCCTTCAAAAACATTGCGATGCTTCGGAGCCTGTTGATGATAAATATTTGGTGAGTTGCTTGTTTAGTTGTGCATATAGGTATTCTCAAAAATCCTACTCTGTTGCCTTACTGGTCCACATTCCTTTATTATCTACGCTGATTTTTAATCAGTTTAAAAATTGAAAGAAAATTAGAAGCAAGTTTACACTCTATTGACAATTTTGAAGACCCTGCTGGCAATAAATTGTTCAAATTAAAAAATGTTTTTGCCATGGCATGCGACTGGTTCTATCCTGTTTTTCTATCTGATAAATTTATATTTGTAGATGAAAGCTTGCTGGCATGGAAAGGCTGGCTCAACTTCAGACAGCATATTTCATCTAAAGATCTAAATTTGGAATTATGTTATTTGCTTTCCGTTGCTGTCTCTGGCTATGTGCACCAGTCGTCTGTATACATCGTCGATGAGCAAGCTGAATGCACTGGCAGTGGAGTCACTTGTGGAATATTTTTGTGCGAGTCATGTTTTGATCCTTACCATGGTAACTAAATTTATTTACAAATGGTATTTTATTTAGTTTCTGCAAATGCTTCACTGCTTTGTATTGCTAGCTTTTGTACATACATTTGCTAATCCATTGTATTAGTTGTGCATTGGTGTGCTGTATTTGTTGCACACTGCCATCTTCAGAGCAGCAGTCTAATCAAATAGTTCAGTTCTCATATTTTTCTGCAATCTAGCAGTCCATGATTTGCTGTTTCTGCTCATAATAAATGCTGCTTCCTGTCTTTTGCTGCTTCACCAAATGTGTGAATATAGGCTCACGACTTAATTCTTCTTGCACACAACCAGTTAATCTTTGCTGCAGCACACATGAATCTGTGCAATGACTTTATAAGCAAATTTTTTACATGAATCTAGTCTCAAGAAATGCATAAGAATTCAGAGCAAAATATTGTAACTGCGTATATATAGATGTCTAGCTGCAAGGTTTTTGCAAGCTGTGTGGAGGAAAAAATCTCATTCTGCAGGAAAATGTCTCAGCTTCCAGATGCATATTCATTTGCAGTTTTGTGCCAAATTGCGCGAAAGTTGGAGCAACCTTGTCGGATGACTGTCTAGTGTCTAGCGCTGCTTATGGACATGGCGTCTCGAGCATTTCCAATGGCGCTCCCGCTATGCATCGGAGCTCATAACTCCGCTTTCACTGCTCTTGGACGACTAAATGCTTTTGCAAATTGTTGTGAATATATGAATCCATGCAAGAATTATATATACAACATAGCCAATTGCTTTTAGTAAATATAAAATACAATTGAAAATGACGTACAAACATAAAAAACTCGAAGCTTCAACGAATTGCAACTCTTGCAGGTAAGCAAATGCAAGCTGACTACATTAAAAAAGTATCAGCTTGTAGAGAAATTTCTCAGGATTTCTATGCATGTTAATTTATGTAACTACCTCAATTTTGAAGAAAGTTGATGCAGTTTTTACGCAGTGGTGTCGAAGGCTCAAATCGCCATAGTAAATGCATTGGTGCGCTGGGGAATTTCCAGCCGTAAGCCCGCGGTCAGTGTCGTATAGTTTCACAGAGTCCCGTGACCAAGAGCCGGAAACAAAAACGCTTGATTCCAAACAAACCCGATCGACATACTGATCTCTAATGGAATATTCTTACCTCGCTCTCAACATCTCACTCTTTTGCATTTACTTTACGTTTTTACAAAAACGTTATTAGCAGCTTTTTGTAGGAAATTTTGTTTTCTTTTAAATGGTTCATGATACAACAATCAATTTTAAAGTGACTGCTAATGGGAGTAGTTTTTGTTGATTTATGTTGCGACCTCTCCATTATAACTTATATAAAAATAGTAGGCGCGGCCTGTTTGTTTGGAATCGAGCGAGCTCCCGTATACGCTTCTGTTAGTCGCGGGTCTCTGTGAAACTATACGACTCTGCCCGCGGTCGCTAAAGGGTTAAGGCTCTTTATGTCATAGTTTTTGATATATAATGGTAACATAATTATTAGTGAGGTGTGAGAGTTGCAAAACTTTTCTGAACGCCACGCTGCATCTAGTACTGACAACAAATACAGCAGAATCAAACTGCAGCCTCTGTAAGCATACTCTGAAGTAAATGATAAGCTGCCAACCTAAATTTGTCTTTTCATCAGGGTTTGCTGCAGCAGCACTCTCTAATCAAGAAGTGAAAGACAGTGTAAGCGAAGAGCTCAGAGTAGCGTTTGATCTTGACGCTGTACTATTTTCTGCTGAGTCCGAGGTGCACTATAAGACTGGAGGGTTAAAGGCTTTCTTTAAGCATGAAAAGGCAAACAGAAATAAGCTTGTTGAAGAGGTAAGATAAAACAAGGCGCTAGCAAAAATACAAATGGTCTTGAGGAATGCTAAATAGCTGCTTTTTGCTGCTGCCTTGAAAAACAGAAATGATTGCTGTTCTTTTGAGAAATGGATAAACATGATATAATAGGTCTTTCAGGTTCATTGTGTTGTGGTTACATAATTGGGTGTAATGAGGTGTTCAAATGAGTACAAGATTGGGTAGAGTGAATTGGTCAGATAGGTACATGAGTGGGTACAGCTAGATGTTTATATGGCTACACAATTGGGTACAGCGAGACGTTCAATTGTGATTGCGAACCCAGCATAATTGTTGAAAAAATAGGGTAGTTTTTGCCATAACTGTGATACATGGCACACAATAGTGGGTAGAATTACTTGACAGTAGATAGAGCATTTGACAAGACAGCAGCAAAAAACTGTGTCAGGAGATATCCATAACTACATTAATGCTTAAGTTATGGTAACCCAATACTTAGCTTATATCAAACACGTTGATTGTATCCTAAGATGTTATATTGGATTACCATGTCAGTTACATATCGCTGAAAGTGTCATGTATTGGACAACTCCATTGTGTATCTCCTGTAATAGGGCTAGCAACTCCAATATGATAAGGTAAAAACTAGCTTTCATGAAGTTCGCTTCTCAGAAACTGAGTAGACAACTACATGTACATATAATAACCAAATATCTGCAAGTTATATGTACATGTAGATAGAAACTTACTGACTCATAAATAGCCACATTTTATGGCCTTTGAGTTCACTTAAGGCTTGTTCGTATTATTTGAAGTACTAGGAACCAGTCCAAATGCTGAAACTAATAGTACACACACACATTACATAATGCATCCTTTGACTAGTGTCATTTCTAAATGAAAATGTTCTTCTACATTGGTAGAAAAAAGAACTAATACGTCCATGTTTGGCATAAACACTGATAACCTAAAAACAATATCCTTATTCAATTTTACCCATTTTTAGTGCAAAGTGGTTTTATTTGCGATTTGTTTTCACACAGATGTAATAGGGCTCACACGTACTAATGCAAAATGACTAGAGTATATTTAAACTGTTTATGTAACATTTCAGTGTGGTTCTCTATAGCTGGTTAAAGCACATCAATTATATCAGTACCATTTCAGCTTATTCAGGTTCTTTAATATCTTGGCTTTCAAATGAGCTGCTGTTTGACATGGTGAGACAGCCATTGGTTGGTGTTTATAGGATTTCCTCAGAGCTCCACCACGGAAATGCTCAATGGTATAGGCTCGCAAATTATGTCACACTTTTCATATTTGGTGTTGTGTGCTCTTACCGCTTATTTATCAACTACGATAATGACGCTAGTGGCATGCGAAGGTAGGAAAACTCCAGAGAACCAATGAAGATGACAAAGGAATCAGTGTCGTTAGTTCTCTATGTACAGATTATTCCTATGATAAATAACTCAGATTCCAAGCACCATACTATATTTTTCGGATGATATTATGCACTAGCCATCTCTTTTTATTGTGATGTTTAGGGGCACGAATGAGGGTAATTAATTTCAAGCATTGCGTGATCTCGCAAGAGTGCAATTTACATATAGTCCTAGGGCCACGCCATTGCTGTTCACAATTTAATCGATGTGATTTCATTACCTTTATCAACGACAGTATATTTATTGAAGCATAATCATATTTGGAAAGCGATACGAATTCTATAAAACGATGTGATAATAATTACTATAAATATTTAAAATGAACGAAAGAATGAAAAAGCAAACTCTAACAATCACCAGAAATTTATTAACCAAGAACATGTGTTTGTATCGTTCGGGCGTTAGTACGATCCCTGGGCATTGTTGATTATCTAGAATCCTAGTTTATTATTAGCGCTCTTTGGGTTTAAGAGCACCAACTGTCACAGAAAAGCGCAGCCTCAATGGCAGCGAAGTGGATCGACGACCTAAGGCTAAATGCAAATTATGACATCACATTGTGAGAAACACAACCAAGCGTTTTTTTATTGCAGGACATACTTTTGACACCCTGTTTTTCATAGTTCTATTATACTCTGTGTATTGAATATAGGCTCATTCAAAAGCCAAGACTCTGAAGTACTGAAATATATGATAAAAGTACTGATATAATCGATGTGGTTTAAATCTATTGAAACCCTAGATTTCTTGTTTAATTAAAGGGGCAAACACACTATGTGATTTTATTACCTGCATCATGAAGATCGCGAAGATATCGCTGGCGTGTGCTTAAACACACTTGAACGATTCACCAGCAAGCGATAACGCGGGCACGCTCACAAACTGTCAATAAAATTCCGTATCATTAGTTTCTTCGGCGTTGATAAGCTTACGTCAATATGGCGCCTTCTAGGCAACGACGTAAACAACTTCCGCTTCTGTTATCAGGACTATCACATTTTCACGTATTGTGCACTGCAAGAAGACATGAGAAAAAAAACGATTCTTGTATTTTCAACAGTAATATTTTACGATTTTTATATATAGTTTACTTTAAAGTAGTTGTTTGTTTTAAATATAATAAATACTTACCATTCTCAAGATGGTCAACAATAGACTCTCAAATGTTGGTTTTCAACCGGGTTTCTTTGTAATTTTTGTATGTTGTGTTGTACAGGACTGGGTGTGCTCTTATTAAATCTATGAACAATCCGGTGTTCATTTTGATGAGGTGTCAATCGTAACAAAACGGCAAAATGTTGTTGCCGTACATTGGTGAAAATCGATGCGCAAAAATTACCAGCCATGAAAATGGATTCTGGAAAAAACCAACCAATCGAAATGCTTGCGCGCAATGAAGTCGTGATAAGGGTGTCTAGCGTTTTCGCTCTGCATGAGCTCGCTGAGGTAGTTCTAGCGCAGATTAGCATCGAGCAGCGTGATTTTGCACTTAATATTGCCTTGTGTGTTTGTACCTTAATGCTTTTCTTGAGCTTTAGTACCTGACTGATTTCCATCGTTGTTATGTATGAATATTTTTATTGAGCAAAAACGTCGCAGCACCAATAGTTGTGCAAACCTTATTGTCATTTTGGTTGGACTATTGATATGTATTACTATCACATCTATTGACACATCTATGTTCATTGCTTACAGCCTACATCTATAATTGATGTTACATCTATTGGCATCTATATTCATTGCTTATAGCCTACATCGATTGGCATATCTATGCTCATTGCTTATTTCCTACATCTATTGGCATTACATCTATTGACGTATCCACGTTCATTGCTTATTGGCTACATCTGTTGATGTTACATCTACTGACATATCTATGTTCATTGCTTATAATGTTACAGATCAGTTCTGGTAGAGATGTTCTTTTCACTTGTGCAGCAGAATTGTAATTTTTTAACTGGAGTTGTTTTATTTTTGTCTAATCTCAAGTACATTAAACTGTTTTTTGTAGGGGCCTCTGAAAAAATTTGCACAAGCACTCGGACGGATGCAGAAAAAGTTTAATGATAATCCGGATATTGTCAAGAAGTCACCAATAAAAGTGTACGTTGTGACAGCACGAAGCGCTGCCAGCTCTGGAGAAAGAGCTATCAAGGTTAGTTTTTGATTCAATCAGGTTTTTAACTGTAACAGTTACTGAGCTTAGTATTTCATCTAATCGATTGTTCCACAGTTTTTGATGTTAGTCTAACATCCAATCAATTGTTCACCTGGTTTTGATGTCAATCTCTCATCCAATCAAATTTTCAACCGTTGCTGGTATCAGTCTCTTGTCCAATCAGATGTTTAACCGTTGTTGATGTCATTTCCTTAACCAATGAAATAATATTGACAGCTCTATCCTTTTTCATGACAGCCGTAGCCGTCTTTTTCTATTCAGTGTGTTAACCGACTTGAATAAACAAGTAAAACAGCCAACCATTAGATTACTAAGTTGAAGAGGTCGTGTCAGAGAAAGATTATCATGCATATACTTGTTTATATGTAGCTTAAAAACTTTATTACTACTATGGTGATAATCTTGGTAGCATTTCTATTAAAGACTCTGAGAGCATGGGGTATCAGAATAGATGAGATACACTTCTTAGCAGGAGCACCAAAAGGCCCAATTCTCAATGCCATACAGCCACACATCTTCTTTGATGACCAGCATACACACATAGACAGTGCTAAGAAGTATGGAATATCTGCTGCTCAGGTAAGGTTCCGTGTCTAATTATTATTTGCAAATTACCCATCTAATACATAATGTCACATTATTTTTGGAAATCAGGCTATTGACAATACCGCTGCAGACTCACTGAAAGCTCTCGTAGACCCACCATTATAGTATAGTGGTTGCTTGGTAAAATCGAGTAGTTGTCTTCTCCAGGTTGGTGGGGAATGAGCAAGCTGCTTCTGATGGTATGAATACAATCTATGTTTAGCTTATATTTACTGTACAGTTAAACCCCAACTTATGAAATCACTTCAAACTGGAAATTGCAAAATGTATGTTGGAGTCAAATTCATAGAAATACTCTCTGAATGTCACTTAATTTGTTACATGGCTATTTATACAAAGCATTAAATAAATGCTCTGTATAAACAATTTCAAATACTAAATTAAAAAAATATCTTATGTTTTTATTTTTAATTCACATTGTAACACATGAATGAAATGTTGGTTTGGCAATATGTATTTTAGAATTAGAGGTAGTGCTGGAAACACATGTTGTAACTTACTCGAGCATGCACATAGATTAGATGAACGGGAATGTAAAATATGTCGTGTGGTTTGGTTTATTTACCTTGTGTTTTAGTTATCTCTAGCTTCTTTCGTTTCACTTACAAAGCTCCAATGTTTTATTTGATGTGTCGGGGTGATGTTAAGGTGAGGTTTGACTGTATTTGCATGTGGTACCCTTGTAATCACATTTATTTCCCATCCTAATAAAACTGTGTGTGGTTTCATTGTTGCAGAATCTGTAGCTGAACTGCATGTTTCCGCTACCATATTTGCACTCTAACAGTTCTCCCCTAGCATGCTTAGATGTGGTGTTGTGTTTGTACTACAGGTTCCTAACACTATAGAGAGACAGATGAAGATCAACCAGTCTGTACAGGTACTTTAACACTATTGTTGACATTGCTTGAAGTTAACTTTTATTGCCTATTTTAGAGCTGTTCTATATTAACGAGTCAGCATGGGGCTGTACTGCCTAGTTTAATCTTAACACAAACCTAAAGCCTAACATAATTTGTTTAATTCAAATCTATGGACCCCTCGAGGTTGCGTGCAATTATTCGTGCAACATTTCCTAAAATCCTTCAAGGATAATATTGATACTATTGGGTGGTCATAATTTTTTTGCCTCCATATGAGATGAAAATACATGCTACATGTACATGCTACATGTACATGCTAAACTTATGCTATTGGTCAGTTGTATAATATAGTTTGCGTTACTATTGATGAGTTGGTGAAATTTCGCTGAGGTGCTCTAAAAAAACCATGTTGTGTCCTAGGCTTAATCCGCGACTTGTCTCCGTGTAGGCTAGGCTTCCATCATTAATTGTGAACAAGTTTTAAGTATCAAACAAATTCAAAGTGAAATTTGAAGCACATAAAAGATTTGATTATGCAATGGGGCATCAATACGTATTGCAAACTTTCATTCACAATTTATTTTGTCAAAAAACCAAGGCATAGCTAATGGGTGAAGATTTAAAACGTTTGTGTCATGACATGTTCGGAGTTCAGCCATTTATTCATATTTCAATACTAGTGATTGCCCGGGTAATAAAATTTTTTGCAAAGAAAATTTATTTTCATTCAACATACATGTATAACAACAGCAACCATTCTAACTTTCAAACTTCATATCCTGAGAAAAGTCTTTTGTACAGTTTAAATAAATTAAGAAAAATAAATAAAAACAACTAAAGGTTTTCAAACTTTTTCAAACAACTGTAACTTTCAAACTTCATATCATGAAGAAAATGTTTTGCGCAGGTCAAATAAAATAGAAAAAAGATAAAACAAATATAAAAGGGTTTAAATGTAAATGTGAAATAATTAGCAGGTAATAGCTAAAGTAAGTCTGTTTTGATACGATTACAATAAAAGATGATTGTAATGACACAATTAATACGAACTGAGAAAACAAAATAAAAATCCTAAATAATTATGTTGAACTAATAATAACAATTACTTATTCGGTTACTAAAGTTAAAAAAGGTTACTGTTCTACCAGAAGCTATCCGTCAAAACTCTGAATACAACGATACTGGTACCTCTCGATACTGGCACAAATGTGAAAATGAGATATCATACTGTCTTTGTCTGAGCGAAGTGAGAGAGAATGTAGAGGCTATTCCTACTCGAGATAATACAATTGTCCGGGTGAAAAGAATTGGCATTGACAGCGATTTAGCAATTGAATCTTCCGAAAAACTGGAAGTAGAAGTTCACAAAAACGCGGAAATGCATCGCGTTTCATATAGCTAAAAGAGTTCCTAGAGCTTCAATTAATTCATCATTTTGGGTGCGGAAACGGAAAAAGGTGTATACGTTATGTTGTAAGAGTGATGAATTGTAAGAACTTTCATTGTCTCGTGGTTAGAGTATTGGATTGTAAGCGTGCGGTCGATGTTTTCGTGAGTTCAAGTCTAGCAGAATGCAAAATTTTACTTCCAAATTTTTAATAGCTATAGCTAGACATACCGAAGGACAAACGACAGACGACAAACTTTGAGAAATTTATTTATAGATGAAGCCATTTTATTTCTCCAATCTGATTATTTCTATATACTAAGTGTCACAATTATTTATTGATTGGCTGCCAACTTTTTTCTAAACACTTGTAAACCTAATCCCTGGTGAGTCATCATCTCTTGAAAACCTAGTAAAGCTACTCAATCTCAGTGCATAGACCATACAGATTAAGCGACTTCTTCTTAGTATTTCACTTACAGAAACATTAACATTCAAAGTCTGCTGATTGTATTTTTGACTATTGTTGCGCGTTCGAAAATTTGTTTGAGAGCTACAATGTATATTATCACAGTTATTATAACTTTGCAGCTGTCTCTGGTCTCTTTCTCCTTGTTAGTAGTAATTCCCTTTATTTTGTTTATTCTAGGATCTACATGCTCAAGATAAGGATTAGAGATACTGTCATATCATATCAACTTGCTTGAGCTGTAACACCTGTTAACCTACTTCTTACACACTATCTAGTTTTACTTTTCTGTGCTATGAATATCTTCTCCAGAGTTATCTTCTCTCTATAATTACTCCAGAGAATTAGACCTTTGAGATAAGATTGATTCATTTGTCAACTCTCTAATTGTCTCAACAATTATTTTTATTTTTTCAATTATTTGTGAATTACCTTTTGTATATTTTATATTGTTCTTTGAGTCATTTAGAATTTCTACTGGTATATACCCGAGCTATAGTTATCTCTTACCTTTTTTCAAACCAGAATCAGTCCTTTGCATTTGGTAGCTACATGTATTGTTAGTCAGACTTAAATATTTTCTTTATCGTCTTTTTACAGTTCTTCCATAACTTTCTATTGTATTCTAAGTTTCTTTGAATAAATTTTATGTATTTCTTGTTGCACTTTTGATTTAAGGACACCTTAAAAAGTGTTTTGGTGCTTCTCTTACATTGGTACTGGTATTTTTGTAGCTAGTGTGTTGCTATTTGAAATATATCATATATACACTCTCACATTCGCTGCTCTTCATCAATCAATCTGTTATGTATAATGGCCAAACTTTGAAATGTAATCGTCACAGTCTTACAAGGTTTGTAACATAATACATTAAAGTTAAGCAAACATTTGACAAAAAATGCCAAGGAATTAACAGCATATGACCCGGAAACATATTGAAGCATTGCAGCTTGTACATCAATACAAATGTACATTGTTTGATTTTATGGACTTCAAATGATATGAAATGTCAGTTTATTTCTTCCTCTTATAGTTTTATTAGCTGTGCTACCTGGCATTGCCCGGGTATTAAAACTCAAGCCTATAAACAATGAGAGGTGATGAGAGTTGCCTGCCATTTGCTATTAGCCTGGTATATTGCCGATGGATAATTTGAGTAAGCTTACTAATAAGACCTACCCCTCTCCCTGATGTTATGCCATGACTGTATCGTGACCAAAAACAGTAGCCTATTTGCTCCCATATACCGACAGGTATATCACCTAGTGAGCTATCAAGCTCGTGTGGCATGCTTAGTAAGGCGTCGGACTGGCAAACAGGAGGTTCCGAAATCAAATATTCTGCTTTACGAATTCTTTATTCCAAGATTTTAATAGCTATAACTGGACATATACATCGATGACAAACTTTGAGAATTGTAAATGTAAACATATATATATAGCAACATACTTCTTGATGAGTAGTGTGAGGGATATTAGTGGTGATAAGAAAAAGAAGAAAATGTTTTTATGTAAATGAATGACTTACAAAAACATGAACAAACACTAGATCAACTTTTCAACAGATCAAATCAACCAGATAGATAACATATTGACTAATCATCCCACAACACTATCATGTCCCTCGTTAATATGACATGGAGGTAGCTAATCTAGATGTGTTATATTAAAATGATGTTGTGCAAGAACTTTAGCCGATTTAAACTACAAATAGCATAGAAACTAGCCGTGGTATTATGTATAAGTATTTTGAACGCTACTAGTTGATCCTCCTTACAATACTTTACAAAAGGAAGGCTGGTTACCGCGACCAATCAACAGAAGTCACTGAGTCATTCATGAGCTGTTTACTTTTTGAAATACCCTGGAGTGCAAAGGTTATGATGACATCATATGTCTATCAGCCTTTATCAAATTCTACATGGTGAGAACACTTCAAATATGTGTTGTGTTATCTTCACACTCTGATAAAACTAAAGCTTACAAAGTAGAAGCTGCCCAGCTTTTAATTCAACGGCATATCAAAGGATAATATTGACTCCCGGTGTGAAGGAAGGAATATCTAGATGCTACCAAAAACAGTGGAGCCTGGTTTTTTTCCAAAGCAACTTTTCAAATGTCTCTGGAACGCAAAAACCTTCCTCAACTCTTGATAAGGTACATGAACTATGAGAAAGATCCTCAAGAGATGAGGGAAAGATTACGGGGCACCACCACAGAGTTGAGGTATGAAACACTGAAGGACACTAGACGTTATGATGACATGAGTACTGCAGTACATAGAGCTGTATTAAAAGAGGACATGGGAGTATAAGATGTATGATGGATGGTTTAACACCTGACCAACAGTTTGATTTGTTGACAATACAGAACTCACATGGTCGAACTGCTGTACATAAAGCCGCCTATAAAGGACTCGTTGATATAATTAACTTTTTACTGAGCAGTCTTTCGCCTGAACAGAGATTCAGCGCACTAAAACTGCAGGACAGATATAGAAATACACCTTTACATAATGCAGCTACATATGGTCATGATAAAGCTCTGTCTACTTTCCTAGCTAGTGTAACTCTACAGCAACAACAAGAGCTGCTTCAAATCACAAACACAAACAAGGAGCCAATTCAAGATATCAGGGAAACTACCTGAGGAACTATCTGTATGGAACCCGTAGTTTACTTGGTGACCACCATTGTAGGCTACACAAGTACAAGTTTAGTTGTAACAAACTCACATTAACTTTTTTTTGCTTGAACGAAAGCTGATAAATTGATTTTTTGAATATTTGGGTTGATTTTAATGCTTTTGTCAAAGAGAGTTTCTAGTTTCTTGGTAGACAGTTTTAGAAGCTATTATAGTTATATGTGTAAGATATCTATATTTTGCACTACTACCATTGTTTCATTCAACAGGCAGCCATGAGAACAGCTCTGTGCTTTAACCATTGTTTGGAATAACCAGCTTAGCATAATGAAAGTATGGCAGGTAAATAACTGGTTCAGCTAAAAGCTGGCAGTAAAACGCTCGTCTGACAAGATATCTGTGCTACTTTGTGATATCAAGCTCTGAGACAAAATGAAATATGAGCGGTAGTTGTTGCTGCATATCTACTCAAGTGACAAATATTAGCTGTTTATTGAAGGTTTTCTCAGATCATGTAAACTTATGATTCGCTAAAACATTTACATCTCTACTTTGATAACTTAATAAAACTTGACTTTGGTTTTAAAATTGTTATTTGACTACAGATCAGGTGAGGTATAACCTAATAAGTACATAATGTATTTTGCAACTAAAACTTGTTTAGTGCAAAAATTATGAAATTCGCTTGTGTAGCTGACTGTAACATCGTTGTGTGCCAGTTAGAGTTTTGCTGGCATGTGTGACGGGTCATTCTGTAGCTTACCATCTCCATAGTGATGAAACCGTACCGCTCTTACCCCATGGCTGAGGCAGCAAAAACATATCGAGGGATTGTAGTTGGCCAAGAGTATACCACTAAAGATCATCTCTTCGAGTTTCACCAAGATTATTTGTGGATTAGACATCTAATGTCAACTTTATTCCTTTTAGCACTTTCTGCAAGGGTCCTAGTACTTTTGAAGCATTCTTCTTTCCAGCAGTCAAAATCTGTGTTGCCTTACAGCTTTTTTCCTTCTGATGCAGTAGTTACGCTTCCATTTTTGCAACAATTCATACTATTGTTAAATTTTCTCATTCATCAATCTATCTGCTTGTCTGTGGTTTACATATCGAAGCGGTTCCAATTTTTTTTAGATATGTGTATAGTAGTTGAATGCCCAGCGTTGCACGAGTAAAAAAATAATAACCTAATGAATTTGAGTAACTTACCGGTGAAGCTAGTCCAAGATAGATATAAACTCTCCCTATAGTCTAAAATTATTATAGTATAATTGACTATTAGCCAGCTAGAAGCCAGCTTGTTACTCGAGCTAGCCAGTGGTATTTTTGTAAGCGCCGCATAAGTATGCCCTTTACTAAACTATAGCTTGGCAAGAACAGTGTACTGTATTGGGTTACCTCGCAGGCCTGCAGAATACAGTGTGAAGTGATTTTTTCATTCCTAAAACCTGATCATTATAACTGTGCGAACAACGGATGTCACACTAGATAGCTTATATAGATAGCGATAGAGCCTTATAGCCTTAGCAAGATAGCTTATATTGATAGAAAGCTTATATAAATATTAGGTCTCTAAGCACATTGAAGTCTAACCTTGTATATACAATCAGGTTTCCCTCATTCTAGACTGCATTAACAACTTTCAATTGACTGTGAAAGCCCTCGGGATAGCACAACTCCTTTTGAACTGATTATCAGATTGAAGCTACATGCTGGTAGAACCCAATAAAAGAAACAGAAAGTGAATTGAGAAAATTTTTTTTGCTCCACTCTTTTAAAGAAGTGATGGTTTAAAGCTAACTGAAGCAACATAATTTCTGCAGTACAATGAGTCTGGTAGAGCGTGTATATTTGTTATGAATAAAAAAGTAAATAGCTGTAGTGTACAGCTCTCATTGCTAAGAAGAAGCTTTTTAGCTTTGTCTATTTTAAAGAACTTCCAAGTTGAACTCCAGTTCCTGAACATGTTTCAGTCATACCACGTCTAATTTTATTGTTTGTTGTTTTAAATTTTTGTAAATCTGGTCATCTTTTGACCATATTAAGCTGTGCACGGCTAGTACATTAGCCAATGATAAAATGGCTGCACTCCAATTTTCCTCAACAGTGTATTTCTCTGCATTAAAATAGATCTGCACCACTGTTCATTACCTGATAAGGCTGAACCTTAGTAGCACTCCTGAAGTGAAATAGCAGCCTTCTGGCTTGCTCCAAGTGACCACACGATTAACAGGTGGTCACATTTTGCAAAGTAAAGTAGTTAAATATAGCACTTTGTTTATAAGGCAGGTTTGGCAACGAGTGTCCCGATTATTTTTGTCTGGAATAATCTTTTAAATAGCCAATGCTGGTAGTTCGATGAAGCAGTAGAAACTATAGTTCTATGATATTTGCCTCTGATAGAAAACTAGCTCAAGAATGCTTAATGGTTTTAGCCAGAATAGCTCTGTCATTTTCACAGCTCAATGAAAATTTGATAATGGCTCCTGCCTTTTATAACTTTCATTATGAGGGGTCAGAGGTCTGTTAGTTGGTTGATCCAGCATACCAAATAGCAACAATAGTTGTTATTGACTGACCCTTTAATTAATAAATAGTTATGTCTAATAGTTTGATACTTCTTACTATTTCCCACAAAAAATAGTTGCGGAAACATCACTGTTAGATACATGAAGACTTTAGATACACTCAAGGAATAAAAGTGCATAGGTTTAGGTGAGTGCATCACAATAAACGATATTTTGCCTTTGATGGAGTCTTAGATGAGTTCAGTTTGAGCTGATTAGGCATCAATAGTGGCTAAACTGCTTTTGGGCTTGAATTTAACACAGTCTGTTCACAACAGTTATAACTGTTACAAATGCTAAAATGGTGTTTAGAGACTGATTCAATCTTTGCTAGGATATGTCAACTTACTTTATTACAGTGAATAATTTCACTGTAATAAAGGAAGTTGACATATTTCTTAACATAAAACTATTTCAACAGTTTTACTACTACATGTCTCTATAACAGTGGTCACTGTTGCTTTCCGTACATTTCTCCTGCCATGTCAGTCTAACTTGCATGTGACTTGGCACTCATTTTCTAGAGTTATATTTCGATGACTAGTCACGTTATGAGACGTTCGGGTAGATTAGCCACTTTCCTCATCTGACGCTTGCGGGTATATAAGCCAGCCACTATTCATTCTAACAATAGCATTGATTAACTGCCAAGCCTCGGCATCAGACATCATTCAGCTTCTCAACATCATTCATTGCTGGGGTTAAAACACCCCGCCAGCATCGACTCCGTTTACATCAAAGCTAAGCATGTACTCACATTGCTGAGCTCAGCAAATGCAACTTTACACAACTTGTTAGCTCATCAGAATTGAGGGTGGAGTAGTCAAGCCCTTGATCTGTGTAATAAGTACTTTTATCATTGTATAATAGTGCACCAGCTAACTTGACACCAAGACCGCTTGTATTCAAATGACACAATAATAGGTATGACATAATGAATGACGTAACGAATGACATACCCACTAGGTAATAAACAGATAGACAGCAATCCATGAGACAGCAATACTTGTACACAGAAATGAGTAATAGTATTACATGCAGTACACAAGAGTAAATAATATAGGCGTATAAAATAATACATACACACATAGGTTACTATATATACATAGACTACACCTCCCCCTGATCTCCAAGATCAATTAAAACCAGCTACATAAAACTCTGGGGGTTTCCTAGCCCTAGCTGGTCTAGTGGCATTGTTAGCTGCAGTTGAATAATTGTTGTGATTGTCTTTAGTTACAGGTGGAGTTTCAATGTTTACTAAACCCTCCGTTGACTCGTTAATATTAGTATTAGCTATGTCTAACTCACAGTCTAAAGTAACTGGCTGTTTATCAACTCTCCAACTAAATCTTATGTCTCCTATATGACGAGTCATGTCATCCACTTTGACTGCTGTGTTGGAGACCAAGAACGCTACCTTGCCAGTTTTCCACACTGATGTGCACTTAGCAATACTTGGTTTTACATATACCTGGTCGCCCACTTTGTAAGGGTTTAAACTAATGTCCCGTTTAGCCGATATTCTAATAATTTCTTGTTTCTGAGGATTGTAATTAAACAATCTCCTAAATGGAACAACACCATCGGCATTAGGAGAATTGTTGTACCAATATAGCATGCCATTGACAGTGCCCCCGGAGCGGGCAAGCATGTGCTTAATAGTGCAATGATTGTGTTCTATCACTCCATTTCCAGAAGCTCTATAAACACAGCTGTAGATATGATTTACACCCCATTTGTCAAGAAACTTGAACGATCTATAGCAAGGTCCATTATCTGACAATATTTCCACTGGAGACCCGTGCTCACAAAATATGTGGTCTAACTGTTCCATGAAAGCAGAAGAAGCCTCGTTTCTTTACTTTCTCCAAATCGCAAACCTGCTCGGTCCACAGTCAATAACAGTCAAGTATGGGATTTCCTGGTAGTGTGTTAAGTCAGTTGCTAAACGATACCAATCACTTTCCACGTCTACTTGACCAGTTTCCCAATGAGCTGGTGCAGGATCGACTTGTTTGCACACATGACAGTGCTTCACTACTTCTCCAATATCTTTCTTTTTTACAGTAGGCCCCACCTTTTTGTGGCTAGATACCATGTACGATCAACGCCTAGGTGATGAGCTTCATGTAGATCACGCAGTTTCCCTTCTATACTGTCAGGAGTTGTTACATTGACAGCACATACTCGTTTCTCCAACCATTTGTGGGGAGCTCTAGTCAGTTCATCAGCTTTATTGTCTTCAGACTTTACGGGAGTTATTTGTAAGACCAACTGATACTCACTGATTAGATCATTTAGTAGATTGAGACGTCGTTTCACCAGCATTTCATTGAGGCCACTCACCTTTGGTCGTTTACAGTCCTGTAATACAGATTTCACCCATCCAAATACTGTGGCAGAGTCTGTCAAAATTGTCACATTTTTTAGAATCCATTTCATAGCCATATTGATTGCTTTGATAACTCCTTTTAACTCTGCCATATTGATATGGGCTCCATCATTGACACCTCTCAACCAACTTGCATCCTCTACTATCTGATTGTCAATCTCGACACATGCTCCTATTGCCAAGCTGCTAGCATCACACCATACTTTACCACTCTCAGATGCAGGTACTTTCCATTGGCCAGTTACAGGGTCATGGCGATGTATGCTGTTATCAATCTCATCTAATTTTTTCTTGACATTACTGTGTACCTCATCGTCCCACCCATAGGCGTTAATTTCTCTTTTGAGATAGCTACATGCTACTCGCAACCACCTTGCTACTGGATAGTGACCAATATACTTTCCACATATTGAGTACAGTTCTCGTTTGGTCACAGTGGAATGCACTTCTGGCAGCTCAGAGTTTCTACTCCACTTGAGAGTACCGCTATTGGAAGCTTCTACTCTCAAACCCAGTACTCGTGCGCTTGACAGACTTTCTGGTTCTTTTGACAGTAAGTCGTACTTCTGCAGATGACCCTTCATTTTCAACGCTGACACAACATCTTCATTTACCACGATATCATTTATGTAATGATCTGTGCTTTTGGCTATCTCCTCATCCATTGACAGAACCTTTGCTAAGATATGAGACATTATCATAGGTGCCACATTCAAGCCAAACTCTAACCTTGTCATCACATACAACTGACCATTGAATCGAACAGCTTGAAACCGTTGTAGTGAACTGTCCACATGAAGTTGTAGGTATGCCTTTTTCAGATCTAACATACATATATTGTCTCCTAATGTTCTCCACTGCCTCAGTTTTTCTTGACATATAGCTACGTCATTTTTAGAATTGCTGTTCACATGCTTGTTCAACTCCCTGCTATAGTCCATCACTGGTCTCACCTTTCTACCTTTGTTTGACTGAAAGACTGCCATCAGTGGAATTATGCCACTTAGGTTGCCATGAATCTTCACATCATGTGGCTCCAGCCAGCCATTAGAGATCCACTGCTCAATCTCACAGCTGGTTGTTCTTTATAGTCTGTGTGTATAGCATACTCAGCGCATTGATTTTTCAACTCTGGTTTGTGGCTTTTCCATTTCCATACTACCGCCCACTTAGTTCCTTCAAATACAGCTTTAAAGTCAGTATCTTCGGTAGTCAAACAGTCTGTCTCAGGCTTTTTCAACTCGGAGTTATTTTCATATAACATAGCAACCACAGGTTGTGATGCACAACCAAATGCTACCCTGTCTCTTGCACGTATTGTCACACCTTTAAGTGTGTAGATTCCGTCTACACCAAGAATCAACCCGCGCCCACATACTAACTCAGGTACTACCAGGCAACGTAACTGAATAGTGTCACAATGGTCTATAGCTACATTGATGTCAGCTTCTCCACAGCATTGCGTGCTATTTTCATTTAACATCTTTACTGTTCTTTGTTGCCCTCTTATGCCAAGACCTAATTCACGAACAACACTTACTGAAATTACCGACTACTCACATCCACTATCAATTAGAGTTTTTATGTACAGTATATGAAGCCTCACAGATATAATTGGCTGTGTCGTCTCTAGTGTTGGTTGTTGGGAAGAGCATGCGACGCTGAGGCTCCCCTATTCTCGTTTCCCTGCTGCTCCTTAGCCATCCAGTTTCTGCTTATATGACCGATGTTATTGCGGTTGTAACCACAAGCTGGCTTACTAAAAAAAACTTTTCGTTTTTCTTCCTGTAAGACAACTTCTTGAAATATGTCCAAAATCTGAGCAAGCATAGCATTGAACACCCTTTGCTGGTTGATTACATGTGTCATGTGTAGCAGCACCGCATACATAAGATGATGCACCTGAATTTGAAGAAAGAATTGCTCGAGCTCCAGTTACAATTTCCCTTAACCTCATCTCCTCTACGGCAGCCGTAGCTTTAAGTTGGCATGCTACCTCTGATGGCAGCCCTGACACAAAAGCACATTTGAGAAGCAGTTCTGGATTACCCTGTCCCATAGATTCTACAAGCTTTCTCAAATCTGCTAGGTAAACGTCTACTGTTTCGTTATCTTGCAAGGCTCGCTCATGTAGTTGACTGTAATCACTGTATATATTTATGCTGAATGCCATCAGTAGTTCGTTCTTCAACTTAACATAGTCACCCTTCACATCCTCAGACAGCTGCTCATACAAAGCAAATGCTGAGCCATTTGAGAATAGTGGTACAAATGTTTTAAGATTCTCTACTTTTTGTAGTTTAGCCACCAGTTCTAGTTTGCTGATCCAAGTGCCGAACTCTCCACTGATATTATTGTCCTTGTAAGATTTGATTAAATCAGATAGTTTTACTGCCATTGTTTTTTATAGCCGAAATAGCTTGTAATAAGCACTTTTATCATTGTATAGTGCACCAGCTAACTTGACACCAATACCGCTTATATTCGAATGACACAATAATAGGTATGACATAACAAATGATGTAACGAATGACATAACCACTAGATAATAAACACAGAGACAGCAATCCGTGAGACAGCAACACTTGTACACAGAAATGAGTAATAGTATTACATGCAGTACACAAGAGTAAATAATATAGGCTTATAAAATAATACATGCACACATAGGTTACTATATATACATAGACTACACTCTGAAAGTTGCAGGTGTAAGAACTCCTCTATATTGATTACAAATAGTAATTACTAAGCTTTGGTTCTTTCAGCAAGTGTTGTTTCGGTTGGTTGTCACTACCCTCATTAACCAGCCCTCTGTGAAAGCTTATCAAAAGAGCTTGGTTACAAAAGCTATCTACGTGGTATATAAGAAGAGTCAAACTGCTGGGTTTGTATGTTTGATTAGTAACCCTACTGGTCAGCACCCTTTGTCAGAGGCTTTGGCTCTATTAACAGCCTAGCTTCCGTCATCGCATTCTGCTTTCTTCGCAACCATGTTCAGCAATGAGCCATTTAAATAGCATACTTCGCTTTGGTGCTCCTATCTAGAAGACCTCAAACCTTTCTTCACAGGCTAGACAGTGTAGGGGGCCAAGCAGCTGTGCCGTCATTCTTAACTGAATGCTAGCGGTAGAACTCACACTAGATGGCCACTATTGCTATAGCATAGACTAGCCTTTGCATAACTATTCGGCTTAGTCTGAGTTATATCTGTGGTGAGCTCTGTCTTCTCTTTTCAGCGCCAACTCTATCATCTTTGGAACTGCAGAAGTATCCATATCTGTTTGTCAGTGGGTTTCACAAAAAAGATTGGCTTTACTAATTTATCATTTGTGTTCTAGTTCATGTTTCAAATGTACTACAGTAATACTTCAACTTACAAGTGCTCCAACGTACGAGAAACTTGAGATACGAGCCAGCTTTCAAGCAAGTTTTAGCACTAACATACAAGCCATGTTTGAGATACGAGCACTTGAATCAGTTGCCAAGTATGCCGGAGGTGTTTTATGAGAACAGCATCACTCTGTATTTTTCAACTGCTCAGGTTATACTGTTGTACCGTGTTTTTTGTGCACGATTTTCAGTGCAGAATTATGTGAATTAAACGTACTGTGCGTAGACCGAAAGCTTGCCAGTAAAATGAAAGATAATACAAAGAAAAAGCAAATGATAACAATTGATATTAAACGGAAAAATATTGAAAAAATATGCGAAATGTGTATGAGTGATTGAGCTAGCTCGGCAATATGACAGAAATACATTCATAATTATCAAACAGAAGGATTATATTCATGGCATTTAATTCGCAAAAGGACTAACCATAGTTTCTAAACGGCGCAGCGATCTTCACGACCGCTGATCATTGGACAAACAATTGGCCGGTGACAGCATAACTGAAACGATGCTATGTGAAAAGGCCGGCGCTATCTATCCAAACTGTTTAATACACATTTGAACAAGCTGGCTAGTGGTCGTACATTAACCATTTGTGACGACACCTGTGTTCGTCCTAATCGCAACATGTTGCAAGGGCGACAAAGGCAAACGTCCTTAAATAGGTTTATCTTAAAATGGCCGGCTAGTCGTGAAAGCGAAAAAAAGGAAAAATTTCTCGCTAACCAGCAAGAAACTGCAAACTATGAACGCCGAAGAAATTTTAATTACGTTTAGTTGAAAATGAAAGTTTGCTTTTAGGTTTGCTTCTGAGTTTGTCTTTTAACACTTTGATAAAAATTCAAATTTATCAAAGTCAACTGCTGTAACGAAGGAAAACTTATATCTCCCTCCCTGGCAAACGCAAGTGTTAGCTGCTATTGTATGTATTCAATTTTACATTTTAATTAATCACATTTCCTTGCATTATTTTTTATTTGTTGCTTTTTGAAAGCATGTAGTACGTAAGGAGAATAACCAACACGTTCTTTCTGTTACAATATCTTGTTTTGAGTGTTTTATTTGCTTTTTTTAGAGTATGGAAACCAATCAATATATATTTAATTGTTCTATATATAAATAAATTGCACCAACATGCGAGTAAATTGACATACGAGCTCAGTCTCGGAACGCATTAAGCTCGTAAGTTGAAGTATGACTGTATTTGAAAATAGTTGACCAGCTACGTTCAGTGTTTTCACAAAGCATGTTTGCGACCTTGTCAACTTAGGAGTTCTTTGACCAGTGATACTCTTACATGTAGCAAACCATTGATGTATCTTAGATATTTGTAGTTTGTAAACGTTTAGTTTGCCATTAATATGATGGTAATTGGTTAACAAAGTATATTGTAGTACACCCTATCTAAACAACTCTTGACCATAGCATGACTGCAAACGACGGAACATGAGTCACACTAGGCAAGTTCATTAACTAGAGCCAACATGATGCAAGGACATGGGAACACCTACTTACAGAAACCAAGCAATACAGAAGAAGCAATTGCAACTGATTATAAAAAAACAGACAATACATGTATATAAAGTATAGATATGAGTATATGCCAGCAAACATCAGTCGTTACAGCAGTGATATAAAATCTCAACACAAGATAGGTCATGGCTATCCTGTTGCGGTGCGGCCTAATATCGGCTCTGTTAGGATGAACTCAAACATGGCACCAGAACAAAGAAGTATGCTGAATAAAGCCCTTTGTAAGTTTGCAGAAGTTATGTACAATGGTTGTTATTTTACTGATCTGTGGGTTTCATATTGTTGCCAAATAAATATAGTTGCCCAATATTGTCACAGTTATGATCAGTTAGTTGCCATTCACAAGCATTTATGATATTAATAGTCGTCATTGTGAAATGGCCCAAATTTGGTTTTAGATTTTTAGTATGAAAACTACACTACACTGCATGGCTTTGCCTGTTGTCCCATCATATTGGCCAGGTCAAACAATGTGACAACAATGAAATACTTTGTCATTTTATGGTAGGGGTGGCAAAACATTAACCAAAAACTAGGGAAAAAAAGGCCGTTGTTCGGGTAATTTTGAGTAAATTATATTTAACTTTGAGCATATACTAAGACCCCTACTAATCTCAAAATTGATAAAAATAGGTAATTTGAAATGTTTTATTTTCCATGGATCCATTTTTCTGGTTAAGTACTACCCTTACACTGTAAAAATTCAAGGTTTGCTATTGGCTCATTCATTGAACCGCGTGGGTCTACTGACTGGTGGTTGAGCTCATTTCTCCAAACAGAAAGTCATCACCGTAGCAAGCCATGTTGAGTATATCACTGAAATTGAAGAGAGAGGGAGTGAATTATGTGTTAGCTGATTACAGGTTTTGTCGGCAATAATAAATAACGTACCTTTGACGGGAAATAAGTACTAGTACTACTAACCATAAATTAGGTGTTATCTGCGATCGACGCATATCTGCAATAAAGCCTAGACCCAAAAACCTAACAAGGCGACATGACCGTCCGCAAAAATTGTGTTAGCCCCAAAACCCAGGCTAGCACAATCCAATCAGAGCTCGATCAACAGACCTCGCCCACATGGATTGCCGTGACCAATCTTGTTGGGGCAGGGTTTTATACCATGGGTCGCAGGTCAACAGATACCCTTCACTTGTTATTTAACTTAAACGGCATAACAGATAGTGTGGGTATAGTTTAGGCTTTTTTGAAAGTGACGATTGCACACAGCTTTGAAATGAACTTATCTATTTTGGTATAAGCTATAAAGCTATATAATCCTGTGTTACACTTCCGATTTCTCCTAACAACTAAATTACATGTCTTATTAGCAGTCAGCACAATGGAACGCCCTACCTGATGAACTGCGTAGGGTTGGGAGTGGGCCCACTTTTGAACGTGCTCTCAAACTGTACCCGTCGAGTGATGACTAGATGGTTTTTGGCTGCTTGCTGTTAACTTGTGGCCCAGCGCCTTGACTAGCAGGGCTACTGCACAGCTTGGGTCTCATCATTATTTTCTTTTGTTGTTTTTCTGTTTTCATATCTTTTGATGAAATAAAACAAAACAAAAAATAGAAACTGTTTGACCTAATCTCCTGTCTTAACACCATGTCATTGCTATCTATTGCCAGCTCTCTACATTGAAAGAATGTGTCTCACAGGAGGAGCAACCCCTGTCCCACAATATTTAGAAGCCTACAATATGTCCCTTCTCTTGACGTCATACCCTAACAAAGTGGAGAAGGCTTTAGAGTGTGGTAAGAAGAATGAAAGCTTACTTTTTTTGGTTCACAGTTTGATGTCTTCATGCTTGACCTAGATATTGGTTCTCTGTCTATTTTGAGCTTTCACGAAACTGGACATTACCAAAATTATGTTGGCATTAAGATAGTTTGTGGTATTAGAGTTAAGGGAAGCTATGCAGACTAATTTATTGAGTCGTCAGTGTTTCTCAATAGGCAATGTGATGATGCTCTAATGGCTACAGGCCAATGTCTTTACAAAGCTTTTTGAAATCTAGCTGAATGTAATGTAGTAATGGTGGTGCTGGGTATATTTTTCTAATACTGTAAAACCACAATTTAATTGCCTCCTTTATTTGAACGGCGCCTGTAATAAAATGTCACTCTTGGAAAAAGGTTAAAAATACCGCGCCGCCCTCTATTTGACAGTCACTTTAGCATTCTTTGATCTGTACGAAGCCATAATAAAAAGTGGTCAGTAGAAAAGTGTCCACAAATGCTAATAATTTTGACTCGGTCACATCAATAATAATTTTTTTGTTGTTTCTGTAACGGTTGCCATGGTTTTAGTGATAGTGTACCTGAGAAGATCGATGGTCAAATCATCCAAACTACACTCTGATTCGAAGTCATCAAGGTTTAAATTCGATCCCTTGTTTTTAGATTCATCCATAATGTGGCTCACAATCTTAGCTGAATACTCTAAAGCATTTTGATGAATGATGCAAATGTTCTTTGAAAACTTTGAAAGCAACAATATCAAAATGATTAATAACTGTATTTGGCTAATATTTTTATCTCAAAGTAGTTCCCTGTTTAACTTAGTCTGATACTTGTACATATATGAAAACAGTTTAGTAAAAACACTGAGGCTGAGGCATTAATGTCGCTCCCTCAAAAATACTACCAAATATAGGTGACATTAGTATCATATCATCCGTAAAAGAGTTAAATTTATTTTTCCAAAATTTTGGTGAGCTAGTCAAAAAAACAGAGCGCCACCCTTTATATGTTGTTTAAGGCTATTTATGTCATAGTTTTTGACATATAATGGTAACATAATTATTAGTAGGTGAGGTGTGAGCATTGCAAAACTTTTCTGAACGCCACGCTGCATCTAGTACTGACAACAAATACAACAGAATCAAACTACAGCCTCTGTAAGCATACTACGAAGTAAATGATAAGCTGCCACCCTACATTTGTTTTTTTATCAGGGTTTGCTGCAGCAGCACTCTCTAATCAAGAAGTGAAAGACAGTGTAAGCGAAGAGCTCAGAGTAGCGTTTGATCTTGACGCTGTACTATTTTCTGCCGAGTCTTGAGGTGCACTATAAGACTGGAGGTTTAAAGGCTTTCTTTAAGCATGAAAAGGCAAACAGGGATAAGCTTGTTGAAGAGGTAAGATAAAACAAGGTGCTAGCAAACATACAAATGGTCTTGAGGAATGCTATATAGCTGTGTTCTTTGCTGTCGCCTTGAAAAACAAAAATGACTGCTGTTCTTTTGAGAAATAGATAAACATGATATAACAGGTCTTTCAGGTTCATTGTGTTGTGGTTACATAATTGGGTGTAATGAGGTGTTCAAATGAGTACACGAATGGGTAGAGTGAATTGGTCAGATAGGTACATGAGTAGGTACAGCTAGATGTTTATATGGCTACACAATTGAGTACAGTGAGACATTCAATTGTGATTGCATACCCAGCATAATTGTCAAAAAATGGGGTAGTTTTTGCCATAACTGTGGTACATGGCACACAATAGTGGGTAGAAATACTTGACAATAGATAGAGCATTTGACAAGACAGCAGCAAAAAACTGTGTCAGGAGATATCCATAACTATGCTTAAGTTATGGTAACCCAATACTTAGCTTATATCAAACACGTTGATTGTATCCTAACATGTTATATGGGATTACCATGTCAGTTACATATTGCCGAAAGAGGCGTGTAGTGGACAACTCCATTGTGTATCTCCTGTAATAGGGCAAACAATTCCAATATGATAAGGTAAAAACTAGCTTTCATGAAGTTCGCTTCTCAGAAAATGAGTAGACAACTACACGTACATATAATAACCAAATATCGGCAAGATATATGTATATGTAGCTAGAAACTTACTGGCTCATAAATAACCACCATTTATGGCCTTTGAGTTCACTTAAGGCTGGCTCGCATTATTTGAAGTTCCAGGAACCAGTCCAAATGCTGAACCTAATACTACACACACATTACGGAATGCGTCGTTTGACTAGTGTCATTTTTGAACGAAAATGTTCTTTTACATCCGTAGCAAAAAGCTAATGTGTCCATGTTTGGCATAAACACTGATAGCCTAAAAAAATATCCTTAATCAATTTTACCCATTTTTAGTGCAAATCGGTTTTATTTGCGATTTGTTTTCACACAGATGTAATAGAGCTCACACGTACTAATGCAAAATGACTAGAGTATATTTAAACTGTTTATGTAACATTTCAGTGTTATTCTCTATAGCTGGTTAAAGCACATCAATTATATCAGTACTGTTTCAGCTTATTCAGGTTTTCAATATCTTGGCTTTCATCTATCTTGGTCATGAAACATTGCAGTTTGTACATCAATACAAATATACACTGTCTGATTTTATGATTTTATTAGTTTGTTTTTCCCTCTTATAGTTTTACTAGCTGTACTACCCGGCGTTGCTCGGGTATCAAAACTCAGCTAGTGTTAAAAATATAAACGATGAGAGGTGATGATAGTTGCCTGCCACTTGATATTAGCCTGGCACATTGCCAATGGATAATTTGAGTAAGCTTACTAATAAGACCTACTCCTCTTGTGATGTTATGCCATGACTTTGCGTCGTGACCGAAAGCAATAGCCTATTTGCTCCCATATAGCGACAGGTATATTGCCTAGTGAAATATCAAGCTCGTGTGGCATGCTTAGTAAGGCGTCGGACTGGCAAACGGGAGGTTCCGATATCAAATCTTCTGCTTTACGGGTTCTTTATTCAAAGATTTTAATAGCTATTGACATGATGACAAACTCAGATATACACTGTATATAAATATATATATATATATATAAATTGTTATTTTCATTGACCTTACCAGGAGCTTCCCACCAGTGTTGTGGTTAATTAAGGCCATACTCATCACATAGACTTCTATACACAACACCTGCGACATGATTATGCCGCTCAGTGTATGCGTTTCCTGCTAGCTGCTTGCATCCACCGATGATGTGTTGGATGGTCTCAGGTGCATCTTTGCACAGTCTGCATCTAGGATCGTCTCTGGTGTGATAGATTTTCGTTTGGAGTTGCCTCGTTGGGAGCACTTGCTCCTGGGCTGCCATGATTAGCGACTCTGTATTGGCTGTTAGGTTTCCTTTGTTCAGCCACATATATGTCTGGTGAAGATCGCCAACCTTAGATATTTGTTGGTAGTAAGCACCATGAAGAGGTTTCGTGTGCCAGTCAATTTTTTCATCATCAGGGCGTAGGTCCGTTGTAAGAGCAGCCGATTGAAATTCAGCTAGCAACTTATCTGAAATGGCCATGGAGGATGCTTTGATGCTTTGCTTCTTTTCTTTCACTGTCTGCTGTACACTTTTGAGTCCCCTACCGCCATCTTTCCTATTAAGATACAATCTAGTAATATCAGATTTTTGGTGGAGTGCTCCATGCATGGTCAGCAGTTTACGAGTTGCTATATCCGTTTCTTTGATGGCTTCCTCAGTCCACTTTATTATGCCTGCTGGATATCTTATTACTGGCAGTGCGTAGGTATTTATTGCCATGACTTGGTTCTTGGCATTGAGCTGGCTCTGTAAGACCTGCCGAAGGCGTTTCTTGTATTCGGTAATGGCTTTGTGACGTACCTCGGCTTCGTGGTTGATGTTGCTTTGCATAATCCCCAAGTACTTGTACCCTTCTTCTATATTTTTGATGGTACCATTTGGCATTCTTAGGCCATCTGTGAGCATAGAATGGCCTTTCTTAAAAATTAGCCTTCCACATTTCTCAATACCGAAGGTCATTCCGATGTCCTTGCTGTATACCTTAGTGAGGTGTATTAGCGAATCATTGTATAAAATATATATATATATATATATATATAGTATATATATACATATATATATATACATATATATATGTATATATATACATAAGTATATATATATATACATATTTTATAATTTAGCTCTGATTTATCATTGAGCATTCTGTAACGAACTGTGCAGCATCCACTTTGTCTATATATATATATATATATATATATATATATATATATATATATATATATATATATATATATATATATATATATATATATATATATATATATATAGACTAGCTGTGCTACCCGGCATTGCCCGGGTAGTAAAATGGTTTTTGGACAAAAAAATTGATTTGTTATTAGCATATTAACAACATTTGTCATTCTAACTTTCAAACTACATATCATGAGAGATGTGTTTTGTGTAGTTGGAATAAATTAGGAGAAAAAATAAAAACAACTGTAAAGGTTTTCAAAATTTGTCAAACAACTGTAACTTTCAAACTTTATATCATGAGGGAATAATTTTGTGCAGAACAGGTTCTTTTCTTTAGAGGCATTAGACAATGCTTCACTTCTGAGAATTCGTGTATTTAACAGATGAACAAAAAATATGACAGAATATAGTAGTATTTTGTAGTTGAAATTTTATTAGAACAATGTCTACCAAAAATGGTTGAATGAAAAATTAATATTAAAGGTTGACTTGCAACAAAATTCACAATACAGTTATTTGGTATCAAAGGATTTACCATGTCTTACTCTGTTGTGTTGTATGTGCCAAATATGTGGAAATGTGATTACAAGCTCTTAAAAGCTCAAAAACAAAAAGCCGCCGTAGATTGGAATCTCTTTATTTCGATGACGTAACCACGAAATTTGGTTATCGTCTTTTCACGTATGTTCTCACGTGAATTGAAAGGCCAATACAAAACTCAATATAAAACTTATCATAGTACTAGTTTATGACAAACACTTCGGGTTTCACCGAAGACCCTGTATCAAATATAGATGCTCGCTACTTTACAGTTTTGTTTCGGCATTATTCAATCGTCAAGTCGTAATCTGATCACGTGACCCAATACTTCGCAAATAATTTTTGCAGCACTTTTCGATTATCACAGGTGACCAACAGGCTCGTCATGATTATCAGACAATAATATTTTCTCCTTCGAGCTAAAGTGTAAAAGTTTAACGATTTTTATGGTAAGTTATAAGATATCAGTGCTAAAAGTTACAGCATTACAATGACGATAAAACAGACACGTAAGAACAATAGACATAGTTTTATTGAATACATGAAGTATATTTGTGAAAATATTTCGACGAATAAGGTTGCAAGAAAGTGTAAACCGAAACCATCTCTCACAGCTACATCACATTTGAGCCGTTTTGGAAAGGGAATCCAAACTACGGCGGTCTCGTGTGGCTGCGATTTTCTGTTCTTTTTTGAGCTTTTAAAAGCTTGTAATCACCTTTCCACACATTTTGCACCTAAAACACATCAGAGTAAGACATGGTGAATCTTTTCATATCAAATAACGGTAATGTGAATTTTGTTGCAAGTCAACCTTTAATAATGAAGACTGGAAAATAAATGATGGTTAAACTTCCAACAGATATTGTACTCAAATTATGTTTAAAAATTGCAAGTTGAAATAAAAATCGATAAGCGACAAACTTTAAAAATTTATATTATAAAGTTCAAAAGTTATACGAAGTTTATATCTGTAATAAGAGAATGTAAATCTATTTACCTATATATATATATTTTTCAAAATATGTAAATGTATGTAGATATAAGAGAGTGAGAAATAACTGATACAAACGATAAATCTTACAGGCAATCTTACATTAATCTTACAAATGATTGTTGTAAAATGTGAAAATAATTACGAGTTACTAATTGTTTAGGTTTAGAAGAAAAGATGTGTTGGCTAATACACAAAGTGAGCACTAATAGGAACCTTTTTGAAACACGCACTTAACGAATGAAACATTCAGCTGTTGAGGAAAGAAAACAGCGCTTGTTAAGCCTGGGTTCCATATAACAGTGCAAGGCGCGCAACAAGGCGCGCAACAAGGCGCACGACGTCGTGCGTAGGCCCGCTGTGATATGGAAACGTCAGCGCACGATGATCGCGCGACGTGCGTACGCTGATCACAAGGATCCGGCAGAATGGATCCTTGCGATGGGTGCGTGCGATGATGTATCCCACAATACATCGCTAGACCTTTTCAACCTATCCCACAATTCAAACGGAGGGCTGTGGCTCCGAAGAAATCGGTCTCCCATACGAAAGAGTAAGCCTGGTTTTAATATGACGTCGCAATTTTGCAACGGAGGGCTGATTTTTCCGAAGAAATACGTCTCTTCTACGAAAAAGTGAGGAAATTATCCACCCTATCCAATGCAAGCATGGCGCCTACGCGCGATATGGAAACACTGCATCGCGACCCAAGAAATGCATTGCGCACGATCACTGGGCCGCGCACGATCATTGCGCTGTTATATGGAAACCAGGCTTTAATATACTATATCGCTTATTAAAATAAATGATAAATAACAAAATGAAAATTATTCATACAAACAAAAATGTTTTAATTTTAACCCAAAAAAAAAAATGTAAAAAATGCTTTAAACGAACAAAGATATCATTTGTATATTATGATTGTGGACGCAAGGTACCAAATCAGAATCCAACAAACATAATGCAGCTGAGAAAAATTCTTCTAAGCAGCAGGAATAAGTTAGTAACGAACAGAATGTAGATGTAAAATAAAAAGCAAGTATGTAAACTACAAAATGTCGATTCAAAGTATATATTTTGATAACTTACATAATGTAATCAGTGCAAAAATTGCCAAATTTCAAGTGCGAGATAAATTATTAGCTTTAACGAAAAAAGACGATTAAGCATAGTGCTGCATATACTTGGGTCCCAAAATATTTCTGAACAGGAGCATCGTAACTCATGGACGCAAAGCTAAAATAATTAGCACGGGCAGGGTGTATGCGTTATATGAAAAGATATTTGACATCTATGGCGTTCTAGCTCCGCGGTAGAGCATCCGGATAAGAAACTTGTCGATGCGTTCGTGGTATTAGTCATGAGTTCAAAACTATCAGAACATAGAATTTTAATATCGAGATTTTAAGATCTAAAGCCTGGAATGCAGACATACGACGACGATGACAGACGACATACTGACTTTGAGAAATATATACATATATAAATAGCAACATACTTCTTGATGACTAGTGTGAGTGATATTAGTGGTGATTAGAGAAAGAAGGGAATGTTTTTATGTAAGTGAAAAACTTACAAAGACATGAACAAACACTGGATCAACTTTTCAACAGATCAAATTATCCAGATACATAATGCATTGGATAATCACCCAATAACACTATTTTTCCCATCTAATATGACATGTAGGTGCCGAACAAAATAGTTGGAACGCAATTGTTGAATCGCTACATTTTCACTTAATTCGTTATCACAAAGTTTTTGTAGTTTAACATCTAGTAATTATGCATATTTATATATCAATAGAATCCTTTCACTCTAAGGAACCCAACTAATTTTGTTTCAAATAAATATTTAAATTCTTTCTCCATTCACCAAACTATTTTCATTGTGAGTCAAATTTTAACAAGTTTACTCAAACTCACTCACTGGAGGATTAATTCATCTCTCAGACTCACTTGGAAGTTCTAAATGAACTTTAAAATATGTTTGGTATTTTTTCAAGGCATTTTGTCTGTGATTGCTGAATAACTTGAATACTCAAGTTGGCCAGTTTTGTATAAATTGGCTGTAAGCTGTTGAGAGAATGTCACTCATTCATAATGTCTACGCTTCAAGATAAAAGGTTTATTGTAGTGCATTTTTACATGGAGGAGAACATGACAATACGAGAAATTAACTCAAATTTGTTATACTTGAATGATATTGTGCAAAAACTTTAGCCTATCTAAACTACGAGCAGCATAAAACCTAGCAGTGGTATTACGTTAAGTATTCTGAATGCTACTAGTTGGTCATTGTTACAAGACTTTAGAAAAGGAAGCATAGTTCCTGCAATCAATCAAGAGATGTCGCTGACTCATTCATGAACTGCTTACTTGATGAAATTTCCCAGAGTGCAAAGTTAATGATGACACCATATGCCAGTCAGTCCTAATCAAATTCCACTTGATGAGAACACTTCAAACATGCGTTTTGTTATCTTCACCCTCTGATAAGGATAAAGCTTACAAAGTAGAAGCTGCCCAACACTTAATTCAACGACATATCAATGGATAATATTGACTCCCGGTGTGAAGGAAGGGATATCTAGGCGCTACTAAACACAGTCGAGCCTGTTCTTTTCGAATCAACTTTTCAAATGTCTCTAGAAAGCAAAATTCTTCCTCAACTCTTGATAAGGTACATGAACTATGAGAAAGATTCTCAAGAGATGAGGGAAAGATTACGGAGCACCACTGCTGAGCTGAGGTATGAAACACTAAAGGACACTAAACGTTATGATGACATGAGTACTGCAGTACATAGAGCTGTATTAAAAGGAGATATGGAGAGCACAAGATGTATGATGGATGGTTTAACACCTGACCAACAGTTTGATTTGTTGACAATACAGAACTCACATGGTAGAACTGCTGTACATAAAGCTGCCTATAAAGGACTCGTCGATATAATTATTCTTCTGCTGAGCAGTCTTTCACCAGAACAGAGATTCAGCGTGCTAAAATTGCAGGACAGATATGGAGATACACCTTTGCATGATGCAGCTAGATATGATCATGAAAAAGGTCTCTCTACTCTCTTGGCTAGTGTAACTTTACAACAACAACAAGAGCTGCTTCAAATCACCAACACAAACAAGGAGTCAATTCAAGATATCAGGGAAATTACCTGAGGAACCACCTGTATGGAACCCGTAGTTTACTGTACTTGCTGAGCATTGTTGTAAGCTGCACAAGTTAAAGTTTATTTTGTAACAAACTCATACTAGGTTTGTTTTTGCTTGAAAGAATGCTGATAAGTTGATTTTTGAATGATTCGATTTATTTTAACCCAATTGCTGGAGGAGAATTTCTAATTTATGTGTAGAAAGTTTTAAAAGCTACAGATTAAGTGTAGGATACCTCTATTTTACACTTCTACCATTGTTTCATTCAACATGCAGCCATAAGAGCAGTTCTATGCTTTAACCACAATTTCAAATAATAAGCATAGCATAATGAAAGTATGACCGGTGAATAACCGGTTTAGCTAAAACTGGCAAAAAAGCTTTCCTATAATAAGATATCTGTGGTACTTCATGATATCAAGCTCTGAAACAAAAGTAAATATAAATGGTAGATGTTGCTGAATATCTTTTCAAATAACAAAAAAATTGTCAATTGAAGTTTTTCTCAAATCATGTAAATTACTGCTTTGCTGAAATATCTACATTGCTACATTGATAACTTAATAAAACTTAGCATTGATTTTAAAGTTGGTCTTTGACTACAGTTCAGGTGAGGTCTAACTCATAAGTACATATTGTGTTCTGTAACTAAAACTGATTAAAAAGACAAACCTGTTGTGCAGCCTCATACTTGAACGAGCTTGTACAAACAGGCTGATCTACAAATCATAGACAAAGACTAAAATAACATAATATTATTAGATCAACAGAAAAATTCTATGTGACATTGTAAATTTTATGTAGTGTGTTAAGGATCGGCTTTTGTTAAGGATGATGGGAAATAGATAAGACAAAGAATATAGTGATGCTGTCACATTTATTTTACAGCTACATGCCATCTACCTAGTAGCAAAGTGTACTGCTATATGAACTGCATCAACTTAAATAATTATCATTTTGACTTGGATGCTCTACTACTATATAATTATTATTATTTTCTAGTTAATTTATACTTTATTCATTGAGAATACTCTGCTACCATATAAATGTTGGTACTTTAAAATTATTCATTACCTCATGTGTTGAGACTACTTTACCATCATATAGTTACCTCTATTTTAAAAATATTTATCAACTTATTTATAATCCTTCACCATCTATAGGCCTATACGTATATATATATATATATATATATATATATATATATATATATATATATATATATATATATATATATATATATATACGATGTATATATAAGTCTCAAAGTATGTGGATCTGTTTGTCATTTCGGCTATAGCTGTAACTACATGTATAGCGCAAGCTGATTATGTTACCGATACGGTCTGATACGATAATACCAATACGATATCTTACTGGTATATGCCCCTGTTAAGAAATATTTTTATGTGAGGTACAATAACTATATCTGGGGTCAAAGCCAATTCTTCTCATGCGAACAAAAGTATTATCTTAAGAAGGACTAGCCTCGAAATTCTCTCTCTGCTTGATCAGACAAAGACAGACCGATATCTCATTTTTACATTTGTACCGGTATCGAGAAGTACCGATATCGTTGTATTCAAAGTTTTGCTGGATAGCTTCTAGTCGAACAGTAACCTTTTTATATTCACACACATACTTCTATGCAAGAATTGTGATTATTAATTTTACATATTCAGGATTATTTCGTTGTTTTAGTTTGTAATAACTGTATCATCTTTTATAGTAATCATGGAAAACAGACTTAGTTTAGCTATTACTTGCTAGTTATTTCACACTTACCCCTAAACCTTTTTATAGCCACTTTATTTTTTTAATTTATTTGACCAGCACGAAACACTTTCTTTTTGACACAAAATTTAAAAGTTGTTTGACGAAGTTTGGAAACCTTTACAGTTGTTTTTTATTTTCTTTCCTAATTTATTTTAATTACACAAAACACTTTTCTCATGATATGTAGTTTGAAAGTTAGAATGGCAAATTTTGTTATCTTTTAAATACAAATAAATTTTCTGTCCAAAAACCTTTTTATTACCCAGGCAACACCTGATATTACAGCTAGTCATATTGTGGAGGACGAGACAATTTAGCCATATTTTATTATTTGTGTTTGTGCTTACGTTGTTTCTAGTTAACTTTATGTGTATTTCTTTACCCAGTTACGTAATCCTCTGGTAAACCTATTACGTAACACGGTATTTTTGGGCCTGCTTCGCGGGCCTGCTGGTACACCCTTATACCTATTGTCTGGGCCTGCCTCACAGGCCTGACCCAATACAATGGCTGTTATATAATTGTGGGCGGAGTAAATAGTATAAAAGGAGAAGGCATAGGCCAACTCTTTGGGATTATGCTTACGGGTTCGATACTGTCAAGACGAAGTTTTACATGTGCTGATATACATTAAATATACTATACTTATTCTTACGAACTGCCTACGTTTGATGCCTGCCTGGTTGGCTTCATAAGGATCCTTCTGCCAGAGCTGATCCGGCTTCAAGCACGAACTGCTTCGGAGAGACACCTAAGGAAGGCTAGGGGTTGGCTGCGTTACTCTCGGACCTGATCAGAAATGCGATAGCATTGGAGATCAGGCCCTCCAGTAAGCTAGCCGGGACCTAGATTAGCCAAGATAGGGTCTCAGAGAGCAGGCCGTGCTAGCGCTCTAAGTGAGTCTGAACTGAGGGCAACCAGCCGCGGCCTGATCAGACCACTAGGTGTGTCAGGCAGGCCGACGAGAGGAAGGCCCAGCGTTCAGGCTGCACTGCCTTGCTAGAGAAGTAAAGCTAAAGCTGGCTCAGCTACCGGGGCCAGACCTTTACAATATAATATTTCAAAAAGTGCATGGCTTTAGCTGCTATCTATTACAGTTAAATCTTGTCTGAATTTTCTAGATTTTCTAAAAGAACATTACGGTGATATATTTGTTGAATTGTTTGATGAAATACCCATTTCGCATTGCTAGAGATAAAAGAAAATCCCCTTCACGTATATGTGGTGTTCTGAAGTATTCTAGAGAAACGAATAATTTCTGACAGACAACACACTATTGTTACAATAGTTGGTACTTTACACTAGTGCGGTACTTTACACTTTACACTACTCTACTATAGTGCGGTAAACAACGCACTATAGTAGCACCAGAAATGTTTCTTTATTTTAAAAATGTTCTGCTACTGAATTTTTTAAAGGAAGTTTGTAAAATCTTAAGCTTTGTAACAGAAAATTGTCTGGCACCCAAACAAGTACAAAACTCTTAGGTAATCCTTATTAGCAATATTTCATATGTTTCTAATCATGAATAAACTGGAAAAAAATCTTTTTTGTATTTGTGTCATAAATCAAGCTCTAAAAATATATTTTTTTTAAATTTGTCATTTTAGAAATCGTTTGGTATTTAATTAATTTTGTTTATTGCATTACAGAAAATTTTTTAATTGGAATAACAATGAAATAGAAAGCAGTTTAAAAAGTGACATAAACATAAAAGTATTAACAGTAATAGAAAATTATTAACAGATACGGTGCATCTTTAGGATACAATTTTAGCTCGTTCTCGGGTGGGCGTCGTATGGTGAACAAATCGTATGTTCATACTGGTTAGCCAATTGTAATAACAAAGAGATTGGGATGCAATCTAAAAAGTAACACAAAAATGTAAGTATTAACGGTAACAGAAAAGTATTAACAGATAATTATGATTTTATATTACTTATCATAACTAGGTTGCACCTCTTTATGGTGAAATTTATTATTTAATGAAATTTAGCTTGATGCGGAAAAATCCAATAGAATGTGTAGATAGATTAGCTTTATAGGCCAATAGTATAATTAGTAACTGCTGCACGGTATTTGAGCACAGTTTATTTTTCCTGTTTTGTGAATTGCTCCTCTGCATAGGATTGTATGATTTGCTGGTACCATTTTAGTTTTTCATGGTATAAAAGACATGTGACAATTGACATGTGTAATTGACACTTTGTTCTCAACCGTTCTCCAATTTTTTAACAATTGAAGTTATATTAGGCATTTCTAGCGCACACTATATTTGACCATGTTTACTTGCCTTTTAGAAATCCACAAAGATTATGTTCATTTTATGAATGTCTTTCTGTATTATTGTATGCCATTTTGAAATAGGCCTATACAGATACAAGATCCACATTGAACTGATCTGTACTAATGTATGTCTGTTAGTAGTAATGTTAAAGAATGCTAAACCGAGAGCATGATGCATGTGCTAGATTGGTTGTCAAACGAATGGAGTCACAAGAGTGGATTTAACCATAGCTTGTATCAACTGTGTTCGGTCAACATGCTGAAAAGTGTTTGTAATATTCATCGTTATAGCAACATGAGAAAAGACTAACTGCTTAATGAATGTGAACTCTAACTGATAATAGACATCCAATCACCTACAGACATCGACACAAACATAAGGCTACTCTCTACTGAAAAGATAACTGCCCTTTATAATATTGAAGCTGATACAACATTTGGTTTTTGAGAACTTTGATGATCTTTATTTAAAATTATCAAGGCCATATATAATTCTTGTGTATAAAAATCTCTAGTGATTTAACTTAGCTCTGAATTATTTTCTTTTCAACCCTCCCCTTTCTTTGCTACACTCCTTGTATCAAAGAATACCAGTCAGTGTGAGGCATCTGTCAAACATTTTTTTGACAGCCCATTTAGAAGTTAACCTCATCTTCACAAATCATCATATAACGCAACATACCTAACATATCGCATCAAATCACCAGAAACGACAGAATACCACAGGGTATTACGAAAAATGCCGGCATAACACAATATATTTCAGAGCATAGGTTAGTGAATACATACTTCTGTTTCTGTGGTACTAGTTCATACTGTTTTATTAAGTGTTTAAAGTTCGTGTACGCTACGTGTTTAATGTTCATACCAACTCAACCTGGATATGTTCTTAGATACTGTTAATTATCTGTATCTGGTGGGGTAATATTAAGGATCCTACAATGCACACCTTATTAATATTCTACAAAATAGAGCATGAAATAAATGTATATGAAGTCACATACTACAGATACGTGTGAAACTCAGACCGCCTAGCAGATATAGTACACTTTAGAGTTATACGGTCTACATCAAGATCTCAGCTCTGGTGATCACTTGAATACCCACCTTCAGTCACATATATAAAATTGCTCGGACTAATATCTTAGAAATAATTTCATGGCATTATAACATAACTAAGCAGGAGAGGTGTCAGCCAAAATGCATCCTTACCGGCAGCAGCTATTACCAAAACATTCCAAACGCATATAAATATTTTATAAAAGGTATGTCAATCAGCAAGAGTTTAGTCCACACCAGGGCATTAGTTTTAGTGATCACATGGTTACATATCATCTATATATATATATTTCTCAAACAATGTGGATTTGTGTATCACACCCGGACTATAGCTGTAGTGCACGCTGATTATTTTACCAATGCGACCACAAGGTACGACGACCTGGTTTAAGAAACATTTCTCGTAAGGTTCAGTTACTACATCTGTAGTCAAGGCCAATTCTTCTGACGCGGACAATTATATTGTCTCCATGAGAAAAGCCTCGGCATTATCTCTCAATTCGGTCAGACGAAAACAGTACGATATCTCATTTTTAAATTTGTACTGGTATTGAGAGGTACCAGTAATGTCGTATTTAAAGTTTTGATGGATAGCTTCTGGTGGAACAGTAACCTTTTCGCATAACCCCTGCATTCGCATTCGCAGTAGCACCCACACTTGCACTTGCACGCGCACACACACTAACACTCACACTCACACTCACACTAACACTCACACTCACCACACACCACACACACCGCACACCGCACATCGCACACCGCACATCGCACACACGCACGCACACACACACTTCTATGCAAACTGGTTATTATTAATTCAACATATTCCGAATTTTTATTTTGTTTCTCAGTTCGTATTAATTGTATTATTATCGAATCATCTTTGATTGTAGTTGTAGCCAAACTGACTCGATTTAGCTATTACTCGCTAATCATTTCACATTTAGGTCTAAACCTTTTTATATTCGTTTTATTTTGCTTTACTCATTTGACCTGCACGAAACATTTTCCTCATGATATAAATTTTAAAAAATGTTTGACAAATTTTGAAAATCGTTACAGTTGTTTTTATTTTCTCTTGTAATTTATTTCAATCACCCAAAAAAAATTTTCTCATGATATGTAGTTTGAAAATTAGAATGACAAATTTTGTTATATGTTAAATACAAATGAATTTTCTGTACAAAGAATTTTTAATTACACGGGCAATGCGGGTAGTACAGATAGTCATGCATATTTATGGACTAGAAAACAGTTAGCAAATAAGCTCATTGGGCAAGACTAGAATTCACTTATTCCTAAAACAAACATAAAAGGCTAAATTCTTTTCATCACCTAGTTAATGTAAAATTGACCTAGTTAATGTAAAATGTAGCTAACTGGACTTGGCATGACGACTTAAGACCTTCTATATCAACAGGTTAACATTTTTTAAAATATATCTATAAAGTTAGCATCCTTCGAAAAGTTGCTACACTTTACAGTAAGTATTAAATCAAGCTAAAATTAAATAGCAAATCTTGTAAAATCTTCTCTTTGTACACAATAATATGTAAACCTTGAACACAGCCATGATCTTTAGAAATAGTTAACAGAAGCATCTCACAGATATCATAAGGTCATCCAAAAGTAAGCTTTTAGGTAGTGTTAACTAAAACTATATATAAACTAGAAATTCCCCTGTCATACAGCCCACGACCAACGTGATATTGGAAAAAAGAAAGGGTACTGATGGTTGAGAAATGCAATATTAGCATTCAAATGGCACTGCAGTGCAATAGGATAACTGCAATGGTAGCTACAATGGTAGCTGTAATGTACTGGGTGCTATTATGTACAACAAACAGCAATAATTAAAGGAAAAGATTGTATGTTTATGTCTCTCCCCTGCAATAGGAAAAATGCAATATTAGAAGTAAAATGGCAAGCTGCTGTGTATTACACACAGTTTGAAAGTTGGTTGTGTTGAATGTAGAATGGTTTTGATAGCGATCTGTAACAGAAAGCGAGCATCAGCATTCACGCGTCTGGAAGTTTTCTGCAAAATTGAGCAAAATAAACAAATGTTCTCATCATAAAGGGGCATTGTAGTTCGGCCCTAGCTTGTACATAAGATGCAAAGAATTTTGGCTAACGTTCTAAATAATTTAATGAAACCTTTGGTAATTGGACAAAAAAAACATAGGCTGATACACTGTGTACCACAATTTCGTACCTGTAAACCGGTCTACGCCTCGAACGATCTATGTTTATTACAGAAAACTTTGAATAAATAAATTCGAATGATTATTCTTATAATTAAATCTTATAATAATTTTATAAAATCAAATAACTATTGTCATAATTAAATATTTTTGCAAGATATTAAAAACGGAAAGATATTAGAAACCTTCAGCAATTGGACAATGCTATAGACTGGTGAACCGTGCACGTTTTTCTCGTGAGATGAGGGCGACTTAATGGTTCTACTCTCGGTCGCACGGCTTTATTGCCATTTCGTTGGCCAGTCTTAATTTTGATTAAAAAAGGCTTGTCAGGTTATAATTGCAATTTTAGGCCAAACTAATCTGTTTAGTTATGTATTATCCGATCAGATGGGTAAGGTTTAGGATATTGTCTACAAATTTCAAAGACTTTGTAAGATATTTAAATAGGTTTATATGTGTTTTGTATCATTATTATACTTAAACGACACCATTGAAAAATGGTTAAATTTGTTGATGAGATTTGGGTACAAGGGTTTGCGTCGGTGTTGATGAATAATTTTCGTGGGTTGTGTGCACATATGCATTTAGGATAAACCTCCCAAACAATCGCTTCGCTTGTTTTTGGTCGTGGGATTATCATCAGTGGTTATTTTGGAAGCTTCTTTTTGTCTGCGCTTATTCCAAGTTACAAAAAAGCCGAAAATGGTAACTATTCACAAAATTCTTTTTTTCAGATTTAACACCTTCCTTTCCGTTGAAGTTTAGTAAGCTACCTTTTAAAGTCCGACTCAGTTGTTCCATGCTAGGTAGGCTTAAATATTGAAATATGCCTTTGTGTATATAATACTATACTGATATTAAGATCTCTGTACAGAAGGACTGTGATCGCTGGCATGAAAGACCATTACTGTTTGTGTACGTAATCAAATCTGGAACAGAATGTCCATACATTTACAATCAGACTGACTTTTACATTCCTTATCTCAATCTCTGTTTCTGACTCAAATTTTCCATCGGCAATGTGCCAGGCTAATAGCAAGCAACTCTCACTACTTCTCATTGTTTATAAGACAAAACACTTTTCTCATGATATGTAGTTTGAAAGTTAGGATGGCAAATGTTGTTATATGTTAAATACAAATCAATTTTCTGTCTAAAGACTTTTATATTACTTGGGCAACGGCAAATAGAACAGCTAGTACTATTGATATTATTATCTCTGTACAGAAGGGCAGTTGCCGTTGACATGAAAGACTATTACTGCTTCGGTACGGCCCAATTTAAACTGGGACAGATTGTCCATACATTTACAGTCAGACTGGCTCCATGCTCTTTACATTTCTTACCTCAAGCTCTGTGACTGACTCATGCTTCATAAAAGATTTATTATTGTTGACTTCACGAGGAACACAACCAGGTTTTGCAAAAAAGCCAATTTATAGAACTTATAACTGTTTTTTGTATGGCTTTTTGCCATACAAAAAACATAGTCATTTCACTTCCTCATAATGCCTACAATTCACCTTCATTCTTCACATTTAGACTGTCTACAATTCACTCTCATTTTTAGTCAAATTACTATACAAAGTCTAATATGTACGACAGCTACAGTAAACAGTCTCATAGTAAAACTCTTATAGACAAGGTAACTGTAAAGGTTTCTAAACGAATATGCTTCTCTATGTCAATGCAGAGGAACCTGATGTACCTGTAATCAACAAATAAGTGTGATTACTAACTCACATAATCTTGAATTAATACTGTTTTGTTTCCTTTCTAAGCTGCTTTTATTTATTGTTTACTTTCAATGGCTATAAAAGGCTTTAGTTCAATTAATTTCATGAACAGAAATTATTTTCATACCGTACTTGGTTAATCTTTATTTTTTCGGAATAAAACTTTTTCCGTTGAAATAATATAGTTAAACAAAGAATTGCCCAAAAGTTTTCACAATCACAACTTGTTAAAGATCCATAATACATATAAGTAGTTGATATGCTGATGCTACTTCAATTTTTACTGTAATATAGTAAAGATCCTGGGTTTACCCATGACCTTTACTATATTTACCCATTTACCCATCATCAATTATAATTATAAAGAACAATCTCTTGCTGTTCGTTCAAAGCTCTGGCAAGAGAGTGAAAAAACGATGCAAAACACAGGACTTGAACTCTTAACTTTTGGCAATGGTGAAGTTTGAGACCTTACGCTAAAGATAAATAATATTGAAATGAAATTGTTGGAATCAACTATTTCAATCAATCGTTCAATTCAATCAATCACTTGCATCAGTTTTTTTTATATTCAACTACAGAAATATTAAATATATATATATATATATATATATATATATATATATATATATATATATATATATATATATATATATACTGATGAAGAAGAAGGTTGCAGTTCACTAGAAGAGAGTGCTCAATATTAAAATAGAGCATTTATATAAACTATATTAAAAACTGAAAATATTTTCAGTTCTTAATATAGTTTATATATATATATATATATATATATATATATATATATATATATCCTCATGCTACAGACAGCACTGTTTCGGCTATTGAAGCCTCATCAGTGCAGGTCAGAGCTTAGGCAAGGAACACAAATCCCATTACCAATGAGAGTTGACTTCCTACCACAAAACAACTAAGTTGCCTGGCAGACTTTAAAAAAGTCAATGTGCTGGCACCAGAGTGCTCAAATCACAAAAGTGATGAGCTTTGCACAAAGGCTAATAGTGCCGCACCTCTCACAGAGTGCTCAACCAAACCGAAGTAAGGGAGCATATACTCATGCTACAGACAGTACTGTTTTGGCTATTGAAGCCTCATCAGTGCAGCTCAGAGCTTAGGCAAGAGACACAAATCCCATTACCAATGAGAGTTGACTTCCTGCCACGAAACAACTAAGTTGCCTCGCAGACTTTAAGAAAGACAATGTGCTGGCGCCAGAGTGCTCAAATCACAAAAGTGATGAGCTTTGCACATCTATATATATATATATATAAATTGTTTTCTCACCCCGGATACCCCGTATGGGTGGTAAATTCTGCTCTAACTCGGGTCTCTTACCAGAGACCTGGAAGTTTGAGCACTCGCCTCAAGATCTTAGCTGTTCCCAATAGCGCACTTTTCTGCAACTCACCTGAGTTGATTGCTGTTGGTATTTGGGCAAGCCACATTTTATGCGCCGGTGTTATTGCGCTCAGTGCCCCAATGACTACTGGGATTACAGTTGTTCTTACATTCCAGCATTTTTCAATTTCTTCTCCAAGAGGGAGATATTTCTCTACCTTTTCTTTTTCTTTGCTGGCTATATTGTAGTCATTGGGTACTGCTATATCTATATAGTAGTTCTCTTGTTCTCCTTGTCTACCACCACTATATCTGGTTGGTTTGCTAGGACATGCTTGTCAGTTTATATATATATATATATATATATATATATATATATATATATATATATATATATATATATATATAAATATTATAAATATATTATTTAATATTATAAATATTAATATATTATAAATATTATTAAATATTATTTATATATATATATATAAATATATATATATGTATATATATACATATATATACATATATATACATATATATATATACATATATGAAGTTTATTAAAAACTACAGGTTAAAATCATTACTACTATTAGTTTCATGCAATCGTGTTGCAATCTTCAGGTATACATATATATATATATATATATACATATATATATATATATACATGTATACGAGATATATATAAGATCTAAGGCGAGTGCTAAGATCTTGAGGCGAGTGCTCAAACTCCCAGGTCTCTGGTAGGAGACCCGAGTTAGAGCAAAAACTACCACCCATACGCGTTAACCGGGGTGAGGAATCAATATTTATATATATATATGTATATATATGTATATATATATGTATATATATATACATATATATACATATATATATATACATATATATATACATATATATATACATATATATATATATATATATATATATATATATATATATATATATATATATATATATATATAGATGGATATTTAATATTTTTGTAGTGGAGGACAGTGGCCTTGTAATGAAAGACAACTACAGTTGTTTCCTTGTTTAATTAAAATTGGGACAGATTGTCCCTCCATTCATATGGATCTAGTTTTCTTGGTTTTTTTTAACACGGTGAACCAATAGCACACTGCTGCATAGAAAAAGGAGTAAGGCAGTTTTAGTTTATAATGACATTTTGTCAACTGCCATAAAGATTAGAAGTAGCCACGACAACGTTTACAATCAGACTGGCTCTACGCTCTTCACATCCCTTGCGTCAAACTCTGTTACTGACTCAGCCCTCATTAAAGATTTATTATTACTGACTTGACCAGGAACCACAAGCAGGGTTTGCAAAAACGCCAATGTATGCAATTCACTGCTGTTTGTTTGCATTGCTTTTACCAAACCACATTTATTTGATTCAGAAGAGCTACACAGTAGTCCGGGAAAACACCATTTTTAGTTGAGTGTCACTCATAGCGCCTACCGCTCACTCGAAGGCTTTGCATTTGCAATATCTACAGTTATCTCTTTTTGAGTCAAATTAGTAGAAAAATCCAAGCTTCTAAGGACAGTAAACAGCCTGATACTAAAGTTCTTGTAAACAAGGTAATTCTAAATCTATACACATTTCACTTTTCAGTCTTTCTCTGTAATATCACACACCTACTTCATCGTAAATCTATCACATTTCTAATGTTATTCATGAATATTTTAATAAATAATACTTTAATAAATATTGATATAAACAAATATCATAATTTAATAAATATATTTTAATAAATATGCTGGTCATAAAACAATAAGTACTTGAGTATGGTTGCTTACTGAGCAGTTTCATGACAGTTATATAAAATATATGTAATATTTTTCATTGCTGACTTCACCTAAATATATCACTGACTGTTAATTAGTTATTCTAATTTCCTTTAATAAACTAAAATTTCTACAGTGGAATGAAGTTAATGAACTCATTGTGTTTTTGTAGGCAAGATATGCTAGTACTGTGGAATGTTCTTCAAGTACTTGTTACGTTGCTAGTAAGAATTCAAGGTAAAAATCTATTAAAATTTATGATTTACAGATAGTAATAATTGCTTCTTCTTCCTTTTTATGTAAAGTAACAATTTTTAGTTTTTGCTTTTTATGTTAGATATATTTATTTAATTAGTTATAGCATTAATGAGATTGGTATCATTGACAGTACCGACTCTCATGAGACCTTTCTTCCTGTAGGGGACTTTACTGTACATTTTAATTTCATCAGCAATTTATTATAACTAGTGTTTTAGCAGTCCAGTGCACTGTGAGAGATCATCATGTGTAACAACTACATGCACAATTAGTCCAAAATATGGCAAGATGGCTGTATGGTCTAATGGCAGTGCGCTTAGCTTTGAATCTGAATAAGCGAGTTCAGTTCTGGGTGTGGCTCCGGCTTCCGTTCCGGCTTCGGCTAGCTTTGATGGATGTTCTTCCTTACGCTTTTAGCGTAGCTTTGGAAATATGAAAGGGCAAACAAACACGGATTTTATTATACTAAAATTCATATAGCTTTTTTTAAAAATAATTTTTAATACTTTGTTTTGGCTCTCGCTTTGTGATTACTTATTCCATCTAGCCCGAATGAACAATACACAATTAAAATCTTTTTAACAACATAATATGACCATTATTACCTGTCTTTGGTAATCTTATAGTAAACCATATGATGCCGAATACCAAAAAGATAATTCTAAAGTTAGAAATGCAACTGTGTGGGTGCTAAACCATGTTGCATATATGTATCAGCAATTTTATTTTGCTGTTAGAGGTGCTAAGATACCAGTTAAAGCAGTTTAAACAAGCATAATATAAAACAAACCAAAAGTAAAGCTCTAAAAAATGTAACATCATTTAACAAATAAATTTTGAGTCAAGGGATTTGAGCTAAAGGACTATAACTTTAGTAAAAAGAGTTGTCAGAAAATTTTGATAGTCTAGATTAACATTTAAAAATCTTTTGCAACTTTTTCTTCTACTTTTAATTAATCACGTTTCCTGACTATTTAAAACTGCTCCATGGGCAATCTAAATATGTTTCTACTGCAACTATATCTGGTTTTAGCTGTTTTTAAACATATTTTGCTCATTTACCAATTGTTAACTGTCATAGATTCTGAGACTCTGCAAATTTTAGAGAAATGCCAAAATTGCAATTGGGCCACGTAAGCGTTTGTGCTGAAATGCAAAAACGGCACCCAAAGGGTCAATCTGTGAACTTACCCCCTTAAGACTTCAATTATTATAGACAATAGGGCAGTTTATGTTGTCCTTCTTCACCATGACAAGATGATGTGTTTGTAGGAGATGAAGTTAAATTGTCTGTAGATTCCATAGGATATCCTTCAGTCTACAAGGATGAGTCTATAACTCTAACATGTACCACTAGTGGAGATACAGATGCGACTGGTGTCTACCTGTTAAATAATGCCAGTTCAACAGTTGATAGGACTGCTTGTAGATACAATAAATCTAACAATACATGGCCACATACTAATTTTAAGAGCCTATCAGGATTTAATAGAATAGATAGGACTTACTGTGAAGCTGCTGCAGCTGCTGCTCCTCCATTCATCGTGTCCGTACCAGGAACTGTGTCAGATGAATTGTTCAGTGTTAACTTCAAGTGTTTACGTGACTTCACATCTCGTGTGAGCTCTACATCATTTTTTATCTCAACTATTAATGGTAAGTTGATAATGCTGGCATTAGTTAGAGAGACTAACAACCAGCCAATAGGACGCCATGATATAAATTGTTATAAGATCAAATTAAAGTTAGGTGTAACATATTAGACGCTGTAAACAGTAGAAGAATTTGTATACACTGGTAAGAATATTTCTTATAAAGTTAGCACTTCTGATAGCTGCTTATCTACACAGTCTTTCTTTTAAATAATTGCTACAAGCATTGAAAAAATTGCTATAAAACATGTTTGTGAAAATCCATCCAACTAAATTTTATCTTGGATAGTCATCTTTTTATAGCATATCAAAAAGCCTCCACTGACACATTTGCACTGAAGATATAATTTTGATAGAGTTATGTTTGTAAGTAAATGTAAAAGTGATCTCCAGTAAGTGCATAAAAACGTATTGTAATGGTTGACATCCTAGCTGAACTAGCTCAATTTAAAAAGTCAAAGTATATAGAAGTAGACAAGTAAAAAATTAGAACAAAGGTTAAAGCAACAGTGTCTACAAGAAAAAACCAGCAAATGGTCTAATTGCAACACTAATTACAGAATATGAATTGTGGTTGAAGGTGACGTGACAGGTAGTTTACACACTTCCATGTGACTCACAAATCGGAGATTGATGTAATTGTGGTTACAAGCCATTATTTTGTGTATTACCGTATCAATAGCTATTATTTTGAATATTACTGCATCAGTAGTCATTATTTTGAATGTCAGATTATCCCTAGCCATTATTTTGAGTGTTACAGTATCACTAGCCAGTATTTTGAGTGTTACACTATCATGAGCCATTATTTTGAGTGTTACAGTATCACTAGCCATTATTTTGAGTGTTACAGTATCACTAGCCAGTATTTTGAGTGTTACAGTATCACTAGCCAGTATTTTGAGTGTTACAGTATCACTAGCCATTATTTTGAGTGTTACACTATCATGAGCCAGTATTTTGAGTGTTACACTATCATGAGCCATTATTTTGAGTGTTACAGTATCACTAGCCAGTATTTTGAGCGTTACTGTACTCTCCATAAAATAAACTATGCGTGCTGCTTTAATAGAAAAACTCATTGAGCAGCTGTAATATATAGAATTATTGTGTATACCATCTAAGATATTATGTAATTGGCTTTCTTTTCCATAAAAACTAAAATAAAAATATATTTATTGTATGTATACAAAGGATGGCAGTAAATATTAGTACAGCTACTGAATTTGAAGTATACCTGTATTTATCGGAATGAACATAAGCTTAACCACAGTCAGCAAACAACTAAAAATAGTATTAAATGTAAAATATTGACTGTTTTAGTGAAACCTGGTAATCTCGTTATGAACAGTCCTGATAAGATAGCTGAGGGAAAAGAATTTACATTCAATTGTACATCAACTGGAGGGAGTCCTGACTCTGTGTATGACTATGGTTAGTAATGCAGTGTACTGAGTAGAGCTTTTAATATACAAGGAAATTATCACCGTTGTATATTCACCTACAGTGAGCTGTCATGTTCTGAGTGTTTGTGCACACAGTGTCATTAGGTTGAGTACGACTAGAATAACTTAGTGGCTCTCAGTAGTGTGATGCTATGTTGTACCTGTTTTCATCTTGTACATTTAAGACACTCTGCTGCCATATGAAACACTCTGCTTCCATGTGTGATTTTCTGCTGTTCTATTTGACACCCTTTTATTTAACAGATGTCAAGTAAGATACCAAGTAGAGCAAAAAACTGTGCTTCACATTAATATAATTATAGCTTCTATTAGTGTTCTACTGGTGACAGGTTCATCTACAAAAAGAATCTCTAAAATATACATATTAGCAAGAACTATCTAATAAAGTAAAAATATATAACAGCAAAAGTTAAAGGACGCTATAGTTATAAAATCATCAAAACTGCCTCTTTAAGGCTAAAATAAATGTAAACCTGTGTGAAATTTAGCAATATGAACTTTTTTAAAGATATTTCACTTGAGTATGGTATACTTTACTGCAGCTATATGTTGTATCTGAGTGGTAATAGTTTATGTCAGCAATTCAACACTTTTACTCTAAACCTTTCTTAGTGGTTTTAATGCATAAGGTAGTGACATTATGACAACTTTCGATGACGGTTTACTCTTCTACTTTTTCTCTACAGAAGTGTTAAGAGGAAATATAGTGGTTGCGAGCACCAATATATACACACCTACGGAAGATGATAGAGAAGGGTTGATTCTAAGATGTAAGGATATAACTCATTTAGCTCTGGCGAATCTCTATCCTGATATCATCATCAAGTCTGAAGATAAGAAACCTCACTGTAAGTTGAGTTGGTTATTATGGAGTCTATCACAACTTTCACTAAATCAAGTTAACTTGCTAATATATAATAGAAAGTCAGTGTTTGATGTCTTAGTTGTAGGTATAAGTAATCAAACTTACTAAGTTAATGGCTCTATAATTGTAGATATTGACTATGAAGTAATACCCACTGTTTTGCACCAAGACCCTAAATCACCACTGACACTGTCATGCAATGCGATAGGAAATCCAACTCCTTCTTACACTTGGATATGTAGTAAAGGATGTAAAGATACTGCAACTTACCAACTGGTCATTCCCGCAAACTCGCGGGAGGATGGTCAGCTAGAGAGAATCAGATGCAGCGTTTCTATTGAACGTGAGTTACTTATATTGTTAGGTATTAAGTAAGTGTCAGATAATAGCTTTGAAATTGTTTCTATGCTAGAAAATTATCAACTTGAAGCTGGTTATATTAATCAGCTTTAGTACTAGTTTTAATATTAATAAATATTTATGCAATCTTTTTTATCGTAAACCTCTGCACTTAATTTATACTTTGAGGTCATCAGCACATTTTACGCAGTCACTGGGCTGACTGATCGTCTGTAAAAAAACTTTAATCTAATTGCTCTTTTGAAGCTCTACAAGGTTTAGTTTAGTTAAAAAGCTGTATTCCGATTCAATCAAAAGTAGTTCATTTATAAGGTAGTAATGCTGTTCCAGAATATGTGAAACTCAAGTTGGTAAAACTAATTCGATATAAGCTTTACTTCTAGATTTGTTTTTTACCAACATTCATCTACCCACTAAGGCATTTAGTCTCTTTCTAGTCTAATCTTTCATAACTGAAACAAATGTAAAATTTTGATACAATGAAATAATTTAACACAATTTTCTTTTGTAGTCTTTGAGCCAATAATCAATATATATGATATCGTATGGACAGATGTAGCTGGACTACCATCTACAACCCAAGCCTTATTGGTTACAGAAGGAGACGCTACATTTGTTAATTTATTCGGAAGTGTAGCTGGAGTTCTCGCTGTTTCACTTGTTGCACTTGTTTCGCAGTCAGCTGTTTTTTGTTGGTGGAAAAAAAGAGCTGGTAAGTTGTGACTTACAGTTTTTTAGTAAATCAAAAAATATTAAACTAGTTCGACAGTTTTCTGTGCCATAAAACCAATATATTGAACTGTTAGGAGTCATTATGAAGTTATTTATCACCAGCATAGTCAGAAAAATTAAAAAAATGTTCATGTTTTATTGTGGTTGATTATTTTCAGATAAAAAATGGAAGCGTTTAGAATCACAAAGAATCAGGTAAACATAATTATATATAAATACATTGTAGACAATAAACATGTTCATTCAAATTATATTAATACAGCCAGCATTGTCAAAGTGCATACGGATGTGGGCATTTATGTGCATGTGCGTGTGCTTGTGTGTGCATATCTTCATGCACGGACCTATGCGTGTACTCATACGTGATTGGGTGCTTTCTTATAACTCTTAACGTCTATAAAACATCCGAACTCTATGTCTGTAGTAACTTAATGTGTTTATATTCTAGCCAACCAGCTATAGCAGACACAGAGATGAACTCAAAAACTGTCCCTTACACAGGTAATAAACACCCCAGTAACTATACAAGGTAACCATTGTATGATTTTATATATCAGTGTAAATTTTGAGTAAAATCTCTAAAATAATCTTATGCTCTTGATTTTACCAGATACAAGAGATGACAACTACGCATCACTGATCACAGCGAATCAAAGAGATCATCCATATGTTAGCGTAATGCATGAAAAACTACATGCATATGAAAATGTATCAAGAAGCCAACCTGTTCTTGGTATTAAAGCATAACAACGGAGTTCAATCGCTAAACACTAGATTTGATTTTTCTTAGTTTAAAGGTTTTTTGTCACATCATTCTCAAGCCATACTCATTTTAATAAAGGCATTTGTGTGTTTTTCTAGCTTCAAAAAAAATTTATGTTATGACTGCTAGTATTATCATTATTACTAAAGTTTTACCCTATTGTTGTGGCTATAAAATTGTTCTAAAAACGTACTATTAAAACTAAACTCATGCTATTATTAGCAATGAGATGAATATATTAGCCATCAGCTATTATCAATAATAACAAAATATCTGGAACTTTTCCCAAGTAGTACTTCCACTATATATCATGTACTACAACACTTTGCAGCATAACACACAAAGCACCTGCATCAGTGCAGAATCTCTGCCTGCTTAAAAATTGCACCTGCTAGGCTTGTCAGAGATGGTAACTAACTTGACTACAAATAAAAAATACCGGTTCAAAGTTTCAACATAGCTGCCAGCACATTTTGGTAATTAATGTCTTTAAAAATAGCTGAGTTCTACCACTGATGATCTGAATCAATTTTACACTAATGTAAGGTCTTGGAGACTAAAATATATCACAGTAGATGCTCTTACAACATACACCTCATATAACGTAAATTCCAAAAAACGTAAAAATATTTATGACAAGTTTTTGCTTCCTACTATTTAAACATTTCCATATGACGTAAGGTGTCAAGTCAGGTGAGTTTTCAAATTCGATTTAAATGGTAGCCTGACTCAATGCACTTGCAAGAGAAAAAGCAACATGCATATAGCGTTATATATTTTATATATTCCACTTCCATAAAATTCTAGTTTATTGTGATAAATCATCAGATGCGTCGACAAAATAGAGAATAAGTAACTGCGCAATCCTTCATCAATACTTGAGGACGACCGATTGATGCAGGTGTAACAGCATCGGTCTCAGCAATGAATCTCACCGCACTTGCAGAAGGAAAGACGCCGTGCGTATATCATTATACCCACATATTATATACTTATACGAGTTCTACAACAATCTAGTTTGTCATGATGGATCGTCAGATGTGCCGACATAACACAGAATAAAGTAGCTACGCATTGTTTATAAATACAACAGCCATCGATTGGTGCAGGTGTTTCAGCGTCGGTCCACCAATGCAAACGTCCCGAGTTGGAGTATCAGTAGAATTTGCCTGGATACAGATAGACGACAGACAGGTAGTACTGCATTTTTCTAAAATATTTTGTTGTTTTGCTTATTTGAAGATTGATAAAATATTTATTATTAGTTTTACTTTGAAGAGAATACATTGCTTTTAAGACAAATAAGCAAATCGTTGCAAATGAACATCACAAATGTGCACACCCGATCAGCTTATTGTAGAATTACCGCCATCATGATCTATAAAAATCAGTTAGATCTATCATAAAAAAGAGAAAAGTTGTCTGTGCAAACTAATAATGGTACAGTTAAGGTACAGCCTACAAATTGAAAAAGTTTTGTCAAGTTTTTATTTTTTGGATGGCCAAAGAGGTAAGTTTGAAAAGATATTGGAACAGATTAAGCAATTTAAATGCGACTTACTGTTCTTATAATGTCAAATCTCTATAACGTGAACGTTCTTAAAACAGATGATTTACGTTGTAGGAGCGCGAATTGTAGCTATTTATTTGCACACATTTTTCTACCACTTTTAAAAGCCTCTCTTTAACATGTTTGGTTTTTTATGTTTACTGGCTTAGTCATTATCGTGAACCAAAATAATATTAGCCAGAAACATATAATCAAAAATAATAGAAATAATAACCAAAAAATAGTAAGAGTGATATAAGAACCATATCTATGCATAAACATTTATACCAACTGGAACTGATAACATGGCTTTTTTGAGATGAAAATTCCTAATTTAGTTGGAAAGTTGCAGCCACAAACCTTCCATTGTCATGTTACCCAATATGGTTAGCATTGCTAATCAGGTTCATATGTTGTTGAAATGAGGTATTTTTATCTACATGCGCTGGTTTTTATGTATTAAATAAGTTATATACATATAAAACAAAACTTTCTATAGACTTTTGCTACATTTGCAAACCTTTCAAATTGGTTGACTTTCATCAAATGATTCATTTACTCAAACAGATACTATTAAAGTCCGAGACGTTTCTTTATTTTCAGATTTAGAACTTTAAAATTCTTAAAACATTAATGCAGACTATAAATCTAAGTGATCATTGAGTTATTAACTATATTAATGAAGATGTCTTGTAATCATTCAGAATTTTATAGCCATGATGGAATTGGCTTCGCTAGTAGTATTATTATAAACCTTATACCTGTATTTATTGGAACAATATTGTAATATAATATTATTGTGAACCAAAGTATAATACAATGCAATACAATATAATAAATAAATTATAATGTGGCACAAGCTAATGCCATAGAATGTCATATACTAAAACACAACACATTGTAACACAGCAATTTACTATAATAGAATATACTATAATATATCATGAAGTTATAGAAAATAACAGAATATGATACATAGTAATATAAAACAGTATATTGTAATTTAATACATTAAAATTTAATATGTGCTAATATTATGTAATAAAAGGCAATATGTTATTGCATTGCATAATTTAATTTTATATTATATAATACATGTACACTATAATATAGACCATAAATATATAATATAAAATTGTGACTAAGTATGTTAAGGAACAGATGTAATTAGCATCAGCTAAAACTGTCTGAAATTGGCAAGTTAGTATTTTACTCACCTTTGTTTTTAACATGAAATATGACAGTGAACAAATAAATTTACATTAAGAACTACTCAGAGTAAAATTTTTATCTGTTACATTGTCAGTATGATATACAAAGTCATTTATTGATGAATATAATAAGCTTAATTCTGTTTGGGCTGATTTTCTTTAATATGAAAAAAATACTGATACTATCTAAAGAATTTACATGGATCGACACATCTATGTGAGGAGTTGTTTTACTACTGTGACAGAGGTAGACAACATTTTTGTCTAGGAAATGGCATCATTTCACTACTGGTATATGGTCAGTACAGCTGATACATTATGTGGGTGGTGACATGGTAAATTTTTATAACAGTCAGTTGGCTATCAAACTCAAGACTACGCTAGAAAAGAATGCTCGAATGGTCAGTCCAAGCCTTTTCCTGGTGCTCTGCAGTAAAAATAAAACATATCTATTGACAAATTTAATTTTTTTAAACTTTGGTTGTTGAATTGGGAATATGCAAATACAGGTATCAAAATGATTACTCATGTAGTCTGTCAATATCAATATTTAGCTTTTGCTCCATATTGCTCTATTCACCGTGATAGTAAAACAAATAGTTATTATTCATTGTAAAGACATAATTGTTATCTTTTGTCTTATCTTAGCTGCACTGAGTTAGCGGTGGAAATAATAAATTTATATTAATTTATTTAGATGTTTTAGCTCTGCTGTCTCATTGAGAGTCTTTAAAGACTGGCTCTCTAAATACACAATCACCTGACCCTTCAATTCTGTAAAGCATCTTCTCCTTTATATTGTTACATTGACTGTGGTGACAAGATAAATAACTTTTATTTATTGACAAAGAACAAGACTGTTAGCCTTATAACCAGTCAAAATCAGGGAAGACTAAACTTTACAATAAATGGTCATATACTTCATTACTTAAAAAAATTATAGTTTTTCTTTAACCAGGTTGGTATCCATATTTTTTGAATAAATAAAGGAAAATATATTGCAAACTGTATAATATATAATATAGCAATTTATAACAATCTTTCTGGTATTTGAAATATAATGACATCTGGTCCTTATATTTTCCTTATTTCAACTGTGTATGCAGTTTCTAAACATTATATTGTTACTAGATTAACATTTGTAGATCAGAATAGCGTGCTTGCTGTAAATGAAACGTTTTTAATAACTTTTTCTAAAGCCTATTGTTAGTAAGAGAATGAATTTTACATGCAGAAGTTGATTAGGAAGCTAACGGCTTTTATATTATGTGCTAGTCTACAAAACATTAGGAGGCTTCTTTCTTGAAATTTTGACAGTATATTTGAGTGATTATCATGAAGGTTCTCAGATAGAACTCAAAGTATCACGTACATTAAAAGCTTTTAAGAGAAGTGCTCCTGGAAAGTTGTCAATGTTCACTTTCCGATAAAATTTATTCTTTTCTGTTGATTTATAAACACTTGTTCTCATATTATTCTTATTATTTCTATGTTTTAATTTCAGCTACTAATAACAACCAATGATTGTTCATCTGATTCTAGTTCAATATAAAACCAAGTTAATAAAATTAGTTTTTAAACAGCAAGTATTCCGAGACAAATATGAAAAATAGGCAGAACCAAACAAGACAAATAAATATGACTTTACAAAAGCGCAAAGTCATGTAAAGGAATTCTGCTATGGTGTGACTCAAGCTAGTTGAAATCATTCATGTTAACATTAGTGACGTTTAAAGATTTCAATGGTCCAAAGATGTTGACAGCTAACTGTTCAAAACATTCTAGGTAAATGCTTGGCTATGTACTCATAATAAAAAACTCTTTGCGTAAAAAATTGGTTTTTATTTAGCGTATACAAGATTTACCATTCTAACTTTCAAACTTCGCATCATGAAAAAAATTTGTTTTGCAGCGCAAATAAATTAAAAAACAAAAACATCTGTAATGGTACTTAAAATTGTTAGCATTAAAACATTTAATTTTAAAACTGTGTTTTTAATGCTAAAAAGGCAAACAACTATTACAACAGAAGCATGCCGAACAAGCGCAATGTTCAAACAGGTACACACTTTAAGCAGTCCAAGACAATGCATGCATTAAACATATATCTGGTCAGTCAGTGATATGCTGAAATCTAACAGCTCTGACTATATAATTCAACATAAGGATTTACCTTGAGAACATTTTACAAGTAGCTGATTTGCTAATATTTATAAACAAACAAAATGATTAAATTAGTTGTTAAAAAATTAAAATGAAGTTTAGCATTCTTAAACTTAGTCAGAGAGCAAAGGTTTGGTGAAAGAACAATACCATATATGAATAGCAGACCAACTCTGGTTATGATGTTATATCAGAAACTGGCTAGAGTCTTTTGACATTTTCATGTGGCTTTTCATGCATCACAGTAGCATATGAATGATCTCCTTGACTACCTGTAGTAAGTGATTCATAGTTGTCGTCTTTTGTCTCTATTTTAATCTTGGTGTCTGCTATAATTGGTTGGCTAAAATACCAAGACATTCTATGCTACGACAGCGACAAAACCTCTTATGTTATTTATATGTAAAGAGTTCCAAGGTTCAAACAATGATGATAAAGCATCCTCTAGTAAATGATCAGTGTAACTTTTGACCACCGTTAAATATAAACTGAAAACTAATTAAAACTAGTAATAATCAGCTAGATAAAATTGTCACAGTTTTAGTTGACTGCTGTATCTACTGCTATGCAGAAAGTAGAAAATTTTAACCTATATGCACACTTATATAACATTTTTATTTAACTTGAACGAACATTTTAATTGTCTATAGGTTAACTGTTTTTGTTGTATTTTTCCTGACTTTTTCTGATTCTAAGCTTTTCCATTTCATATCTGAAAACAAGCAACCACAATAAAACATTAAAGTGCTTCTTATTTTTCTGATTACATCAGTTATAAAAGAAACTTCATATTGGCATTCAAAAACTTTGTACAACAGGTTTTTAGGGCAAGGAGCTGACAAACTTATTTAATTTTTCATGACTCTTCTCTCAATTCAAACTTGCAAAACAAAACCAACCATTTCTCTTTTTCCAACACCAGAAAACGACTGATTGCACACCAAGTTCAACAGCAAAAAGACTAGCCACAATTCCTGGTGCAACAGCAGGTGAAATTTCTCTTTCATTCATCAAAAGTGATTGAGTTGTGGGTGGGAGTTTAGCTGTATCGTTCCATATAATGATGAGCACACAGAAATTTTCTCAACAGCTACAAAATAATATTTTTGAAGCCCTTTTTCTTTAAGTTTTTTGACAAAAACTTAAAATAAACAAGATAAAACAATGTTTTTGTTTCAGCCGTAAAAAAGTATAAAAAAACTGGATGTCTTTATAAGTTGATGAATGTTTGTAACAAAAAAAATGTATAAGTAAGGCTATATAAGTAAGGCTATATACTTGATAAGGTCAGCCAACTCATATTTTACATCTTCTGCAAATATCATGCCAAGTTGTAAAATAGCTGATCTTTCCTTAAAATGTGACAACAAATTATTTGAGGTACAACGAAAATCATTCATTTATATATATAAATCAAAGTGTTTATTTGTTATTCTGTAATCTGTATGTCTCTTCAGAGCTAGAAATTTATAGATATGAATGATTTGCTTTGCACGGGTGTTATTCTCACAAACAACAGTTCCACAGGCAGGCATGTTATCTACTACACCACAGGACCTACCTGCTATAGAGTGGAATAATTAGCAAAATTGGATTGTTTTATCACTTTAAAGATCATGATTGCGTGAGAGATCACGGCACGTAACAATTATTAGTACAATTATTTCAAGTTGCAATAAGCTGACTGCAAGGCTTAGTGGTAGTGTGCTTAACTTGATGTCTTTGCATCTACTAAATTTCAAGCTCAATTCCTGTGAGAAGCAATTTTTTTCCTAACAACCTGACGGAAGGACAAACTTGGCTCTTATTATGGTAAAGATTTAGACTAGTTTAAGTTACTAGCTCAAGTTACTCAAATTCATTAGGTAAATAAACTTAGCATTAGCAACCATATTACCTGCCAGTGTTTATAAGCTGTTTTAAATCTTGAATAAACATGTAGCATAAGAAGTGAAAAATGTTTTTCCACAAATTTTTTTAGTTATGCCTCAAGCCCTCAAATATTTGAATTATGCTTGGTCGCACACCAACAGAAATAAACACAAACATTTATTTAAAATATAGCATAGTAAATCTTGTACAAATTGATTAAAATTAATTTTTTTTGTGCGAAGGCGTTTTTATTACCCTACAAAGCAAGGCAATCACCTTGTACATTCATTAAACTAAGTTTGAGGTGCTTGCGGACAAGCAATAAACTTAGTGACTGAAAACTATGCACTATTATACTATCAGGTTAATTTAGTGCAATGTGTTTGTAATATAACATACTCTATACATTTCTGTTTATATAAAATCTTATACTGAAATCGTTTGAAAATGCCCGTTATAGATTGCCATTTTTGTGACAAATAAAGTCATTTCAAAGTTGGTGTCCAGTTTTTACTTCAACTATTAGAACATAATTCTCTCGCACTCAACAGAAGCAGTGCGGTTGATTGTTTATAGTTGACCAGCATCTTGTAAGTTTGCAAGAAGAATGAGTTGGGTCATTTCAGTATTTGCATATCCTTTACTACATGCCCACGCAAAGGAAAGAATTGGATCTCCTATAACATTCAGAACAGTGTCAGTGGTGATTTAAAGTGTTGGTACTGAATGTTTGATAAAATTCTATACTCAACACCTACAATTATAAAACCCTTAACTTACTAAAGCGCTTTTGAAGACTTGAAACTCTAGTTAAACATCAAACACATAATTTATATTCTCCACCAGCCAGTTTAATTTGAAATCGCCTTAACTTGATTTAGTAAGAGTTGTGTTAGACTTGATATTCAACAACTCAACTTACAGCAAGGATCCAAAATTTTCGATTTGGTTATGTTTACAGGGTAAACATTCTCCAGAACTGAATGAGTTGTGTCCTTACATCTCAGTGTCAAACCATCTCAATCTTCTTTAGTAGGTGTGTATCTATTGTTGCTCACAACTACAACATCTCCTTTTAACACCTCTATAGAGAAAGAGTAGAAGAATAAGATATCTGTGAAAGCTTTTATAATGTGATGACTTAATGCATCAAAACAGCGAAAAAGTTTTCAACAAAAATGATCAGCTAGCTATTGATATATTGGAAATATTGAATTGGCAACATAAGCCATTACCAATCTGACAATATACATGTATAACATCAGTGAGTCATACATTGTATCAAAATCTAGTGCAATTATTCAAAAGTGTTCTTATTGCTACAAGTTCACTCTGGTTCACATTAATTTTAAAACACCGCTTCCAAACTTTTTCTGATTTTAATGTATTCTAAACATTGAGAGTTACATAGATTTATATATCATTGCATCATTTTTGATAAAATTGATACTATAGTTTTTATGAATGTATCTTCTATAGAATATGTGTTGTTCTGCATGTTTGATCACCTAGAAAATATCTACTTCCTTATTATTATTAGTTTTCTAGCTTTACATTCAATCAGATTTTTTCAGTAGGTGTATAATAGTAGGTGTATAATAGTAGGTGTAGGCCTATAATTTATGCACCTAATCAGAGCTTTTTTGGTTTAAATGTTCGTAAATGTACAAGCGCATCGCGAGCAAAAATTAAGCTAACTGAACATTTTACATGTTTTATGTTATAGCCTTCATTCCTGTAAAAAATGACTGTCTCACTGAGAGTTATATTAATACTATTGTAGTAATCTGAATAATATTTATTTTTTGAGGTGAATACATTCTAGAAAAATCATAGGTGAAGTAATATCGTTATTATGATTCTATCATACCTGTATCAGATGTTTGACTGGGTATTTTAGAGTTAACATAAATTTGATTATTTGTCTTAAAAGCTCTACATGCTTATGGTTCTATGTATTTGTGGATCCACCTATATATGTTGTTCTAACTGTTTATCTTTGCTTGTGTTTATGATTCCATGTTTTTACAATTCAATGCACATGTAATTGTGGTTATGCTGTATGTATTTATGGTTATATTTTTATTTTTTCTTTATTTTATTATATTTATATGTATTTTTAATTTCAGGTATTTATGTATTTTATGTATTTATGGTTGTATGTTTGTTTGTATTTATAATTTGATGTATTAGTGGTTCATCGATCGTGATACTATTTTGTAATTCTATGTGATTGTGGTTCCATGTGTTTATTGTCATTTGTGTTGATGATCTACCGTACATCTTTGTGGTTCTAGCTGTTTATGGTTTCATGTTGTTATTCTGCTATGTACTTACCTTTCTATATGTTTATGTTTCTATGTATTTATGATTCTATGTTTATAGTTCTAGGCATTTATGTTTCCATATATTTATGATTCTGTGTTTATAGTTCTAGGCATTTATGTTTCCGCGTATTTATGGTTCTGTATTTATAGTTCTATGCATTTATGGTTCTATGTTTTTATGGTTCTAGGTGTTTAGGGTTTGTTAGGTCATTGATTCTGTAGCTCTAGCAAAAATGTTTCGTAAATCTTGATGGTAACTTTTTATGAAAAAAAATTATTTTTAGTAAAAATGAAACTACTTGTTTTCAGCTAGTAAATATATTAATCCTTTCATCCATGAAGCTATGGATCAGATTTTCAACCTTATGAACCAGTTCTAACAATAATATTATATGGTGACACTATGCAAAGATAAATCATTGTAACATTAAAACTTTTGAATTTAGCCATAAAATTTTGATAGTTAGTGCAAACATATGAAAAATTGCTTAAGGTTTTAGTGTTTTTAATAAATAAATGAATCACCAAGTATGTATCTAGCAATTTTATAAATATGTATTAAAGTGTGTGGTCATATGATCACTAGAGCTAAAGTATTACTATAGTCTGTATAAGATATAAATTTTATTGTCTGTACTCAAACTGCAGATACTATGATATTGTTAGACATCTGGAGCATGTGATCCTATATACAGTTGATTCATATTCTATTCTGTAGAATATCACTTAGGTGCGCAGCGTATAAAACTTAAATTACCTCAACAGATACAAATAATTAACAATATATAAGAACATATCTGGGTTGAGTTGCAATAATAAAACATGCTAGGAAAACAGTTTTGAAGTATTGCTGAAAAGACACAAGTAAGTTTACTAACTTTGACTTTATAATATTCAGTGATATCCTGTGAAATGCTGTAGTAAACTGTAATATGCTGTAGGAAACTGTATTATGATGTAATACAGTGTGATACAGGTATAGCAAGGAGGAAGTTCTTTCCTGAATGCGCAATCAAGAAACGATAACAAAGGTCAACTATTACTGATGTTAATGAATGCAAGGAGTGTAGCTAACCAAGGGAGAATTAAAAGAGAGACTCTTAAAGTTAGATTAGATGACTAGATTGGTTTTTACGCAAAATAGAAATGATTTTGATAGACTTCAAAACTGCAGACCATGATGCTTCATCAACTTAATTGTTATAAAGAGCAGTTTTGCAAATTAGTAGATAATTTCTGCTTGCTTGTGTTGATGAGTCTGCTTGAAGTCATAGCAATTAAAGTCGACACCTTTGTGGAGCAACTCATGTTTGTCTCACATTATTATCATGATAAATATAATATATGCTATATTTACAATCCACTTGAGCTCAGTAAAAAACCTGTAGGTAAAAACCAGTAAACCAGTAAAAACCAGTAAACCGGTAACCAGTAAAAAAACCTAAATAAATCTACCCCTGTAACCCAATTTGTTTGACAAACAATCTATCTCTTATCAAAAGCACTGAGTTTAATATTCTACTACAATCCTACCAGTTGACCTACACTAGTATAGGCTGATTCATTGTCAATCTTCATGGTTGATTTGACACAATGAGATATAATGATACAAGAAGGCGTTAATTTGAAAAACAAAATTTATGTGGCCTCCTAGGAGGTGAGTAAACATGGCCAACCACAGCTTAATACACTTTTTATTTTTTGAATAGTTTTAAAACAGGTGAGAGCAAGTTGTCAATTTAAGGTTTCTACACAGCATTTTAATATTATATTTATTTACCGCAACGCAATCATGATAATTTCTTTGATTTTGGATAAATCATACAACAGTTTTGACGACCAAAACAGGCAATGCAACATTTAGGCTGTGAGAAAAGTCAATCATTTTTTGGCCAAAAACAGACCTATGAATTACAATCTCAATGCTGACAATTAGCCTATGATTGAATGAGAGACAAAATAACTTTTTTGACCAGCATTGTTATACAATACCCGATGTAGCCGCCAAGCTAACTTGTTTCGATTATTCAACATGGCAAATAATCTCATGTAGCATAAGGTCAAAGCAGATTCCTGAAATACCAAAACATTTTCTGTCATATCGATATGATCTGTATCAACTTTTGAAGGGTGCTTGCAAAGTTACAGAAATCAACTTATGCTTACCTCTTGTGAAGTGTGCTAGTAAAACTTCTGTTTCAGACAAATAGGAAATTTAGCTACCAAGCTAACTTGTTTTGATTACCCAACATAACAAATAATTTCATAACAAGAGGTCAAAGCAGATTCCATAAATACTGAAAAATACAATCTGCATGAGCTTACAAAACATTCTCGTTAAATTCCAGTAATTAGCTTATGTCTACATATTGGTGAATGTGCTAGTAAAACAATTTTCTGTTAAGAAAATAGGAAATTGAAAAGGTTTTTTGTAGAAATTAGCTGGGCTTGAAAGTTATATGTTTAAAACTGATCAAAGGACACTCAGGTTCTATTAATAAGGATGTTGAACTGACACTTTTAAAGAATCAATTTTCAAAAAAGTGACTTTGTTACAATTTTATAACGCTATAGTCATTTTCATTAAATACTTTACAAAGATGGCCTCTATTTCTGTTTGCTCTCATAATTTGAAAAGCTTGGCTAAACCTCGTATTTGCTTAAACATATGATTGAAACATTTGTATGTAGTGTTAGCAAAAGGTGTTTGCACAACAAAAAATACTTTGCTGACGGTTAGCCTTTAAATGGGAAACAGCGGCAACTGTAAGACATCGAGCAAAACCACATGTATATAGAGTATATGGCATTTAGACTCAACATGTCCATACATGCGTATACATATATAATTATGCTGTGAGTGTATGATCCTGTACTTTAAAAACAACAATATGACAGAATATAAAGTCAAATGATCTTTCATTGTTTTAGACAGACCTGTTATATATTACATACCATACTTATCTTAATAATTTGAATCTTATAAGCTTGAAAGAGTAAATATGAATTTGGTATTTGAAAGATTACTGAGCTAGGCTATATTCTATATATATGTATATATTTTTTAAAGTATGCATGCATGTATGTATGTGAATATGGAGGTCTGTCATTCCGGCTATAGATATAGCGCACACTGATTATTTTACCGATGCGGCTACGCGTTACGATGCTCCTGTTAAGAAATATTTTTTGTAAGGTTCCATTACTATACCTGGGGTCAAGACCAATTTTTCTCACGCAGACAATTACATTGTCTCTGTGGAAAGAGTCTCCGTAGAGTAGGAGTGTCTCCGTATTCCAAGTTTTGATGGATAGCTTCTGGTGGAACAGTAACCTTCTTTTATACACACACACACACACACACACACACACACACACTTCTATGCAAAAATTGTTATTACTAATTCTACATATTACGGATTCTTATTTTGTTTTCTTAGTTCGTATTAATTGTATCATTACCGAATTACCGAATTATCTGTTATTATGATCGTAGCAAAATCGACTTAATTTACCTATTACTTGCTAATTATTTCACATTTACATCTAAACCTTTTTATAGTCGTTTTAATTTTATTTTTAATTTATTTGACCTGCACAGAACATTTTCCTCATGATATGAGGAAATATGAGTTTAAATGTTGTTTGACAAGGTTTGAAAACCTTTATAGTTGTTTTTATTTTCTCTCTTAATTTATTTCAGTTACACAAAACACTTTTCTCCCGATTTGTAGTTTGAAAGTTAAGTTAGAATGGTAAATGTTGTTATATGTTTAACACAAATTTTTTTTCTAACTAAAGACTTTTTTATTACCCCGGCAATGCCGGGTAGCACAGCTAGTAATAATATAAATGAAAGCACCTTGTTGTCATTTAGAGTTTTAGAGCTATTCTGCAACTGGCGTTGCTGATAGCATCATTTATTATCAACTTAACGATGGCAATTATCATCACATTAATGTCATAAAAAATAGTATACCAGAGTATAATGCAATACAATGCAATATAATCTAGTTACAGTAGAACATCTATTTAATGCTATGGCACTCTATTGTTAACCCTTTGTCTGTAGTGGTGCCGCAGGGCTGTATTGTTCATTTTTAGGATGCCTCTGCCAATATCTTGAGTAGCCCCCTTAGGCAACTTGTGAGGGCTGTAGGTTTGAGTGGCCAGCAGGGTGGGTTCGGGAGGGGTGCAACGCCCTCCCGAATACCAAAAATTTTTTAAAGAACACACACAAGAAACCCTATCTGAGAGCAGTTTTAATTGTATTATTGAAACTTATACAAGCAAGGATAATACTAAAAAAATTTCTCAAAAATTATCAAGAATGCTGTGTATCACCTTCCGTATGAATTATTGAATACATGTCATGTGGTACATATGTAAACTTGTGCCAGGGGTAAGAAAGCAAAATATTATGATTGTTGATTAAGATTTGATAATAAACTCTAAACAGAAAATCTATAAATAAAAGACTAAAGATTATTTAAAATTGAATATTAGTAGGTTTGTGATTCTGCTGAGAAAAAATAATGGTAGAACAATGAAACTAATTTGAGCTATCTAGATCTATAACAAGAGCACCAGTCACTGAGTGACTCAAAGTTCAACGCGATGTCAGAGTTCTTCCCTGAAGATTATTTAAATTTGAAGATGGTTGATTTTGAATTTAACAAAGTTAGAGATTCTTCTCACGCCTTGGGTGATCAGGTTTGGTGCTAACGGTAATACCCTTACTCATGGATAAACAGGTTCAACGAGTGAGCATAAAATAAAAACTATACAAAAAATATTTCCATGCAAATATAGATAATAATATAGCTCACTAAACTAACAAATTATAGACACATAATACGTGACTAGAGCTTGTCAGACAGATATTAAAAAAAGAAAAACACAAAATTATGAATAGTTTAAATTGGCTGTTACATGTATGCAGCCTCAGAAAATCCTGAGTTGAATTCCATGCAATGAAGTAGATGTTTTCACGTAAAGATAGTGTTGAAGAATTAGCAAGCATACTCGATATATGAGCAGTAAGAAGAAAGCTCGTGGCAAATTTCTTTTTTTCTTGAAAGTTTCAAAATAGTTCTAAACACGTCTGCTTCACGCAGCGTCGATATAACAAATATATTAATAAAAAAAACATGTCAAATATCATTTGCAAATTGTAATCAGTCAAGTGACTATCGTCAAAATATTTCGTAAAACTGCAATAAGGCTAGTAGAGGCAACCAAAAATTATTCTACACGATCCCGTAAGTAATTGGCTTCCCATAACTATCAAAATATTGATCTTAAGTAGAAGGAAATGTTTTGAAAGTCCAGAATTTATGGTAGTCGTCAAAATCAAAACTCTTTGTCAGTTCAGCAGCGTCTAGCACATTTAAACCTAATCATTATCATTAAATATGTGAATCCAGAACGGACAAAAGCGAAACGTCTGTTTTCCGTTCCATTCTCAGCAGTAAACAATGTTGTCGAAATGGATTCGCTAGGTTTGCAACCACTAGTAATATTCTGAAAACGGGCTCTGCACGATACGGTCGCACCTTTCGTCCGAACATTGTCGACATTAAACAACAAGAAAATCACCGTTTGGCCGTAATGGGTGCTGAAATTTTGCCCCTGCACATTAGAGGCTGCCTCATAAAACAATACGGCCTTGAGTGGTGGTCAAATTGAAGGGACATGCAAATAGAGGCTGGTGTTGTACTTTTCGAATAGCTCGTCAGAATTTTGAGAAGGCTAATTTAACCCTTTTGCGGGTGAAACAAATGTCACCTATATTTTGCAATTTCTTTGGGGCTGAGCGACATTAACCTTTTCCACCCCATTCCTGTAATTCGTTAGGTTAAGAGCATGGTGCCAGCGCACCAAACCCATATATGCCCGACGGATCTGAGTCTTCGATAGGTATTTTTTAAATTCATTTATTTATTTTAAAAACGTCACTAAAATTTTTAATTAATAATTTGAGAAGTTTTAAAAGACATCATACTACTATTTTGAGGCTATAATTATTCCATTATATGCATGTGCAAAAAGAACGCGTTGCTCGAAGTTGATCGTTCTTTATGAACAGCTAATCATCATGAACGGACGCGATATTTCAAGTGCTGCAAAAAGATTCGTTTACAGGAAAATATCGACTGATTTGAAAGTGAAGAGGAGGATTTTAGGGCAAAAAAATGTGAGGAAAACGATGAAAGTAAAAAAGAAGATCAACAGGGTAAATTGGATTGCGAAAGTGAGACTGAAACGGTCGGCGTTGAAACGGGGAATAATGACGGATATCAAAGAGGAGCTGAATTAAAATCAAAACAATTACATTTTGATGACAGCTTGGTAGGAGTATAAGTTAGAATTCTTAAACAGGTAAGTGCTTTTTATTATTTAAAGCTTTTTATAACATCGGCCATTATAAATGTTATGTTTAACGAAACGAATAAATATGGCCTTCAAAACATTGCGATGCTTCAGAGCCTGTTGATGATAAATATATTTGGCGAGTTTTTGTTTAGCTTTGCATATAAGTATTCTCAAAAAGCCCACTCTGTTGACTTACTGGTCCACATTCCTTTATTATCTACGCTGATTTTTAAACAAATTAAAAATAGAAAGAAAATTAGAAGCAAGTTTACACTGTGCTGACAATTTTGAAAACCCTGCTGGCAATAAATTGTTCAAGTTAGAAAATGTTTTTGCCATAATATGCAACTGGTTCTATCCTGTTTTACTGTCTGATGAATCTATATCTGTAGATGAAAGCTTGCTGGCTTGGAAAGGACGGCTCAGCTTCAGGCAGTATATTCCATCTAACAGATCTAAATTTGGAATAAAGTTATTTGCTTTCCCTTGCTGTCTCTGGCTATGTGCACAAGTTGTCTATATACATCGTCGATGAGCAAGAGCAAGCTGAAGGCACTGGCAGCGGAGTCACTTGTGGAATATCTTTGTGCGAGTCATGTTTTGATCCTTACCATGCTTACTAAATTTATTTACAAATAGTATTTTATTTAGTTTCTGCAAATGCTTCACTGCTTTGTATTGCTAGCTTTTGTACATACATTTGCTGAGATATCATAATCTATTGTATTTGTTGTGCAATGATGTGTTGTATTTGTTGCACACTTCCATCTTCAGAGCACCTTTCTAATTAAAGAGTTCAGTTCTCATATTGTTCTGTAATGTAGAAGTCCATGATTTGCTGTTTCTGCTCATAATAAATGTTGCTTCCTTTCTTTTGCTGCTTCACCAAATGGGTGAATATAGGCTCACGACTTAATTCTTCTCGCACACAACCAGTTAATCTTTGCTGCAGCACACATCTGTTCAATGAATTTATATGCAAAATTTTTACATAAATCTATAGTTTCAAGAAATGCATAAAAATTCAGAGAAAAAATCGTAACTGTGTATATATAGATCTCTAATTGCAAAGTTTTGGCAAGCTGTGTGGAGAAAAAAATCTTATTCTGCAAGAAAAGGTCTAAGCTTTCTGATGCATATTCATTTGCAGCTTTGTGCCAATTTGCACAAAAGTTGGAACAACCATATCGGGTGACTGTCTTGCGCTGCTTATGGACATGGCATCACAAACATTTCAAGTGGCGCTCCCGCATTACATCGGAGCTCATAACTCCGCTTTCAATGCTCTTGGACCACCAATTTCTTTTGCAAATTGTTGTGAACATATGAATCCATGCAAGTATAATTTATACAACATTGTCAATAACTTTTATTAATTAGAAAATACAATTGAAAATGAAGTACAAAAATAAAAAATTGGTAGCTTCAACGAATTTTACTTTCGCAGGAAAGCAATTGCAAGCTATCTACATAAAAAAATATTAGCTTGTAGAGAAATTTTTCAGAATTCCTATGAATGTTAATTTATGTACTTACCTTAATTTTGATGTAAGTTGATGCAATTTTTACGCAGTCGTGTCGAAGGCTCAAATCGCCATAGTAAATGCCCTGGCACGCTTGGGATTTTTCAGCCGTAAGCGCGCGGTCGCTAAAGGGTTAATCTTTTGGATGCAACAAATCTGCTAGCTTACCTCTAACTGAAAAATATGTCTATATAAATATACATTGAGAAGCCAAGAAATATCTCTACCAGTTGATATCCGTTGCTTGCAAGCAATTAGCCTGCCATGATATTATAGCCTGTGCACTGCTGTGCAATTTGTTGGCGCTTCTAATTTTTTTTCAATTCAAAGGCATTTTTATATTTTATAACTATATTTAACAATGCTGCATAAAAACCCATTGCATTCATTGATATGTTTGTTACAATATTTGCAGCAAATACTGGCTTTTTATGTGCAATAGAAGATGAGTTATGAGTGTCGATCCATTGTAAGTCGAGTTAAGATAACCGTAAGGATGCTATCAAGTATTATGGTATAAATTTGCAAATTTATAAGTAATATAATAATTTATTAAATGCACAAATAGGTATTCAAAGGCAAGTTACATAAACAAACCATATTTATACTACAGTATTTATTTCTGTACAATATTTATACTACTGTATATGCAGAAGCAAATAATAAAATTTTTGAAACAAATTTTAAAAATTTTTGAAAATATTAGTATCGTCTGCTCGGCCAATTAAATTCTGATTGTTCCTTTTAATGGGCCGAACTTATTCTGATTGTTCAATACCTTCCAAACTGTCTTCGTACCTCAACTCTTATTTTGCACTGCTGAACTAGTTGATAATGGCGTCCAATTTTTTTTTGGCAGAACAAAACTTACGCATTGCATTTAGCACAAATTCAACGAGTAAAAGTTATGCTCGCTAAACGTAACTTTTGGCCTAAAGCTAGTCGCTTATCTACCATCATAAATGTAAACTATTTTGTATATACATGTACTTCGAAGTATCAAAACTGTGTTAAACAAGGAACTACTATAATTAATCTGATAGCGCTATTAATTATTTTGGTGGTGTTGCTTTCAAAGTTTTAACGGAAAAATTAAAAAGCTTTAGAGATGGAAAACGGACATTGATTTGAACAACAACAAAAAATTAAATTGTAATGATGTAACTAAGTCATTACTAGAACGACTCTGTAGACACTTTTTTACTGATCTCTTTCCATTACGGGTTCGTAAAGATCAAAAAATGTCAAAGTGACGGTCAAATGGAAGTGGCGTTCAATTAAAGTTGGTGTTCAATTAAAGGTGGTGTTCAATTAGAGGTTTTATGGTAAGTGCGGTATAATATGATCTAGTTTATGTAGAATAGTAAAAATGGCGGTGAAGTAAATATTGCAGATATAACAAATGGGAATAAGTTAATATGAGTTTATTTCGACTTTGTTGGTGGTCAGCTGAAGACTGGCATGAGCTGTCAATTGCTTATGTCGAAGAATGTTAAATAAGCAAAAAGTACACAACCATGAAATTTTCACTGGTTCTGCTAATATTATTTAATATAATAGAATGGCATATATTAAAATGTAAAAATTAATAGCATAACAATACAATATAATACACTACAATGTAATATGACATAATATATTATAATTTAGTATAATATTAAACATTTAAACAAAATCCAATCGACCTCTACCTCATCTGGGCATTCAGCAGCCTGAATGACCACAGCCATACTCGACCGACAAGAAAACGGCTAAGCTTGATCTGGCTGAGAGAAATAAATGGCTTGATGCAGCAGGCCGAAGAGAGAGAGAAACAGTACCGCCGGAAGAGCAATTGGCAAGACACTGGCCAGACACTGGCTAGGACAGGCGAGACTGCCTGACTTCCAAAAAGTTGGCCTGGCCCACAATATAAAAAGAAAATACCAAGTAAAAGGAGATCAAAGCACGAGGTGCCTCAAATTTGAAAAGTTGTTTTGCTATAGGATTATTCACATTGTATAATGCTTTTATCCAAATATATAATTATCTTATTACTTAAAGAAGCAGCTGATTTTAAGTAGAGAAGTTAAGGGTCACTGCAAACCCTTTACATCAATGGTGGCTGCAGGATCTTTCATATCTCAGCTCAACATAATTCAGCAAGTACCTGAATTAACCTCCCACAACTACCTTAAAGAACAGGAGGGAAAAAACCAAAGGAGACTAAATGACACGGAGCAAAACACCTTGTGAGCTCATGAAAATGAAGCTGCTTCGAATGTGACAGCCTGTCTCTATGCCTCAAACAGGTTTGCTTGCAAGTAGGCGAAAGCGGGCCACTCAGTCACCCAAAGCGTCTGAAGTGTAGAAACACAGACCGTCTAGCCGACATGTTGGAAAGGTTGATGATGGTAATGAGGACCTTGGTCTCGACCCATTAGTTTAAAGCGTCCTCAATACATAAGTACTATGGTGGGTAATACTTCATGAATCGCTTTTGGGTCATTGCCGGAGCAACCGGTGAACAGAAGCCGCAACGCTGTTACACCTGAGAGAGGCATTAAAGGAGGATGCAGAGAACTGTGTTTAGGCCAACCAAGTTAAAAAATTCCTTGAAAAGCTCAGTGCTTGGTTCAATACTAAATATTTGCAATTAATTATAGAACCGTTAATTTAGTATAACAAGTTTGAAAACTTAAACCTAAAACTATGATGTAAAACACAGATTATCTATTTTTATTAGCTAGCTTAACTGAAACAACTCAAACATGTTTTAGTCAAAATTGTAACTACCGCAATATTAATCAGGTTATGATGAGGTCTCTTATTTTCAGACTTAATGATGACATCAGGATATATATTTGCCAGAGCTGATTGAGTTGTAATCCTTACATCATAGGATCGAACCTTTTCTATCCTTTTCAGTAGGTGTGTATCTATTATTATTATTGGTGCTCTCAACCACTATATTTCCTCTCAACACCTCTGTAGAGAAGGAGTAGAAGAATCAGGTAGTTAAATGTGAAAGCTTAAATCATGTGATGAACTGATGTATCATAACAACTGGAAAGATTTCAAAACAACAATTGTTTTTTAGAGTGAAAATTTTCCACATACAATGCAGACTACTAACAACCAGGCAGATTAAATAACAATAGTAAGTTGCATCAAACTAAAGTGAAATACTGCAAAAAGCTATTGGTGAGATTAGTCAAAATTCCATTACCTGATGCTTCAAAAAAAGCTGAAAGTGTTTAAAAAATGGGCTTATTCGGTAGTGTAAAATTATTGAACTGGGAACATAAACGATTATTAATCATTCACAAAACTGTATATGACAGCAGTAAAGTATATCAAACTTTAGTGAAATGACTTAAAAGTATTGATGTTGCTGTAGTTAACACTACCTTAAATTTATCATACATGTAAGCTTGAAAATTTAGCTTCAAAATCTTCATGATTTTCACTTCATATAAATATTGAGTGTTATAAATATTTACCATCATTGTCTTATTTTTGTAAATCTGTCTATTTTAGATTCTTTATGTTCATGAATAAGTCAGCTTTGCAGAGGCTAAACAGGCTAAGGCTAAACAGGCTTGCTTCACTGCTGTCGGTATTGTTTCTTATAAATGATCTGCCATGGCACTACTGGTCCGCAAGCAACCAAACAATTTTATTACAATGGGCAATATATATTATATTGCCTGAGAAATATATAGTCATCATACATTATGAATATATATTTGTCAATCAATATATATAGTGGTACAGTTAAGAGCATACAACAATCAATGCGCAGTATCAGACTTCCAGGTGCTCTGCTTGATTGGGCTCATCTGCACTTCTTTTATACGTGTTTTCTCAATAAGCTCCACCACTCAACCGCTGAGACTAACAGCTGCAGGTCAGTCATCTGTGACCAACTTGGTGTTCGACCTACAGCTCTACTTAAAGTCGCATTTTTGATTTGTGTATTTACAGTTTCAGGTAATAAATATTTTATGTGTTTATGGTTGGTTCTATGTATTTATTTTCTATAGCTCTATGACTCAACAGCTCAAAGAATAATGGTAGCTTTTGCACATTGACGGTAACTTGTATGACGAAGAGTTTTTCAGAAAAACTTACACTCTTTGCTTCTAGCTAGTAGGCCTATGTTAACTTTTTGATCCATGAAACTCTCTCCCTTTTTCTCTATCTCTATCTCTTTTTTTATGCTTTTTTTATCTTTTTCTTTCTCTCTCTTTCTTTCTCTCTCTTTTTCTATCATTTTTTCTACCCTTCTAAAATTTTTACCTTTGAAACAGAAATTATTTGATATTTTGGTTCAACTAATTATGATTAATTTTTAATTAATCAATTCCTGTTTAGTACGCAGTCTGGCATTGGGACAGAAATTCAAGGCTTTCTCAGTTTTCTCAGCTTAATCAGTGAGATGAAAAAGTAACAATAAATATGTTAACATTTACATAAATAAACATAAAATTAAAACTTTTTAATGTGAATAAATGAAAAAACTAGTGTTATGTGTTTGTGTGACTACAGGGTGTTACATATTGCTGTAGAGTGTTACATATGCATATGAGTGTAACTTATGTCAGCTAATTGAAGTATCTTTTGATTTTGTATTAATTTTCAAGCTACTCTATTCACTTCTATGTTAAATATTGCTGCATTGCGATAGCCATTAACTTAGGCTCAAACTTCAATAGCACTGCATATTTCTAATCTCTTAAACAAAAAAATTCATCAAACAAGTTGCATTTAATCACTAATATATAACTTTTCTGTTTGTTTATTAACAAAATATGATGTTATAAGAGGCAGTGAACAGTCCTCCGAACCTACAAAAACTAAAATGTGCGTTTTAGCAAATGAGATAATTTATTTGATCGAATATCATAAAAGTTCTGACTAAAAACTATAGTATCATAAATGTTGAAGTCTTTTGGCAGCTCTGTTCCCAGAAAATTGTGAATGTTCATTTTTACAAACTGTCTTTATTTTCTCCCGCTGAGTTATATACGAATACTTTCATAACATTATTATTATTACCTTAGTTCTACTTTTTATTTTACTGTGAGTTATTAATGACCACAATTGTTAACATTATTCCTCTTTGACATAATGGGCTAAATTAGTTTTAGAACCGAGTACTTTTAACACTAACCAAATTAGCAAAAGTTTGCTATAGTATAGGATGGGTAGATGGGCGGGTGGGCAATTGCGCAAAACCACAGAAAAATTTTGACAAATTATAGCTCTAGCTATTTAATACTCTATAAAAAATTGGAAATAAAAACATTTCAGTTGTTTTACTGTTATTGATGATAATATGGTTATAGTTTTTGTGATTTTGTTGAAAATAGCATAAGTTTGTTTATAGAAATAAGTGTTTATCAAAATACTCTTTTTATGTATTAACGAACTAGTTCATTGAAATGTTAAAAACAATGATATTAGTAATAATAATCAAAGAAGTTTTTTGCAAACACCTTGTGAATCTCCTAAAGAAATACACAAACATTTAGATCAGCATAAGTTTGATTTGAAAAATATATATACAACAAAAATGTTTGAAACAAAAACAAATCAAGAGCGGAATTTGGAAGTTGCAAACAAGCAGTTATGCTAGATAGATATCACATATAAACTAGCACATCCACCAAGCAGACTTTTTGCCTTTTTCATGACACTGTTCTACTACAAACACATGCGTTCCTTTATAAATTCTCATAAGGTTATTGATGCTAAACACGGGCGTAACGATGACCTTCTTGACTTCCTGTGACTGGTGATTCATAATTGCAGTTTCTTCCATCTGGTAAGAAAAAACACAAAATTATCTTAAAAGTTTATAAAAGAATTATAGGTATAAGCAAAGATAAATTGTAAATACAATTATTAGCTGGCACAGCTAAAACGGTGTACATTACCTGAGCATGGAACAAGCTCTAAATTATTCTTTGTGTCTGCTATAGCTTGTTGACTAAAATAAAAAGACATCAAGTTATTAAAGACATAAACACTTTCTGTTATTTATATGTAAATGCTTATAAGTTTCAAACAGCGACAGTAAAACATCTTCTAGTAAATGATCAATGAAACATTCAACTAATGGTGAAAATAGACTGTAAACTATCTAAAAAATAGTAATGATCAGAACTATTTTTATTAAGCTAATTTATCTTTGATGTTATTGTTTAGCTGACTTCTATATCTACTGCTATGTAGGAAGTAAAGCAGTTGTTTGGTACACCTGAGTTTTCTTCGCTATCGAGGTTTAAAACACACAGTACTTTCAACACTGACCAAACTAGCAAAATTTGGCTATGGTGGGACTCAAACAAATTGAGATCAACTCAGTTAAAGCTGTTGATAGACAGATATTTTCTTACCATACAATACCAGAAGCATATTTGAAACTGTGTTTTATTAATAATAAGGTTAGCTACAGATATAACACAAGCAATGTTTAAGCAGGCACAGACACTACATACATATATCTGATTAGCAAGCGGTTGGCTGTAAAGTATTATAGTTCTAGCTATATAGCGCATCGCAAGAAACGGTAAATAAAAACATTTTGTAGTTGCTTTCTTGTTATTGCTGATAATGGTTATAATTTTCATGATTTGGTTAAAAATAGCATAAGTTTATTCTTAGGACTAAGTGTTTAACAAAATACCTTTTCGAGTATTAAAGAGCTAGTGCATTGATATGTTAAAAACAATAATATTAGCAATCCTAACCGCCAAAGTCCTTTGTAAAAGCGTTGTGATCCTCCTAAAGAAATACAGAACCATTTAAATTAGCATAAGTTCAATTTGAAATTAATATGATAAAAAACTTTGAAAGCAAAAATAAATTAAGTCTGGCATTTGGGAAATAACAAGCAAGCAGTAGTGTAAGAAAAATATCACTTGTAGACCAGTACATCCATCAAGCAAACTTACTGAATTTTTGGTCTTGCTGTTCTACTACGAACTTGTAAGTTCCTTTTTACATTTTCATAATATTCTAGATGCATCAAACTAGCATATGGATGATCTTGTTGACTTCTTGTGATGAGTAATTCATAGTTGTAGTCTCCTCTATCTAGTAAGACAGAGAGCATGAAATTATTTTAAAAGTTTATGAAAAGTACGTATATGTATAAACAATCATACATACACTTACTAACTATTTTGGCGTACCTTACCTGATGCTGGTACAGTTTCTAAGTTAATCTCTGCATCTGCTATAGCTGGCTGTCTAAAATATGAAGACATCAAATTAGTGCAGACATAAACACCTTATGTTATTTATATGTAAATACTTATAAGTTTCAAACAGCGACAGTAAAGCATCCTCTAGTAAATGATCAATGAAACATTCAACTAATGGTGAAAATAGACTATAAACTATCTGAAAATAGTAATGATCAGAACTATTTTTACTAAGTTAATTTATCTTTGATGTTATTGTTTAGCTGACTTCTATATCTACTGCTATGTAGGAAGTAAAGCAGTTGTTTGGTACACCTGAGTTTTCTTCGCTATCGAGGTTTAAAACACACAGTACTTTCAACACTGACCAAACTAGCAAAATTTGGCTATGGTGGGACTCAAACAAATTGAGATCAACTAAGTTAAAGCTGTTGATTGACAGATATTTTCTTACCATAAAATACCAGAAGCATATTTGAAACTGTGTTTTATTAATAATAAGGTTAGCTACAGATATAACACAAGCAATATTTAAGCAGGCACAGACACTACATACATATATCTGATTAGCAAGCGGTTGGCTGTAAAGTATTATAGTTCTAGTTATATAGCGCATTGCAAGAAACGGTAAATAAAAACATTTTGTAGTTGCTTTCTTGTTATTGCTGATAATGGTTATAATTTTCATGATTTGGTTAAAAATAGCATAAGTTTATTCTTAGGACTAAGTGTTTAACAAAATACCTTTTCAAGTATTAAAGAGCTAGTGCATTGATATGTTAAAAACAATAATATTAGCAATCCTAACCGACAAAGTCTTTTGTAAAAGCGTTGTGATCCTCCTAAAGAAATACAGAACCATTTAAATTAGCATAAGTTCAATTTGAAATTAATATGATAAAAATCTTTTAAAGCAAAAATAAATCAAGTCTGGCATTTGGGAAATAACAAGCAAGCAGTAGTGTAAGAAAAAAATCACTTATAGACGAGTACATCCATCAAGCAAACTTACTGAATTTTTGGTCTTGCTGTTCTACTACGAACTTGTAAGTTCCTTTTTACATTTTCATAATATTCTAGATGCATCAAACTAGCATATGGATGATCTTGTTGACTTCTTGTGACGAGTAATTCATAGTTGTACTTTCCTCTATCTAGTAAGACAGAGAGCATAAAATTATTTTAAAGGTTTATAAAAAAGTATATGTTTAAACAATCATACATACACTTACTAACTAGTATAGTTATTTTGGTGTACCTTACCTGATGCTGGTACAGTTTCTAAGTTAATCTCTGCATCTGCTATAGCTGGTTGTCTAAAATATGAAGACATCAAATTAGTGCAGACATAAACACCTTATGTTATTTATATGTAAATACTTATAAGTTTCAAACAGCGACAGTAAAACATCCTCTAGTAAATGATCAATGAAACATTCAACTAATGGTGAAAATAGACTGTAAACTATCTGAAAATAGTAATGATCAGAACTATTTTTATTAAGTTAATTTATCTTTGATGTTATTGTTTAGCTGACTTCTATATCTACTGCTATGTAGGAAGTAAAGCAGTTGTTTGGTACACCTGAGTTTTCTTCGCTATCAAGGTTTAAAACACACAGTACTTTCAACACTGACCAAACTAACAAAATTTGGCTATGGTGGGACTCAAACAAATTGAGATCAACTAAGTTAAAGCTGCCGATTGACAGATATTTTGATACCATAAAATACCAGAAGCATAATTGAAAATGTGTTTTATTAATAATAAGGTTAGCTACAGATATAACACAAGCAATGTTTAAGCAGGCACAGACACTACATACATATATCTGATTAGCAAGTGATAGGCTGTAAAGTATTATAGTTCTAGTTATATAGCGCTTTGCAAGAAATGGTAAATAAAAACATTTTGTAGTTGTTTTTTTTGTTATTGCTGATAATGGTTATAATTTTCATGATTTTGTTAAAAATAGCATGAGTTTATTTTTAGGACTAAGTGTTTAACAAAATACCTTTTCGAGTATTAAAGAGCTAGTGCATTGATATGTTAAAAACAATAATATTAGCAATCCTAACCAACAAAGTCTTTTGTAAAAGCGTTGTGATCTTCTTAAAGAAATACACAACCATAAAAATTAGCATAAGTTCAATTTGAAATTAATATGATAAAAAATCTTTGAAAGCAAAAATAAATCAAGTCTGGTATTTGGGAAGTAACAATCAAGCAGCCATGTAGGAAAAATATAACTTGTAGACCAGTACATCCATCAAGCAAACTTACTGAATTTTTGGTCTTGCTGTTCTACTACGAACTTGTAAGTTCCTTTTTACATTTTCATAATATTCTAGATGCATCAAACTAGCATATGGATGATCTTGTTGACTTCTTGTGATGAGTAATTCATAGTTGTAGTCTCCTTTATCTAGTAAGACAGAGAGCATAAAATTATTTTAAAGGTTTAAAAAAAAGTATATGTATAAACAATCATACATACACTTACTAACTAGTATAGCTATTTTGGTGTACCTTACCTGATGCTGGTACAGTTTCTAAGTTAATCTCTGCATCTGCTATAGCTGGTTGTCTAAAATATGAAGACATCAAATTAGTGCAGACATAAACACCTTATGTTATTTATATGTAAATACTTATAAGTTTCAAACAGTGACAGTAAAACATCCTCTAGTAAATGATCAATGAAACATTTAACTAATGGTGAAAATAGACTGTAAACTATCTGAAAATAGTAATGATCAGAACTATTTTTATTAAGTTAATTTATCTTTGATGTTATTGTTTAGCTGACTTTTATATCTACTGCTATGTAGGAAGTAAAGCAGTTGTTTGGTACACCTGAGTTTTCTTCGCTATCGAGGTTTAGAACACTCAGTATTTTCAACACTGACCAAACTAACAAAATTTGGCTATGGTGGGACTCAAACAAATTGAGATCAACTAAGTTAAAGCTGCCGATTGACAGATATTTTGATACCATAAAATACCAGAAGCATAATTGAAAATGTGTTTTATTAATAATAAGGTTAGCTACAGATATAACACAAGCAATGTTTAAGCAGGCACAGACACTACATACATATATCTGATTAGCAAGCGGTTGGCTGTAAAGTATTATAGTTCTAGCTATAAAGCGCATTGCAAGAAATGGTAAACAAAAACATTTTGTAGTTGCTTTCTTGTTATTGCTGATAATGGTTATAATTTTCATGATTTTGTTAAAAATAGCATAAGTTTATTTTTAGAACTAAGTGTTTAACAAAATACCTTTTCGAGTATTAAAGAGCTAGTGCATTGATATGTTAAAAACAATAATATTAGCAATCCTAACCGACAAAGTCTTTTGTAAAAGCGTTGCGATCTTCTTAAAGAAATACACAACCATAAAAATTAGCATAATTTCAATCTGAAACTAATATGATAAAAAACTTTGAAAGCAAAAATAAGTCAAGTCTGGTATTTGGGAAGTGACAATCAAGCAGTCGTGTAGTAAAAATATCACTTGTAGACCAGTACATCCATCAAGCAAACTTACTGAATTTTTGGTCTTGCTGTTCTACTACAAACTTGTAAGTTCTTTTTTACATTTTCATAATGTTGTTGATGCATCAAACTAGTGTATGGATGATCTTGTTGACTTCTTGTGATGAGTGATTCATAGTTGTAGTCTCTTCTATCTAGTAAGACAGAGAGCACAAAATTATTTTGAAGGTTTATGAAAAAATATATGTATAAACAATCATACATACAGTTACTAACTGGTATAGCTATCTCAGTGTACTTTACCTGATGCTGGTACAGTTTCTAAGCCAATCTCTGCGTCTGCTATAGCTGGTTGACTAAAGTATGAAAACATCAAATTAGTGCAGACATAAACGCCTTATGCTATTTATATGTCAAAAGTCACAAGGTTCAAACAGTGACAGTAAAGCATCCTCTAGTAAATGATCAATGGAATTTTTGTCTGATGCTAAATATAAACTTTAAAATATCTGAACATAGTAATAATCATAATTGTTTTAATGAAATTTAATTATCTTCAATGTGATTGTTTAGCTGACGTCTATATCTACTGTTATGAAGGAAGTAAAACAGTTTTGTTGGTTACACATGAGTTTTCTTTGCTATCGATGCCTTGCTCTACATATAATATTGAACTCAAAATTGTTATTGTTTATAACACATTTCTCTTTATCATGTTTACCTAATATTATCTCATTCATAATGTATTTGTATTTATTGTATGCTCACCTGATTCTTCCTGATTTCAAGCTCTTCCTTTGCACATCTGAAAATAAGCAACACAATAAAATATTAAAATGCCTCTTAATTTTTTTTGACTGCATCAGTTATTAACATTTTTATAATGGCACCAAGCAACTTCCTATACCAGATTTTTGGTATGGAGACTAACAATTTTAGATAAAAATAAAGAATTTAACAAATGTTTAATTCTTTCTTGATTTTTCAGCTAAAACCGGCAAGGCAAAACTTACCGGTCTCCTTTATCCGCTACCAAAATGCAGCTGCAAGTGAAAAAAGTGCAACAACAAGATTACTATCTACACTTGCTGGTGCAACAACAGATGAAGCTTGTCTTTCTGTCATCAAAAGTGATTGACTAGTGGAAGGGAGTCGAGCTGTATCTGTCGAACTGGTATCGAATATATGTGTAATAAAAAACTTTATTATAAGAAACTTCATAAGGGCTCTCAACAACTTAATAAGGCAGGTTTTCAGCACCAGGGGCTGACAAACTTGTTTAATTTTTTATGAATCTTTTTCAATTGAAACCTGTAAGTTAAAACTCACCATTTTTCTTTCTCCACCAGCACAAAACAACCAACTGTACAACTAGTGCAACAAATGCAACAGCCAGAATACCAGCTACGATTTCAAGTATAACAGCAGGGGAAGCTCCTTTTCCTGTCATCAAAAGTGATTGGCTGGTGGTTGTGAGTTCGGCTGTATCTGTCCATCTGATATTGAATATACAGGTGACTGGCTCAAAGGCTACAAAATAATATTTGGGTGAAGCCTTTTGATGCTAATATTTGTGTAAAAAGAAGCTAATGAAAAACTGGATGCATCAATAAGTAGATCTATGCTTGCGGCAAAAAGACTTATAACTAAGGCTTTTATCAACTAAGGCTACCTGAGAATTTTCAGAGAAACTTTCGCTAATCTATAAAATAGCTGATTCTACTTGACTATAAAAATATTTTGAGTTGAACCAAAGACAGCATCCGAATAAAAGGCAGTCAAATGTCAGATAATTGTTGACATCCAGTAAATGAATTCATTTATACATTGCAATAATATGTCTATTATAGTATGTATATAGTGCATGTTGAGTTTGTAGTAAAACAGATTTCATCAATATCTGTTGATGTAAAATGCGACACTGAAACTGTTTAGTAAGACCAGCTTGAAACCAGCAACCAGTAAGTTGCTATTTTGAGAATCATCCAAAGATAAATGTTCAACATTTATCTTTAGCTAGTTTTATATTGTTTCCTCACATTGGATAGAAGCAGTACAGGTAATTGTCTCCACTTGATCATCCTCCCGCGAGTTAGCATAAATAACCAGTTGGTTTGTTTTAGTATCCGTGCATCCTTTGCTACATTTCCAAATGTAGGCAGGAATTGGATTTCCTATCACGTTGCAAGACAGTGTCAGTGATGATTTAGGGTTTTGGTGCAGAATACTGGTTAAAGTTCCATAGTCAAGATCTACAATTATAAAACCATTAACTTACGAAAGCATGTTTAAAGTCTTGAAACTAAAGCTAAAACATCAAACCCGCATTTTACATTCTCTACTAGCTAGTTTAATTAAAACCTCACAAACATTATTTAGTCAATGTTGTGGCAGAACAACTCAACTTACAGCGAGGCTCCACAATCTTTGACATGAATATGTTTTTAGGGTAATAATTCTCCAGAACTGAATGAATTGCGTTTTTACATCTCAGTGTCAAACCATCTCTATCTTCTTTAGTAGGAGTGTATCTATTGTTGCTCACAACTATAACATCTCCTCTCAACACCTCTATAGAGAAAGAGTAGAATAATAAGATACCTGTAAAAGCTTTTATAATGTGATGAATCATTGCATCAGAACAACTGAAAAAGCTCCAACCAAAAAAATCAAGTAGTTTTTTATAGATCGGAAGTATTCAAATGGCAACATAAACTATTACCAATCAGACAATATATAACATCAGTAAGTTATATCAAACTCTTGTGCATTTATTCAAAAATGTTCATATTGCTACAGTTGGATCTGGTTTAGATTTATGCTACACTTGAAAATGCAGCTTCAGAACTTTTGCCAAATTAAATGTACTCTAACTACTGAGTATTTTATATATTTATATTTCATTGCACCCTTTTTGATAAAATTACTATTATATAGATTTTTGGTACACAAATGTGCCATCCGTAAAAATGTGTTGTTCTGCTTGATCCATCTCCTGAAAACCATCTATTTTTATTTACTTAACTTCGATCTATTCAATACTTTAATTCTACTTTTTTAATAAATGTACAGTTTTATAAACCTAATCATTTCTTTATCGGTATATATTACATTTAAAAACCTATTGTGAGCAAAACTTAGGCTAAAATTAACCTTTTAAATGCTTTCCGTTATATTCTTCACTCCTGTAAAAATTTACTGTCTCAATAATACATTAATGCTATTATAAAAATCTGAATAATATTGATTTATATGTGCTAAATACAATCTAGAGAAATAATAGGTAAATTAATATTATTATTATTATCATTATTATTCTATCATACCATTATCTAATGTTGCATTACATTTTTTTTGGAGTTACTATAGATATGATTTCACCTATTAAAAACTCAGTAATTCTTATGGTTCTATGTGTTTGTGGCTCAACGTTATTGTGGTTCAATGTGTTTATGGTTATATCTATTTATATTTTTATGTGTTTATACTTTTATGTATTTATAGTTCTATGTTTTTATGCTTCTATGTATTTATGGTTTTACGTATTTATGCTTCTGAGTTTGTATGCTTCTATGTTGTCAAAGTTCCTTGTATTTATTGTTGTATGATTGATGGTTTTACCGTATGTCTTTGTTGTTCTAGGTGTTTATGGTTCTACGTGTTTATGGCTTCATGTATTTATTCACCTATGTTTACAGTTCTTTAGTTCTCTAATTCACTTGATTAGTTGATTTTTATGTTTTTAATTACTTCCATCAAACTGATAAATTGTTTTTATTTTATACTTATGTACATGTATAAAGTAAATTTTTTAGAGATATGCTAACTAAACCTGGTGGAAGATGTTATCATTTACTAAAAGGCATCTGAATGTTGCTATGACATTTTATCTGAATGAGATATGTGGTCATCTTAATAGCAACCAAAATATAGCTCTACGTAAACTGCTGCTAAGTTGTACATAACAAATTTTAAAAGTGCATGTGGTAAGTGCAACGTTTGCGTTAAAGAAAACTTTACAAAATACTCAGAAAAGTCAAATAAGTTTACGCTTTCAGCTTTGGAGTTAAGCTTAACTTTCAATGGGAAAAAACTATATTTTCATGGAATTCATGAGTATGTTAAAAACTGCCACAAAAACTTTAGAAAGGTATAAAATGGAATTTTTTACCATTTGATCAAATAAACCAGCGCTGTGTTTTTACAAGATCTACACATGCATAACAATTGTTTCTGGCAAAAAACTTACTCCGAAAAGATATTACAATACGTTGATATATTGTTTTGAAAAACTCATTTTTTCAGTCAAGTTAAAGTTTTATCATCATAAACTTTTTATCCCACCAATAAATGTAAAGATTACGAAATTTTCGACAAAATATTAAGTGTATAATTGTATTTCAAAACCGATTTAAACAATATTTAAAAAGTAACTCACTCTCTCTCCCTCTCTTTCCCTTTCGCTCTCTCTCCCTCTCCCTCCCTCTCTTTCCCTTTCGCTCTCTCTCCCTCCCTTTCCCTCCCTTTCTCTCCCTCCCTTTCTCTCTCCCTTCCTTTCCCTCCTCCTCCTCCTTCCTCCCCCTAAATATCTCTGTAATGTAACAGTTAGGAACTTATAATCAAACTTTATTGGCATTTTATAGTTATACCTTTTGAAACGAATTTAATAAATGAAGCTGGTATTGACCTATTTAAACACAATGAGATTGTCTTGTTCTGAGTATCTGAGATCACCGCTGAAATTTCACAATTAAACTATTTCAGTAATATGTTATATCACTGAAATCTGCTAGTACTAAATCTAATAAGGCTACAAGCACAGATATTGAGACCATGAAAATCTAACTTTAGGTAAATATATAAAACTTTGATGGGTTTCCTGTATACTCATAGTTCTACTCAGTATAATATAATACTAACCATAGTCATATACAAACTCTGGACTCTCTCCAGTTGATGTACAGTTGAAAGTGAATGCTTTTCCTTCAACTATCTTAGCTGGACTGTTCATTATGAGATTATCAGGCCTCACTAAAATAGTCAATGTTTTACATTCATGAAAAATTTTAGTTATTGATGACTATAATTAAAATTATGTTCACAGTTGTGTTCATTATTATGGAACATGCCCGATGATAGTAAATATGCTATCGGGTTGTTAGGTTGTTGAGTAATCTTTAATAGTTACCCACAACAGTGAGTAATTGCAAAAGATCCATATGCTAGTAAATGCAAGAGTAACTTAGTAACTTTAAACTTAGTAACTGTGCTAGTATGTTTGCAATTCATTTTATATATCCAACAATTACATTTCCATTTTAGCGTTTGTGGAAGAGAAAGCAAATTGCGGATGCCTTAGAAGACAAACACATTTTTAATCAAAGCAGCTGTGTAGAGGAAATCAGCGTTGTACTGGAAAAACGACTGTCTACCAGAAATTCGCCAGCCCATTACGGCAATGAAAAGTCAATCGGGACAATGGAGAGAGCTAGCAACTACGTAGGTAGTCGCTAGCTCTTTCCATAACTCTTTTTTATGAGAAGAGCTAACGGCTACATATATATACATAGTTGCTAGCTTTTCCCATTGCTGCCTACAAATATGGGTGTGCCTTCATTCAGCAAACAGACAAAAAGTGACGGTGTGAGTGCCAACACAGGCGCACACATGCTATTACGTATGAATTATTGTTTACTATTTGAGAGATAAACTCATCCCTACTATTGACAAATGCAGGAGTTAAACTGGTGAAAGCAAGTAAAGGGTTAGCTAGAAGCTGTTTACAGTTTCTCATAGTGTTTTCTACTGATACAGTAACACTCAAAACAATAGTGAGTGATACAGTGATACCTAACATAATGGCTAGTGATACAGTAACACTCTAAATAATAGCTAGTGATGCAATAACACACATAATAATAGCTAGTGATACAGTAACACACATAATAAAGGCTAGTGATACAGCAACACACATAATAAAGGCTAGTGATACAGTAACACACATAATAATAGCTAGTGATACAGTAACACACATAATAATAGCTAGTGATACAGCAACACACATAATAATAGCTAGTGATACAGTAACACATAATAAAGGCTAATGATACAGTAACACACATAATAATGGCTAGTAATACAGTAACACACATAATAATGGCTAGTAATACAGTAACACACATAATAATGGCTAGTGATACAGTAACACACATAATAATAGCTAGTGATACAGTAACACACATAATAATAGCTAGTGATACAGTAACACACATAATAATAGCTAGTGATACAGCAACACACATAATAATAGCTAGTGATACAGTAACACACATAATAATAGCTAGTGATACAGCAACACACATAATAATAGCTAGTGATACAGTAACACACATAATAATAGCTGGTGATACAGTAACACACATAATAATAGCTAGTGATACAGTAACACACATAATAATGGCTAGTGATACAGTAACACACATAATAATGGCTAGTGATACAGTAACACACATAATAATGGCTAGTGATGCAATAACACTCAAAATAATAGCTATTGATACAGTAACACTTTAAATAGTGGATAGTAAGCACATTTAGTTTCTTGTTTAATCCTTTGAACCCAAACAGCTGGTATTTGTGCATTGCTTAAGGCGTGTCAAGAAACCCTAACGGCTGGAATAACGGCATTCATTTAGCTCTGTTTAGAAATGGGGTTTTTTGTAACAGCGTAAACCAATCAAATTAGTTCTTGCACATGGCATTCGACTAAAAAATTTACTTTCATTTTTAATAGTTTTCAAATGACTTTATCTATTTCCTTCATTATAATAACAATTTTTATTGAAATGGTACCGCGAAAAAAATCAATACGACTCGTTTTTTAGTAGGTCATGGATGATTGAGATGCAAATAAAAAATTATATGACCCTAACTATAATTTTTCAGTTTATTTTTAGTCGTAAAAGCTAATAAATGTAGTGAATATGATGCTACTGAAAATATTTTTACAAGTTTTTAAAGTTGTACGAATTTTTATGGTTTTTGCCAAAATAACTGTTAAACACTTTTTTCTGTTTGGGGGCATTTGCTGTGTGCTGCTGAACTTTTTTATTAGTGTTTTACCATATATCATCGCATTATAAGCACATTTAAATATGTTTAAGAAAAATTTAAGAACTTCTGATCATTTGACAATGGCCCAGGGTGACTGACACTGATTGCCACGAACATCCGGGCTTCAAAGGGTTAAGCAGTAAGTTAGTCAAAAATCTGTGAGCTAACAAAACTATGTAAATGAGTGTAAACATGAGAGCTGTAGCTTTTGATATGCTAAATGAATATAACCAGCCAAAACAAAATTGAGTTATATGATTTTCGACACAAAAGTGTTTTATAGTTTTTTCTTAGCAATGCATGAGGCCACTACATAAGTACAGTATTATGTAGTTATGCAGCTACCAGCATCACTTTTTTGTAAGAAATATTTTTTAGTGTATATAATATATACTTACAGTAGATGCTTCTACAACATGAATGCCTTTTTACGTAAATTCTACTTAACATAAACAACTTAAAGCGTGAAGTCGATGGACATTTTTAAATTCAATTCTAATAACGAGTCTCGTAATGCTCCTTAAAAATATCATTTCCTCCCTTACCGCTCTTTGGAGAGAAACCGATAAAAGGGGTATGTATCCCTATTATAAATAAGTTTACTAGTAACTAACACCCAGTCAGTCTAGTGTACCATGGCCCATGAGAGATTGCCAGGTGTAACAATCAATAAAGAAATTAAGTAGCTGTAGCAGCAATTATTAAATAATATAAAAGGCAGTTGATCAGTGCAGGTGTTAGGATGTTGGTCTACCAAGCTGAATGTTACAAGTTGGAGCTTGGTCGATGCCTATCTTTAATTCTAATCTGTAATTCTGGCTTTGAACAAAAGGATAGGCAGACAGTCACAACTTCATTATAGTAAAGGTGTATTTTTTTCTATTTTATTTTAGACAGAGTGAATGAGAATGAGGCTGAAACTTATAGCAAAATAAAGCCACCTGCAGAAAGTTTTCCCTGCCTTGTAACACACTTTCATTAACTATCTAAGGTACAATTTTTGGTGCTGAATACAATGGGTATTACACATGAGCTCCGTTATAAAAGGGTTAGCTAAGTAGAGGTGGGCCAAAGATGGTCTGCCATCCTCTCCAGATGGGGAGAACTCTAGATGAGACTCTTTACATTTATTTTACGTGTATAACTTAAAATCCCTATAATGTAAACGTTCTTAAAATTGATTGTTTATGTTATATGAGCATGTACTATGCTCCTGCAGCATAGAAATATTATATATTTAGGCCACTGTCAGCAGGATCCAGTTAATAATTTATCAGCCAAGCTATTTTTGTAAGAAATATTCGTAGCATATTGTTCGGTTCAAATTATTTTATTATTTATTTAAATATTTAATATCTCATGCTGATCTTATATCAATTTATACCATAACTTTGTTTCAACTGGTTGTTAGTCTCTCGAGTTACTATTAATAGCTGAAATAGAAAATAAGATAGAGTTCACAGGAGATGGATAGCCAGCAAAGCGAATGAAGTCAATACCAAGCAAGTCATCTGGTACAGTTCCTGTTACGAAGAGGGTGAATGAAGGAGTAGCAGTTGCAGCGGCCTTATAGTAAACAACATCTATTCGAGCAACTCCTGTTATATTTAGATAATTAACAAATACCCATTTATTATTAAACTCATCAAAAGTACAAGCTGTAAAATCATTTTAACAGCAAGATTAACCAGGTAGACAAGAGTAACATTTGTATCCCACTAACAGTACATGTTAGAGTTATTGACTCATCCTTGTATAATGAAGGATACCCTGTGGAATCTACAAAAAATTCATGTTTATTTCCTACAAACACAGTTGTGTCATTATTATATATTGATAAATACGGGTAACATAATCTACTTGATTTATTGCAATATATGAAAAAGTAAGACAGGAAAATTTAAAGATTATAGCAATCATTGGTTTTAATACCTTATCTGAAGATTATGTATTTATTTAATACATCATACTTATTAACATTTAAATTAGTACGTAAAAATGTTCATAAAATGTGTATTATGCTCAATATGTTACATACTAGTAACCTGTTTAAGTTATACTAGCAATAAATGACGTTATTAAATTTATTATGCAATGATGACCGGATTTAATCAATGATAATTATTTTATAGTAAAAATAAAGCTACATGAAGAAAATAAGCATTAAGTTCAGCACTACAAAAACTAATAATCTCACTGTTGTTGTGGTCAATTAAATTTATATTTTACATAAAAAGTTGAGACTATAATAGAATAAATTGACACAAAAGAAGTAAAACAACTTATGATATTGCTTTCTAGTCATAAATCATATAAATAACACTTCAAATGTTTTAATAATTTCCTACCTTGAATTCCTGTCAGCAATGTAACAAATACTAGAGAAACATTCCACTGTGCTCGCATATCTCTCCTAAAAATACAATAAATTCATTAACTTAACTTTAGGTTAATGAGTCAAAGTTTAAATGTGATAGTTTCACTATGAAACAGTTCTGTAGCTCAGAAAGTTTCAGAATACTTGAAAACTTGCTGTTTTCTGTGAGTAGTAACAACTATCAGTAGTTTTCAAAGAGGAAACCTTTCAGAAGATAGCTCTCTCTCTTCAGTGGTGATCTACAGCAACTCGGCAATCAATTAAAGTTTAGGAGTTGTTCATCACTGTAGTAAGTGTAGATAACTCTACCATAGCTGAAAGCTTACTTTCAGTCACTACTATTGTTGATAGTTACCGTATATCCCTGCATATAAACCGGTTCTAGAATACAAATTTTTTTATCAAATTTAGGGGTCTGGCTTATATGCGCACAACTCAGATTGAAAGCGAACGCAATGACATTACACCAACTTAATTTTAACAACTAAAACTCAAACTACGTTAAGCACGTTAGCTAATAGTTTTTTACTGACAGTTCCTTTTGTACAGTGGCAAGGGCTTGCACTGGAAAAAAAGTCGTGTGCGAACATTCATAGAAGAAATGCAACAGAACTGGTGCACACAGCCTTTTTGGTCCAGTTTTTGTTCTCACGATAAGAGAGTGTACACCCACATGAAGAAGCTCTTGTTTGCTAACTGCACGCTATGACTGCAATAACAGGCATGGTTGATGGTCACACACATGATCGCTAATATTTTACTAGTTCCACTTGGAGTCAGTGGGATTTTACCAAAAAATGTCTGATTTACCCATTAAAGGAAACTAATGTCTTACATTGCTTTTTTATTAATGGTTACCACTATCATTAACTTTTTTGGCATCAAATAATTTTTTTTACTGAGAAATCAATTATGTCACAACATTTTTTTATATGTTTTCATAACACTTGTAGTTAAATTGTAGTTGAATTATCTCCAATTAAACAGTTACGAGTTTGTGGAGATTCTCCACCTTGCTTAAATTCTGATATAAAAAAACTAGTTGCTATGAAAAACAGGTTTTACAAGAAAGTGGTGTGCTCTGATGAACCTAGGCAGTGTCTAAACAGTGGATGGGCACAATATAAAAAATTCCGAAATTTTGTTCAGCAAAACATCAAACAAGCAAAACGTGATTACTATAACAAACGTTTGAGCACTAATGCCAAGACATTTTACAGTAAAATTAACCCACTACTTGGAAAATCTAAAAAATGTGCTTCCAAAATTTTCCTAGAAAATGACGTAATTACTGAAAAAGACCCAAAAAAGGTTGCTATGATTTTAAATAAATTTTTTACAGATATATATAGCCCAGCTCCTAATATTACATTAACATTGTTACAAACGTCTGAGCATAATTTTAAATTCAAATCTTTAACTAAATGAGAAGTCCAATCTGCCTTCAGAACCCTCAAACCAGGAAAACGAGGCGGAGTCTTATCTATTCCTTTTGAAATATACATAAAACTAGCTCATAGCCTAATCCCAGCTTTAACACTTCTGATTAACAATTGCTTTAAAACCAATAAATTTCCTAACATTTACAAAAAAGCTATTGTCACGCTTCTATTTAAAAAAGGAAACCCCCTTGAGCTGTAATAACTACAGACCCATATCTTCACTTCCCACTTTGTCTAAGATTGTTGAAAAGATTATATCTTTACAGATTAAATCATTTTTAGATGCAAACCAAAAACTTTCAAGTAGACAATTCGGTTTTCAAAAGTGGACCTCAACAGCACAAATGCTTCATTATATGTTTGACATTATTGCTTGTAACCTTGATAAAAAAGATTCACAATATGTAGCCTTGGTGTTTCTTGACATAAAGAAAGCATTTGACATGGTTGACCACTCCCTTCTAGTTGACAAACATAGTTATTTCTTTTCATTTAGTTCATCAGCTACTAAATTAATTCAGTCTTATTTGACCAACCACAGCCAGGCAATGAAAATTGGTAATACTCTGTCAGAATTTTTAGTTATTCGTAAAGGTGTCCCTCAAGGATCTATTTTAGGGCCTTTACTTTCTAACATGATGGTTAACAACATGTTAGATAAAAATCCAAATGCTTACTCCTATGCAGATGATACAGTAATTATTTCTGCAGCAAGTACTCAGATAGATTCTCATATGCTATCAATACAACAATTTAATAAAATGCAAAACTGGTACCTATCTAATGGGTTATTTCTATGTTTTGAAAAAACACGATATATTATTTTCTCGAATCGAGCAGTTGATTATAATAGAACTTTGAAGCTATGCAACACTGAAATCCAAATTGAACACAATATAAAATTACTTGAGGTCACAATTGATGCAAATTTTGGTTTCCATACACATATAAAACTAACAGTGACCAAGGCAAAACAATGCTTATATGCTCTTTGTAAGATTCGACATCTTTTGTCTGTTGAAGATGCTAAACTAATATATACTTCAATAGTCCGAAATCGTCTTGAATACTATGCGACTTTGTTTATGTTTCTAGGTAATTGTCATTCAGATCAAATTGAGGCTTGCCAAAATAAAGCGGTGCAAATAATATGCAAAGCACCTAAATCCTTCTCAGTAACTGATGGTCGTCGATTATTAGGCCTACATACTCTCGCAAGTCGGCGTTCTTTCTTTTACAGGCAGTTGATAGACAAAGTGGAAGTAGCTACAGTAGCCAGTGCTCTATATGAATATGTTCAACAGGATAGTGAAAGACACCAAATAAGCCTAAGATCACAATGCTCATTAATAACACCATCTATTAATAAGAACTATGGCAGACAATCTTTTAAATATAACGCTATCAAGAATATGAATAAAGAGATATTAGATCCTGTGAATGAGCTGTCATTTGATATTGATTAACTGGCCATACTGTGACTACTGACCATTCTATATTTTATTTACTAACACTGGTATACTAACAACATTGAACTAAAACTATTAAAAACCATCGGTTGTCACTTTGCAACCATAACTGACTTAAGAATAGTAAAGTATTGTGTCACCTGCGTTAAAAACTTAAAACATGACTATACTAATTACTAACTTGGACTCTAAATACTCAATCAGCTCAGCTTGCATATATATATATACTCAGCTCAATCAACGACCTTATTACCCTCTTATAGAAATCATATTATTGTAGCCATTATCAATTTTATTCTCAATTATCATATTATACCACATTATATTAGCTTTAATTTTTAACTATGAGGTCAACAGGACACTATTATCTCATGAAAACCTCAATAAATAATATTCACAACAACAACAACTTGACCAAATTAATTAGCATAAAACTTTACATGTGCATCGTCTGACGCCATAAAAAGGCCACAAATATGTTGCAAGATGAGTTAGATACTTTTTGGTCTTCTTTATATTAGCATGGTTGACAAGTTGAGCATGTTCCATTCAGATGATTTGACACTATTAGTATATCAGTTTAGTAGCTTACGGCCCTATTATTACTGTTAAAACTAATAGTGTCATTACTGCTATTACATAATAGATAATAGAAGAACAAGTAGCTCAAAGAACAAATAGCTAACACCGTAGAATACAGACTAGCGACATTTTCACTGCTTTCATCACTGCATACTCTGCAGTAAGCAAACCCCTACTGTTCTAATTGTGCTTACTACTCATTAGAAACTAGCTGTACTGCACGTATACTACATACTGCACACTGCACAGATACTGTATACTGCATACTGTACAGTAGCAAAATTACAGTGTAGTTACTCTGCATATTGCACAGCCTTTGCATGCTTACGACTGCTATTGCACTGTTACTTCAACTAAACTGATAATCAGACAAAAATTTAATGAAGCTACTACGAATTTTACATCTGGGCATCCGTGAGTACTTTTGGGCAATTGTGATTTTTTTCGCAATAGTCACAACTTTGGTTATAAGATTTTAGTGTTTTTAATAATAAGACAAATCAGTAATCTTATATCTAACAGTTTTGGGCTCATAAAATTAATAAAACTAAAGCTTTTTTATAGCTACTGAAAACAAACAATAAATAAAAGCAGCTTGCAATGGAAACAAAACTGCATGAATTCAAGATTATGTGAGTTAAGAATCACACTTATTTGTTGATTACTGGTACTTCAGGTTCCTCAAAATCGACATAAAAAACATATTCATTTAGAAACCTTCCCATTTACCTTGTTTATGAGAGTTTTACTACGAGAGACTGTTTACCATAACTGTCTTGCAGATTAGACTTGGTACAGTAATTTGACTGAAAATGAGAGTGAATTGTAGACAGTCTAAATACGAAGAATGAAGGTGAATGGTAGGCATTGTGAGAAAGTGAAATGACTAAAAAGTGTATTGATAGACCACTGTGCTACTCTTCAGTATCTCTCAATAATCACTAAAATTGTGGTTTGACAAAAAATATAAATAAACAGCTATAGATTGCATACAATGGCTTCTTTTCGAGATCTGCTTGTGGTTCTCAGTCAAGTCAGTAATAATAAAACTTTTATGAGGAGTGAGTCAGTAACAGAGCTTGAGAATGGAATATGAAGAGCATAGAGCCAGTCTGATTGTAAATATATGAACAATCTGTCCCAGTTTAGATTGAGCCATATAGCAGCAGCAATGATCTCTCATGACAAAGATCACTGTCCCTCACTACACGGATATCAAGTATTCATAATACATGAACCAGCCTAAAAGCTTCAAGCCTACTTAGCATAAAACAACAAAGTATCACTTTGAAAAGTAGCTTAATAAACCTGAAGAGAGATGGCATTAGATGCACATGGAAATGTGTATTATATGCGTATAATATGTATTAGATATATATGTGTATTAGATGTATATGTGTATTAGATGTATGTATACTTGATGTATATGTGTGTTATATGTACCGCAAAACCTCTAATTGAACACCGTGGTGTTCTATCTTTCAACCCTTCCTCTATAGTGGTGGTCAATTAGAGGTGACGTTCAAATAGAGGCTGGAGTTGTATTTTTCAAATGGCTAATCAGAATTATGGGAAGATAAGTTTAGCCCTTTTACAGGTGAAGAGAATGTCGCCTACATTTTGCCCTCTTTTTCCAGTGGAGCGATTTAAACCTTTTGAGTGCAATACATCTGCTAACTTACCCCAATTTGTCAAAAGATCTCTAAATAAATATGAATTGAGAAACCGAGAAATGTCTCCACCACTTGACATCTACTGTTTGCAACTAATCTGCGAGGGTATTGTAACATGTGTCCTGCTTTGCAATTTGTTGGAGCTGTCAATTTATATTTCATTCTAAGTTTGAAGAAATATTTCTATTTTATATTTATATTTAATAATGTTGCATAAAAACTCATTGCATTTATTGTTACGTTTGCTACAGTTTGCAGCCAGAACTAGTTTTTATGTGCAATAGAAGAGGAGTTACAAACGTCTATCCATTGTAAGATCAAATTACAGCACTGATGTTATCAAATAATATCATACTATGAATCTGAAAATGTATAAGTTATATAATAATATCTACTAAATGCTACAAATATATATTCATGAGCAAATGAGATAAATGAATCATAATTATATTACGTACAGAAACAAAAATTACCATTTTTAAAACAGAAATTCTGACTGTTGCTTTTGATGGAACGAACGTCTCCTGGTTGTTCAATACCTTCTAAAATGTCTTCTGACCTCAACTTTTCTTTTGCACCGCTGAGCTATTTGATATTAGCGTCCAAACATTTTTTTGGCAGAACAAAACTTACGCATTGCATTTAGGACAAATGCAACGCGTAGATGTTTTGCTAGCTAAATGTAACTTTTGGCGTAAAATTAGTCATTAATCTACCATTGTAAATGTGAACCATTTTTTATATACATGTACGTCGAAGTATTAAGTTGCATTAAACAAGGAACTCTTATTAGCCTGAGACAGTTCCTAATTATTTCTATGGCAATGCTGTCAGAATTTTAATAAAAAAGCGAAAGGCTTTGGAGGTGGACAACGAGAGAATTGATTGTTCTTGATGTATTAATACGATTTTGTGAACACTTTTTTATTGATCATTTGATTTTATGGGTTCATAAATTTCGAGGTTTGTCAAAGTAGCGGCCAAATACAGGTGGCGTTCAAATAAAGAGCGCTTTATTTTTCAATCCTTCTCTTATAGTAAGTGTCAAAGAGAGGTGGCATTCAAATAGAGGTGGTGTTCAATTAAAGGTTTTATGGTATATGTGTATTAGATGTGTATGTGTATTAGGTGTGTATGTGTATTAATTGTATATGTATTTTAGATGTGTATGCAAATTAGATGCACATTTGTATTAGATGTATACGTGTATGAGATGTATATGTGTATTAGATGAATGCGTATTATATATGTATGCGTGTATTAAGTGTATACGTGTTTGAGATGTGTATGTGTACTAGATATATATGAGTATTAGATGTATGTGTATCAGATATATACAGTATGTATGTATGTATGTATGTAGTATGTATGTATGTATGTGCCACTCTTGACTGCTCACTCGGTATTTATCTAAATATATCGGACTGAATTTACATTAGGACTGCGCAAATCTTTAGAAAATTAAATATTTTTAACGGTCAAGATCGTGTTTCCAGTTTACACACTATTGTGTACAGACAGCATAATTTACAAAAATAATTCATTTTAGCTAAATTTAATATTCATTTTTAAGTTTGTAGCAACTTGTATATATTATCAAGTAAATATGCTAAGCCAATTTAGGTAACCTTTAAGTTATCTATTTTCATTGCGAATAAAAAAGTTTAAACTTTATATTTTTTTATTCCGTAAATCTTATTTGCTCCGACTAGAAATATTTACTTGCCCTCTTTCAACCCTAAGATGTTCTAAAATTACTCTGCTTTATGATCACTTCTTTAAATTTCATATTTACTGGTTTTATTTGGTCTTACATCATCAAATAAATTATTATTTTGTCTCAGCTATTGTTTATAACAATTTAGATGTATTCAATGAGTTTTGGTTATGGTCACTACAGGTAGCAAACAGTTCTTGCTAGGCAATATGTTTGTTCAATGTTAAATGAATCAAATATGAATTATAAAAAATTGGTATTTGTATTAAATCAGTAATTCAAGAAGTCTGTATCTAAAAATTGTAAATTTATGTCTGATGTTGGTTAATCATATGATCACCAGAGCTAAAGTGTTAGTGTAGGCTGCATAGGATACCAAGTTTATTGTCTGTACTCAAACTGCAGATACTTTGAAATTGAAACACACCTGGAGCATGTGACCCCATATACAATTGGTTTATATTCTATTTTGTAGAATATCAATCAGGTGCATAGTGTAGGATTCTTAAATTACCTCAAAAGATACAGAATAATTAACAATATATAAGATCATATCCTGATTGAGCTGGTATAATAAAACATGTTAAAACAGCAATTATGAAGTATTACCAAAAAAACAAAAATATATGTATACTCACCTATACTCTGTAATATGCTGCGATAAGATGTGGCAAACTGTGATATGATGCGATACAATGTGATATGCTGTAGTTAGCTGTGATATGCATAGGTATGCCAAGGAAGAAGTTCTTTCTTGAAGTGCAGCCAAGAAATGATAGCAAAGGCATAACCCTTGCTGATACTAGTGAATGCAAGGAGTGTAGCTAACCAGGGAAATATCAAGAGAAAAAACTTGTAAAGTTGAATTAATTGACTAAATTAATCTTTTTTTTATAAAACAAAAATGATTTTGCTAATCTTCAAAGCTGTAGAAAAACATATTTCATCAGCTTAATTGTTAAGAAGAGCAGTTTTTAAAGTTAGTAGAGAGTTTTTGCTTGTTGGTTTAGGTGAGTGTTCTTGAATTTATACCAATTAAAGTCCACCTTTGTAGAGCAACTCGTGTTTGTCTTATGTTATGATCATAATAAATATAAAACACATTATAATTACAATTCTCTTTAAAGCAACAAGTTTATATTTATCATTTTATCATCATGATAAATATAAACTACACTGAGTTTATGATCCACTTGAGTTTAATAAAAAAACACCTATAATTAAATCCACCCCTGTAACCCACTTTGCTTTTCAACTAATCTAATTTCTTTAAGTCATTTAGTTTAGTTTTCTATCACAATTTTACTAGCTGACTAACACTAGCATTGAATGGTTTATTGCCAATTTTCATTGTTGATTTGGCGCAATAAAATAAAATGAGGCAGAAAGGTATTCATTTAAAGAACATAATTTATTTAGTTTTTTAAAAGGTAAGGAAATATGGCTATTTGCAGCCTAATGCATTTCTTGGTTTTTAAATAAGTTTTAAAAAGTTTAGAGCGAATTATCAATTAAAAGTTTCTACACAGGTTAATGCAAAAATATTTGGTGCAAAATTGTATTTTATCTGATGGAGTAGGATGTCAAAAAGTATGCAAATATGGAAATTAATGAATTGTTCTTAGAGTAAAGTATCTGTAGAGTTACTTCTGGCTAAAAGAAAGTTAATAAATAAGCTCATTGGACACAAATAAAATTCACCTAAAATCAAAGTATAAACATTTATGTGCTTTTAATCACCATGAAATTAGTGAATGTAAAATGGAATTAAATTGACTCAGCATAATGCCTTGAGACCGTCTATATCAACAGGTTAACATTATATTCAATATATCCATATAGCTGGCATTACTAAAAGAGTTGCTACCCTTTACACTAAGTATAAAATCAAGCTATAATTCCAGAGTAAATTTTATAAAATACGTCACTTGTACACAAGAATATGTGAACTGTGAACACGATCCTGATCTTTAAAAATAGTGATCTGAAGCATCTCGCAGTATCAATGTTAAATCACTCACATTTCTGTAGATAAATAGCTGATAGGCAGTAAAAATGACACAATTACATCTAATACACGTTTGTACTTACTAAAATACTATAGCCATGTTTCTCTAGCAACTTCATTAACAGAAGGTCACTAAAGTGTAACTATATAGCAAGGGGTCACTACAGTGTAAGTTTTCATCAAGGGGTCACTAAAGTGTATGTTGATATCATAAGGTCATTTAAATGTAAGCTTTTAGCCGGCCGTTAACTAAAACTATATATAAGGTATCATCAGTGGTTTTTTGAAGTTTCTCATTGTCTGTGCTTATTCCAAGTTACATAAAGGCTTAAAATATTAACTATTCTCAACCTTCTTTTCTTCTCAGATTTAACACCTTTTTTGTTGAAGTTTAGTACGATACGTTTTAAAGTCACATTTAGTTGTTCCATGCTAGGTAGACTTAGACATTGAAAGATGCCTTTGTATATAATACTATAATTGATATTAATACTGTATCTTTGAACAGAAGGACAGTGACCTTTGGTATAAAAGATCATTACTGCTGCTGTACGACCCAATCTAAACTGGGACAGATTGTTCATACATTTACAATCAACCTGGTTACATGCTCTTCATATTCCTTACATCAAGCTCTGTTACTGACTCATTTCTCATTAAATATTTATTATTACTGACCTGACGAGGAACCACAAGAAGGTCTCACGAAAACACCAATGTATGCAATTTATAGCTGTTTATTTGTTTTTTTTGCCACATCACAATTTTACTGATCAGTGAGGGAGTCCGGAGAGTAGTACAGCGGTCTATCAATACATATTTTAGTCATTTAGCTTTCTCACAATGTCTACCATTCACCTTCATTCTTCACACGTATACTGTCTACAGCTCACTCTCATTTTTAGTCAAATTATTATACAAAGTCTAATCTACAAGACAGCTACAGTAAACAGTCTCATAGTAAAGCTCTGATAAACTAGGTAATTTGAAAGGTATCTGAATGAAAATGTTTCTCTATGTCAATGCAGAGGAACCTGATGTAACAGAAATTCCCAAAGAGGTGTGATTAATAATCCACAGAATTTTGAACTAATGCTGTTTTGTTTTTAATGCAAGCTGCTTTTATGTGTTGTTTATTTTCAGTGGCTATAAAAAGGCTTTAGCTCAATGACTAGAAATATAGTTATTCAAAGGAACCGTTTTATATTCAAGAGAATAATTGAATATACATGTTTACAGTATATATTTGTATACAATATACATTGTATATATTTAATTAATTTTTTGAACAAAAATTATTTTTATACTGTAATCGGTTAATCTTTATGTTTGTGAAATCAAACTTATTTCGTCGAAAAAATAAAGTGATTCAAAAATTGTATGAAAACTTTTACAATGACAATTTGTTAAGGGTTCATAATGGATAATTGATGATGATATTTTAATCTTGACTATATGGAAAGCTGTGTCTGGCTGTCTGTTCAAAGCCACAGTAAGAAGATGGAAAAAACAGTGCAGAATTTATGGTTCAAACTTTAGGCCTTCAGCATGGATGACAGTCGGGAGCTTACATCGAAAATGAAAAATATTGAAATGAAGTTTTCAACATCAACTATTTCAATCAACCATTCAATTCAATCAATCATTTGCATCAGTTTCATCTCTACTGAGATGAGCTGCTTGTTCGCTTTAAAATGACACATCGACAAAACGTTGCTGATCCATCGCCATGGTAAATACCGCTAAGACTGTAGAAGCAGTCTAACCAACTGGCTTTTAAAAGGAAATTTTTATCTGGGTGCAGTTTGTGCTACATGAAACTGTTATATGTATAAATGAGTATAGGGAGATTTTTAGTTTACAACGAAATTTTGTTGACTGCCACAAGAAGAAAGAGAAGAAAAAGGAGCAGCCACAACAACTGTACAGCCACAAGCTAATGTACACAAGTTGTAGCTGTTTATTTCTATTGCTTTTGCCAAACCACAATTTAGAGATTAGTGAGAGATACTGAAGAGTAGCACAGTGATCTACCAATATACATTTTAGTCATTTGACTTTCTCACAATGCCTACCATTCACCTTCATTTTTCATATTTAGACTGTCTAAAATTCACTCTCATTTTCAGTCAAATTACTGTACAAAGTCTAATTTACAAGACAGCTACATTAAACAGTCTCATAGTAATACCCTCATAAACTAATTACTTGTAAAGGTACCTAAATGAACGGCTTCTCTATATCAATGCAAAGGAGCCTGAGGTGCCAGTAATTAGCAAAAAGGTGTGATTATTAACTCACAACATCTTGAACTCAAGCTGTTTTGTTTCCATTGCAAGCGGCTTTTATTTATTGTTATTTTCAATGGCTATAAAAAGGCTTTAGTTTAATGGTTATAAATATAGTTATTGAAATATGCCTTTTTATATGCAAGAAATTAATTAAATATATATATTTAATTAATTTTGTGAACAAAAGTTATTTTTATACTGTATTCGGTTAATCTTTATCTTTATGGAGTAAAGCTTATTTTGTCGAAAAGTTGTAGCTATTCCAAAATTGCAAGAAAGCTCTTACAATGGCAGTTTGTTAAGGGCTCATAATGTATAATTGATATGCTGATGATATTTCAACATTTGCTATATGGAAAGCTGTGTCTGGCTGTCTGTTCAAAGCCATAGCAATAAGATGGAAAAACAGTGCAGAATTTACGAACCAAACTCCAGACTTTCAGCATGGCTGACAGTCGGGAGATCACATTGAAAATGAAAAATAATCAAAATGATTCAATTCAATTCAATTGATCACTTGCATCAGTTTTATCTCTACTGATACAGACCTACTTGTTCGTTTAAAAATAACGCATCGACAAAGCAACGCCGATTCATCATCAATGGTAAAAAATCCATAACGTTGTGGAAGCCGTCTCACCAGTTGTCTTTTAAAAGATAAATTTTACCTATGCGTAATTTGTGCTACATGAACTGTTATATGTAAAAAGAAGCCAGGGGAGGGGGGTCTTTAGTTTGCAAGAAAGTTTTGTCAGCTGCCACAAGAAATAGAAGCAGCCACAACCACGTTAAGAATCAAACTGATTATATGCACTTCCCAATCCTTCTCTAAAGTTCTGTTACTGACTCACACCTCACTAAATGTTTACTATTACTAATTTGACCAGGAACGACAAACTGGTCTTGCAAAAAAGTCGATGTACGTAAGTTATTGCTGTTTATTTCTATTGTTTTTTGTCCAACCACAATTTAGCGATTAGTCAGAAATACTGGAGAGTAGCACAGTGGTCCACCAAAACACTACCACTGTATTCAAGTTGCTTACTCTTAGCACCTACCATTAACCCTAGCGCTTCATGTGTGCACTGTCTACAATTCCCTCTTTTTTCCAGTTCAATTACAATACAAAGTTTAAGGTTCTACGGACAGTACACGGCCTGATATTAAAGCTCTTGTAAACAAGGATATTCTTAAGGTGTACACATTTCACCTTTCAGTCTTTTTCTATAATACCCCACACCTACTTCATAGTAAATCTATTACATTGTGAATGTTACTCATGAATATTAAAAATAATAATACTTTAATAAATATTGATATCAACAAATATAATATTTTAATAAAATTATTTTATTAAATATATTGGGTCAGAAAACAATACATACTGAAGTATCGTAAATATTAAAAAGTAAATAAATATGGTTACTTACGGGTCAGCTTCGTGACAGTTTTTTGTGTAATATATTTTGTTGACTCTGCATAAACCTTGCACTGAATGTTAATTAGGTATCCTGATTACTTTAACCAAATTACAAGGTCTACAGTGAAATGAAGTTAATGAACATATTATGTTTTTGTAGACAAGATGTGCTAAAGTGTGGGATGTTTTTTTAGTACTTGTTACATTGCTAACAGGAGTTCAAGGTTACAATTTCTCAAAATTCTGATCTATCTATTACGGCCTTTTAATATAAACATATTACTAAATACTTTGCTTTCTATGTTACATATATTTTTTTAATTAGTTATAGCATTAGTGGGACCATTAGTGTTGGTACTACCAACCCTTATCATACTTTTCTTCCTGTAGAAGTATCTCCCCGTAAATTTTATTTTCATTAGCAATTAATTGTAACTCATAGACTTGAAGTCCTGTAAGCCGTGAGAGATCACGTTGTGTAAATACTATATGCATGATTATTCCAGCGTGTGGCAAAGTGGCTGCATGATGCTGTAGTAGAAAACCTGCCTCTGAATATAAATACCTGAGTTTGGCTCTCGTGTGGTGGAATTTTTTTCTAATGTTTTTTCTTAGCTTGGCTTTGGACAGACGGAAGAAGGGATAGAAACTCTGGTTGTAGCAAATATTGAATCAAAACAGGAATGAAATTTAGAACATAATTTATTGCTAGTATAACTTTAAAAAGTTAATAATATGTAACTAATTGAAGATAATAATCACTGTGTGAACCTTGTTTACATATTAATGTGAGTTTTGTATAAGTATAAACTAAAGGAATACCTAATCTTCAGTTCCAGTATTTTTATCAATAATTGCTTTTGCCCTTTGACCGCTGCATTGCTTGTTGCACCAAATGCTCTTGTGCCATATTTTTGTACTCTGAAACGCCACAATAAGTTTTGGCTCTCGCTCTGTTGTTCCTTAATCTATATAATGTGATAAGTAAACGTTTGTATGAACTTTTTACAATGACTGCTTGTATTCGAATGAATTTCACATATCCACCAGTAAACAAGATAACGAGCTAAACACACAAAGAAAATAATCCAACATCGCATAATGTGACAATGTGGCCACAAGTGATAACAAAGACACAGAGGTCAATTTAGTGCAAAGGCAACTGAGAAAACAATATTATGTAATACTAATATATGAATACAATAGACTCACGCAAAGCAGAATAAGAAGTAGGTTTAGCTGACTGGCATAAACATGCTATGTACAACTTTACTATATCATGCAATATACAATTATTTAGCCACATCTAGCCCAAATTAAAAAATTATAATAATAACTCTTTCAACAACAGAATATGACTACTAGTACCTGTCTTTGGTGACCTTATAGCAAATCAAAATGATGCCGAATACAAAATATTAGCTTTTAAAATAAAAATACAACTGTGTGGGTTCTAGTTCACATTGCATAAATGGCAGCTATATAATTTTGCTGTTAAAAGTGTTAAAATAACATTTAAAGCAATTTGAAAACAGTAGAAGAAATTACTGTAAAGTTATATAACACGATATGGATATAAAACAAACCAGAAGTAAAGCTATGAAAAATGTAAGATTGGCTAACAACATAATTTTTAACATATAAAAACGCAATGATGGCAAAAACCTTTTATAATGAAAGACAATGAGTCCGTCAAAAAAAAATTCTTTTTTTAAAAATATATTAGGCTCATTCACCAGTCATTATTTTTCATAAATTTTGGGCCACTGCAGATTTGCAGAAATCCTAAAATGGCACTGAGGTCATGAAAGCTTTTGTGCACAGGAGCAAAAATGGCACCCAAAGCCTAATTTGTAAACTCACTGCCTTAAAGCTTCAAATATCACAGAAAACAAAGTAGTTCAGTTGCTCTCTTTTACAAATAAAATATGACATGTTTGTAGAAAATGAAATTGAATTGTCTGTACATTCTGCAGGGTATCCTTCCTTCCACAAGGATGAGTCAATAACTCTAACATGTACTGCTAGTGGGGATGCAGATGTTTTTGCTGTCTACTTGGTTAATGGGCTCACTATATGAAGCAAGAGAACTTCTTGCTTTTATGATACATTTGGTAGTACATTTGTTGCTTATTTTTCAGATGAAAAATAGAATGGCTTAGAATCAGGAAAAATTAGGTAAACATAATAAAAACAACTAAATTGTAGACAAAAAACATTTTCATTCAATTTATGTTAGTACAGCCATAATTTTCAATGTATGTTTCGTTGTGCGCATTTATGTGTGTGTGTGCGTGTGCGTGTGTGTGCGTGTGGGCATGCGTATGCATGTGTATGTGCATGTGCTTGTGCGTGTGCATGTGCTTGTGTGTGTGCATATGTTCATGCAGAGACTTATGCATGTACTTATACGTGTTTGGTTGCTTGTTTATAACTATTTACATCTATATAATATCGAATATTTATTTCTGTAGTAACTTAATGACTTTATGATTTAGTCAACCAGCTATTGCAAACACTGAGATTACCTTGGAGACAAGAGATGACAACTCAAAAACTGTACCAGCTACAGATAATGAACACTGCAGTTGCTATACCAGTTAACCATTTTATGATTTTACATATCAGTGTACAATTTATGTAAAATGTTAAAAATAATCTTGTGCTCTTGGTTTTACCAGATACAAGAAATGACAACTAGGAATCACTGATTACAGTGAATCACAGCAATCATCCATATGTTAGTGTAATGCTTGAAAAACTATATGAAAATGTACCTGGAATCCAACCTGTTTTTTGTATTACAGCATAACAAGAGATTTTACTTGCTAAACACTAGGCTTGAAGTTTTTTTGTTTCTATAGGCTTTTGTTATGTCATTGCAAGTCAAACTTATTCTAATAAAGGTATTTGTACGTTTTTCTAGTTACACAAAGATTATACAAAATAGTTTATGTTATTATTGCTGGAGTTACCACTATCAATATAATTTTTACATTATTTTTGTGACTACTAAATAGCTTTAAAGACTCATTTTAAAAACTGAACTCATGCTATTATTAGCAATGTGATGAATATTATAGTGGCATCTATATATATATTTCTCAAGGTTTGTCTGTTTGTTTGGATATCTGTGCATCTGTCCAGCTATAGCAATTAAGTCTTTGAATTAAAAGCTTGCATTCTGCTGGATTTAAACTCACGATTATTGCAACCACAGGTTTCAAATCTGATCGTCTAACCACCAGACTACGATGGATTCACGACTCAATGCTTACTATATACGGTACACACCTTTTTCCTGATTTCACATGCTAAATGACGATTTAATTGAAACTCTTTTAACTCTATAAAGCACATTAGAGTTTCATAGAGTTTTTTTCGTCCTCAAGAAAAATTGTCCATCAAGAAGAATTGCTCTCGAAATTAAAATTTAGCGATTGTATTTCGGTTCAGCTTTATTCGTTATGGTAAAAATGGGTTCGCAAATAGATAAGTGATAAAACTTAGGCTAAAAGTTTACTAAAATGCATACTAAAACTTTTTTCAAGTGTGTTTTTATTAAGCTAAATTTATATAAGTTACATTCCACGTCTATGTTACATGTCTGTCTTAAATGTAAGAACTCTGCATGGAGTACATTGTAATGTTACATTTTTTGCATATCCTAAATACAAAGTGCAATAAAATTAGTAACTATCTATCTATATATATAAATATATATATATATAAATATATATATAAATATATATATATATATAAATATATATATAAATATATATATATATATATATATATATATGAGTACATATATATATAGTACATACAGCTAGTACATATATATATATACATGTATATATATATATACATATATATATATATATGAGAGACATATATATATATATATATATATATATATATATATATATATATATATGTCTCTCAAAGCTTGTCATCTTTTTTCAGTATGTCCAGCTATAGGTATTATTGGGATCTTGGAATAAAGAATCCCTACCAGAGAATATTTTATCTCGGACCCTTCCGTTCACCAGTACGACACCGATATATGTCATTATATGGGAGCAAATACACAATAGCTTTGCGTACTAGGCAGGGTAATTGAGTAACATCACAAATACGAATAGCTCTCATTAGTAAACTTACTCAAATTTTCCATTGGCAATGTGCCAAGCTAATAGGGAGTGGCAGGCAACTCTCATTGCTTCTCATTGTTTGTAAGCTGATTTTTAATTCCCAGGCAATGCTGGGAACACAAATTGTATACTCATATACTTCTCATGTGTTATTTTAACTATAGCTATGAAATTTTTGAGAATAAAAATCCGTATCACAGAAGATTTGATCTCGGACCATCCGGTACACCAGTCTGACGTTTTAACAAATCAGCCACACAAACTTGATGAATTCATTAGGCATATATGTCGATATATGATAGCAAATACACTACCGATTTCTGTCATGGCGCAAAGTCGTGAGAAGCAGTAGCTCTTTTTAGTAAGTTTACCTAAGTTAACCTTAAGTTTACCTTAAGTTCATTTGCAATGTGCCAGGCTAATAGCATATGGCAGGCAACTCTCATTACCTCTCATTGTTTATAAGCTGATTTCTAATACCCGGGCAACGCCGGTAGCACAGCTAGTACTCACTAAGGTTAAAATTATGTTTTGTTACTATTTTTAGGGATGATTTTTACCAGGCAGTGATTACATTAGATAATTATTATGGGTTTCTATACCATTTTATACGTCTATACTATATTTTTACCTTATGATGCCAACACTGAAACGAACTAAAATCATATAATCGTATACCAAAGAAATTTTCATTGTAATTGTAGCAAAACAGACTTTACTTGCTTTAAGCCAATATTTGCTAATGATTTCACAATTTCCCACTTTTATTTTTTCTTCCAATTTAGTTCAACAAAACACTTATTTTATGATATGAAGTTTGAAAGTTACAGTTGTTTGACAAAGTTTGAAAACCTTTACAGTTGCTTTTATTTCCTCTCCTAATTTATTTCAACTACACAAAACACTTCTCTCATGATATTTAGTTTGAAAGTTAGACTGGCAAATGTTGTTTTATGTTAAATACAAATCCATTTTCTGTTCAAAAACTTTTTTATTACCTGGGCAACACTAGGTAGCCCAGCTAGTCTATATACAATTCTAAGTATTTATTTATTGTTTGTCGCTCTGTATTCTGTATGTCCAATTATATCTATAAAGTTGTTGATATAAATTATCTGCTTCACACTGGTATTAAACTCAGAAACAACAGTTTTACAAACAGGCATGTTATCTGCTACACCACAGGGCTTACTTGTGGTAGCGTAGAATAATTAGCAACTTTGGATAGTTTCAGCAATTTTGAAGATCATGATTGCGTGAGAGATCACGATGCATAACGATTATTAGTACAGTTATTTTAGGCCGCAGCAAGCTGAGTGCAAGGCTTAGTGATAGCATGCTTAGCTTGACATACTTGCATCTATAAAATTTTTAGATTCAATCCTTGTGAGAGGCAGTCTTTTTATTGATAACCTGATGGAAGGACGGACAAGGTTTTTTATGGTAAATATTTAAACTAGTTTAATTTACTAGCTCAAGCTACTAAAGTTTATCGGATAAATAACTTAGCTATTTAGAACTACACAACCTGTCGCTGTTTATAAGCTATTTAAAACTTTGAACAAATCTGTAGCATAAGGAGTCAGAAAAGTTTTTAACAATTTGTTGGAGTTATTCTTAGAGCTTTCAACTGTTGGAATTATGCTTGGTCAGACATCAACAGAAATAAACACAAACCTTTATTTAAAAGATAGAATAGTAAATGTTGTATATGTTGATTAGCAATACTTTTTTGTTGAAAGACGTTTTTATTCCTCTACAAAGCAGGGTATTCACCTAGTAAATTTATGAAATCAAATTTCAGATGCTTGCAGACAAGCAGTAAACTTAGTGACTGGAAACTTGCACTATTGTATTATCAGTTTAAGTTAGTGCATGATGTTTGTAACAAGACAAATTGTACAAGTTTCTGTTGATATAAAAGCTAATACTGAAATTTTTTAATAAGTTCTGCTATAAATTGTCATTTTTGTAACAAAATTTTTTTTTAAAAGTTGGTGTCGGTATTTAGTTCGACTATTAGAATACAAGTTCCTTACATTCAACAGAAGCAGTGCAGTTGATTGTTTCTACTTGACCAGCTTCTCGTAAGTTTTAAAGAAGAACGGGTTGGTTTGTTACTTGTAAATACTTTACTACATATCCAGGTGTAGGAAGGAATCGGAGTTCTTATCACATTGCAGGGCAGTGTCAGTGGTGATTTAGAGTTCTGGTGCAGAATTTTTGGTAAAGTTACAGTAAATAGTCAACATTTGGAATTATAAAACTATTAACTTACTAAAGCATGTTTGAAGACTTGAATCTAAATTTAAAACATCAACCACATACTTTATATTTTCATTATATATCAAATTGAAATCACCTAAGCATAATTTAGTAAGGGCTGTGGTAGACTCGATATTAATCAACTTAAAGCAAGGCTCTACAATTTGTCATTTGATTATTTTTTCAGGGTAATCATTCTCTGGAACTGAATGAGTTCTGTCCATACATCTCAGAGTCAAACCATCACTACCTATTTTGGTAGGGCTGTATATAACAAGTCATCTATAAAATATTTTATAATTTGAAAAGCTGAAAATGTTTTATCGCAAATAATCAGCTAATTTTTAATAGATTGAAAACATTGAAACATAAACTAATATCAATCAGGTAAGTATATAACATCAGTAAGTTATATAAAACTTTAGTGCGATTATTTAAAAGTATTTATATTGATACAGTTCACTCTGGTTTACACTTGCATTAAACTTGAAGATGCAACTTCAAAAGTTTTTGAATTTAAGGTGTTCTAACTATTGGGTGCTACATTTACATGTATATTTACATTTATATTCCCTTGCATCATTTTTGATAAAATTATTATTATATAGACTGTTTGCACATGTATGTAACATCTGTAGAAAGTGTGTTGTTCTGCTTGATCCACCACCTGAGAAGCTATATGCTTCATTATCATTACAAGTTTCTTAGCTTTACATATAATCTGATTGTTTTCAATCGATTGTATAATTTTATTCACCTAATTAGAGTTTTATTGGTATAGATTTCTGTACACATAAAAACACATTGTGGGCAAAATTTTATTTAAAACTAAGAAGTTAAATGCTTCATTTTATATCCTTTGTTTCTGTAAGAAACGACTGTCTCACCGAGATTTATATTATTACTATTGTAGTCATCTGAATAATATTGATTTATGTAGGCTAAATACAGTCTAGAGAAATAGTAGGTAAAGTAATATTGTTTTTATTATTCTATTATACCATTATCAAATGTTTCTTTTAGCAGTTAATATAGATATGATTTTATTTCGTTAAAAGCTCAGTAATGCTTATGGTTCGATGTGTGTATATTTCTAAGTATTTATAGTTCTACGCTTTCATGTTTCTAAGTTTGTATGATTCTATATAATTGTGGCTCTTTGTATTTATTGCTGTATGGGTTGATGATTCTACTGTACGTCCTTGTGGTTCCATGAGTTTATGGTTCTATGTGGTTGAGGCTCCATGTATTTATTCATTTATCTTTCTGGCTCTTCAGTTTTATGATTCATTTAATTCATTCATTCTTATGTTCTTGATTACTGCCATCAAACTGATAAACAGTTTGCAGGTTATACTTGTGTATAAAGTAAATTTTTTAGAGTTATGCTAACTAAAAATGGGAAAAGAGATGTTACCATTTACTAAAAGACAACTGAATGTTGCTATTACGTTTTATCCGAATAACATATGTGGTCATAGCAACCACAATAAAGGTGTACATAAAATGTTGATAAGCTGTACATAATAGTTTTTAATAGCACTTGCGGTAAGCGCATCTCTTGTGTTAAAGTATATTTTGTGAAACACTCAGAAGTCAAACAAGTTTATACTTCAATTTTTGGTGTAAAGTTTAACTTTTATGAGAGTCAATAAAACTTTTATAGAATCAATAAATGTTTAAAAAATTTCAACCCAAGTTTTCTGAAAGTTTAACAAGTAATTTTTTTTTGTTACTCAATAAGATAGATCAGCGCTATCAAATAAAAACTTTTTTGGTGGTAGTTTAGGGTAGTATTAAAAAGGTACAGCCAACTGTGTAGCAGCAAGAAATTTAACTGTATAAAAATTAAACTTTGCTAATCAAACAAAAATGATTTAAAATGCGTTTAAAGCTAATACATTTCAAAACTGTTTGTGTAAATTCAAACACATCCTTAAAAGTTTTAAACCAATTTCTATCGCTTTGATCTGTATTTAATTAAGCTCCACTTCTTAAAACAGATGACAAAAATGTCTGGTATAAGGAAGCTGATAAAAATTTTGAAATAATGATTTCAATGATTTGTAAAATATTTTGATTATTTGTCAGACAACAGTTTTATATTTTTACAGGATCTATATGGACATAACAAGAGTTTCTGGCTAGAGCTTATGATGTAATATTTTAAAGAGATGTTACAGTCTGCTAGTATAGTGCTATAAATACCTTGCTTTACAGTCAAGTTAAAGTTTCATCAGCGTAAACTTGTTATCCCATCAGTAACTGTAAAGGTTTTAAAATATTCAATAAAAATAATAATTGTATTTCAAAACCAATTACCATAATTTTTAATTCAGTCAACTACTTTTTAAAGTTGTAATGGTCATCTCTCTCTATATCTTTATGCATGCTTCTCTATATGTCAATTTCTTTATACATTGTATGTACTTTTCTCTATATACCGCAACATTTGTTTTTATTTCTTAATTTTATTCCTTCACAATCTTTTATCTTTTTTCTTTTTTTCTTGTTCTCATTTTTTCTCATACTCTTTTTTCTTTGTCTTTCTATTTCTTTCTCCTTTTTCTCTCTTTTTTGCTTTCTTTATTTTTCTTTCTTTTTTGCTTTCTTTTTTTCTCTTTTTTTTGCTCTTATCCGTTTTCTCTCTTTTTTCGCTCTCATCTTTTACTTTCTCTTACTCTCTTTTGCCCTCACTCTTTTGCTTCCTTGCTCTATCACTTTTTTGCTCTCTCGATCTCTCAGTTTCTTGCTCTCTCGCTTATTCACTTTTTTGCTTTCTCACTCTTTCGCTCCCTTGCTCTCCTGATCTCTTTTTTTTGCTTTTTTACTGCCTCACTCTCATTCTTTCACTTCCTTTCATTTTTATTGTAGAAAAAAATTAGTTTAAAATGTTTTGTAATTTTTGACTCATTATCTAGTATAGGTCATTTAGTTCTCTGTTAAAGATTTTTATAAGGTAATAGCTTAGAACTTATGTTCAAACTTTCTTATCATTTCTTAGTTTTCATTTCTTAACTCTTTTGTTACCACGAGCCGATGTATCGGCAATTGCCGTAATAGAAGTACAGACCGTGTGCCAATGAATTGACTAATCAATAGTGTTTTACTTTCCTTTTCATTACAAAGCCTACACATTAGCTAGATCAATTCAATTTTGTCTCCAACGAAACAACCTTGTTTCCAATCACATGCAATTAATCCAAATGATTTTTGCAAAACAATTCCATTTCTAATCATTTTTCAAAGCGGGAAAACCAGATCGTTGTCATCATGGCAATAAGAAATTCAGCGCATTTGCTCAATCAATGCAAAAGAAGCGTCAGAGATATTGCGAGAGTGAGAATCACTGAAGATTTTGTACTTACTTTGTAGAAAATTTTGTTCCAAATACAATGCAATTTACATTAAAACAATATCTGCATTGATTTTGGAGATATCAAATAAATACTAGCTGGATATCGAATTTTCGAAAATCCATTAGATTTGCTCAGAATATTGGTTTTAGCGCAGTAGCAAAACAGTTGAGCAAATTTTGTAGACAAAACTGATATTGACCTAAATAACAGCAATAAGATTGTTTTGTTTTGAGTATCTGAGATTGTAACTGGAAATACTCACGTAAACTATTTTAGCGATATATCGCATCACTAAAATCTGCTAGCAACAAATGTAGTGAGTTCACAAGCACCGATATTCAGAACAAAACAAGCTCATCGTATGTAAATATACAACTGTGATGGTCTTTTGCGCATTTATAGTTATACTCAGTACAGTATATTACTAACCATAGTCATAACCAGAGTCAGGACTCCCTCCAGTCGATGTACAGTCGAAAGTGAGTTCTTTTCCCTCAGCTATCTTTTCAGGTCTGTTTATAATAAGATTAACAGGTTTCACTAAAATAGTAAGTATTTTACATTTACAAAAATCTTTAGTTATTGATGACTATGGTTAAAATCATATTCACAATTATGTTTATTAGTTTGAGAAGTGTCCGATAAAAGCAGAAAATGATTGTAAAAGATTCGTATGCTAGTAAATGTATACTTTAAATTTAGTAACTATACTAGTAATTCATCTAACTAATTTTACATATTCAATAACTACATTGCCGTTTTGGTGTTTGTAGAAAAGAAAGCCATGTGTGAATATGTTAGATCACAAAGAAATTATTTCAGTCAATTCAGCTGTCTGAAGAAAACAAGTTTGGCTTCAATAAGACCACCAGACTTTTTATTATAGTAAAGATGTACTTTTTTACTTTCTTTTGGAGATAAATTTTTTTTCTTTTTTTGCAGCACAGATCATGATATACTGCAAAAAAGGAAAAGAAATTTTTAATGTCATTGAGCATGTGCTCAATTCTTGACACCAAATTGTCGTAATCATAGAGTTTCAACCAAGTGATAGTGATAAAACAGGGGAGTTTTTGATACAAACCAATAATACTGCAGTCACTGTACAGTCATTAAAGTAATAAGTTTAGTTTTACTTTTTTGAAGGCCAAAACCATGAGTTTAGGCAGACTTTAGAGCCGATTAGACCGAGCTTCTCACCAAGCATTTTTATCTCGGGAAAGAAAAATACTAGGTTGGGGTGAGAATTTGGGGTTGTATGTTTGTGAGCTCAAGATTTGGTATTCCATAGACCGTAATTCTATATTTTAAAAAGTTTAGAGGTTTTCATTATAGCTTCTAATTGTTATCTATTTATATCATTATCAATTTTACTCAGCTCATCATATTAACATAATCTGTCAGTATTATTATTAAAAAGGCTATTTGTTGTGCGTAATGAGCTTGTGCAAGTATCTAAAACAGTTCATCGTACTTCATGTTAAAACTATAATATATATGAATATGACTAAAGTAAGTATGAGCTTTACTAAAAATTTAATTGTGACGCTGATATCGACTGTTTCAGCAACTAAAAAAGTTTTATGTTAGAAGACAGTGAATATGAAACTGGGAATCAAAAGAAGATTGAGTGAGTGAAACCGAGAGTAAGACTGAAACTCATAGCAACAGCGAGGAAGCTAACAAAGTAGATAAACTTATTCAAAAAGTTTGAATTTAGCTTCTGTAATTATCAACAACTATTGTATATGTCACTATCTTTTGTATTTTATTCTTAACCATTGATCTATTTCTGTTTGTTTTACAAAGTTACAGAAATTTTGCATAACCCCAAGGTCATTATCAAAACTGGAAACAAGACAATCACTCAATTTCTATTGTACACCAAATAATTAGTTTTTGCTGCAAACTTTAGCAAACAGGTATCAGTGCAATGAACTTTTATACAAAATTGCTAAACATATTGACAACATCCAAAATTGTGTGGAAGTTTAGCAAGTTGAAAATAATTTCTCAGAGCTCAGAACTGCAAATCAGATTATAACATCTGCCCACATCAGCTGCTAGCAAACTATAGCAGCTCATAGAAAAATTTTTTGACGTTTCAACACAGAATTATTGACAATCTAATGTAAAAATTGTGACGCCCAATTGAGTCCCCATTGCAATGTGCGTTCAGTTGTAAAAGGTTTAGTTAGTTGGGGCAGGCAAAAAATAGCTTGCCCTTCACCCCAGCTAGAGAAAACACTGGATTAGGCTTTTTACAGGCATTTTACATGTATAAAAATTGTCTGTATAACATAAACAATCTCAAAGCAAATATTTATGTTGTATGAACGGGTACTATGCTCCTACAACATAATAATATTATGTTTTTAGGCAACCGTCAGCAGAATGCAAGTTAATAATTTATCAGCCATGCTATTTTTGTAAGGGATATTAATAGCCGCGCATTCAAATTCTTCTACAGCTTGTAGCGTGTGATATTTCATACGCGTATCTTATGCAGATCTTAGAACTATTTATACCATAAATTTTATGTCTGCTGGTTGCTGGTTTCTTTACATTATAATAGTATGCTAGTACCATTAACTTAGCTTTAATAGTGGAGATATCAAATGATGTAGAGTTCACACAAGATGTTGTTGAGTCAGAAAAACACACAAATTTAGCATCAGAAATGTTTTCTGATACAGATTTTTTTATGAAGAGTATGAATGGAAGAACGGCAGCTGCAGCAGTTTCCCAGTAAGTTTCATTTATTCTAAAAAATTCTGGTATGTTTAGAGCATTATTAGACATCTATTCATTCTCATATTCATTAAATCTACAAGTATTCCTATCGTCTTTTACACTTTCCCAACTAACTAGGTATACCACAGTAACATCTGCATCCCAACTACCAGTACATGTTAGAGTTATCGACTCATCCTTGTAGAATGAAGGATACCCTGTAGAATCTACAGACAATTCCACTCTATTTCTTGCAAACAACTTATACTGTATAAATTATAACTTATATTAACTTATATAAAATTATAAACTTATACTGTTACAAGTTTGCAAAAATGGGCAATATGAACTGCTCTATATACAATAATAGTTGAATGCCTTAGATTGGAAACTTTATAGATGGAAAAATTATTTGTTTTAATACTTTATATAAACATTAGGTATTTATTTAATACATAATATTTGTTAGGCTTGAAATTAGTAAATGAACAAGACTCACAAAAAGGCTAATCGGTTGAGGTTATACTAGTAATAAAATATGTAATAAAGTGGATTACTGCTTTAATGTATGAATTTAATAAATGGCTACTAACAGTTGATTTAAAGTAAAGACAAAGCTGCAGGAAGAAAATAAGCACAAGATTCAGTACTTTCAAGGCTAACAATCACGCTAACGTTGTAGTCAATTAAATATAAATTTTAAATGAAGAATTGAGACTATAAAATAATAGGTTAATGCAAAACAGAAGAATAACTTATAATATTGATTTTTAATTCTGAATAATAGAAGTAATCCTTCTTATATTTTAAGAGGGAAGTAATAATTACTATTGCTTGAAAATCATAAAATTTAACAACAATTTATCTTCTACTTCTGTTAAAAATGTAACGAGTTTTAGAGGAATATACCACATAATTAACATATGTTGCCTGCAAAAACCAATAAATTCAATAACCTCACTTTACTGTCGTCAAAAATGCAGTTTAATAGATGTATTTAGAGCACCCAATTAACACTCAGTGCTATTTGTATGTGAAATAAAGAAAGCAAAACGCTAGACAATGAACAAAAATAAAGCTGTCTAATGAGAAAACTTAATTTGGTAAATTTGGCTAAAGTAGTATGCTATATGGAGGTTTAGTTTCCATTGCGGTTAATCACCATCTATCTCATATATCTCATATATTCCATATTTTACTTTAGTTTTGATTACCACCTTTTTATTTTTACTTATAATTAAAACTAATCTTTTTTTCATAATTTATAACTTAAGATAAAAAATTTTGTCATTGAGTGCAAAGGTCATCTAGTGCAAACTGAACTAGAACACTTATATACCATATTACTCTACTATCATTATCTCTTTGCTATCAAATAAATTTATTTACCAAGAGAAATATTCAATAAAACCAAATATTTGCTTTTTTGGAGCATATGTTGTTATAACATTTAACGGAATTAATTAGCATAAAATTTTACAACATCTGATGACATAAAAAGGCAACAAATATCCTGCGAAATGAGTTGGAACTCTTTTTTGTACTATTGATAATGCAAGAAATAGCTAATAAAAGTGTCTCGCAAAGAGAAACTAAGCTCAGCGTGAGATTTAAACATGTTTTTTCATTGGATCAGAGAAAAAAAATGATAGTTTTTTTTGATTAAGTAGAGACATGATAGATTTACTATACAACAACTCACCACCCAAAAAAATGTTTTTGTACTAAGCCTAAAAAAGTGGCACCAATTAACCAGCTTTTTTATTTTACGAGCAAATGGTAGCATGGAGGAACTTACACTGCTGGCTTTGCAAGCATCGGTACAACAACTTCACAGTTACTTAACACTGCCTACACAAAAATTCTCTACGCTTTCAATGAAATTTACAAGTTGGAAATAAAACTGAATTACACACACAGCATTGGTTTTGACTACCTATAGTATATACCTTAGACATATCAAAGTTATGCTGTAACTCACACACCATTTCGGAATTAGGAGCCGGTTGTTATCATCATTCAGACAAAATTAGGATTGTATGCTTCGTATTCTCATTAGCATTATGCGTAAAACCATAGAACAACAACATGATAACTATATAAATTTGCTTGATGTGATTATGATTAACATTATGCATAAAAATCATAACAGATTAACATTATAACTACAGTGAAACATGGATAACTCGCCCTTGGATATAGTGAACTCATGGTTAACTCGAATGGATTTGCTTGATCTGTTCCCACGCAATGATAATTGTCTTTATATAACTCGACCTCGGCACCGTTAACTCGAACAGTTTTTTGCCGAATTCACAAACAGTTTCCGTTCAATTTATTTCGAAGGAGTTTCTACTAGTCGCGGAGCTGAGACTACTCTGCTTTCTTAACGAAAGCGCTTTTAGTACGCGTATAGTGTACGTATAATTTCCCCCGTACCGTATAATGGAACCGAAAAAGAAATCGTATAAAAATGATTAATAGTGTCGCTAAGACGTTTGCTTAGTTACGGCCAAGCTATAAACGTTAGAAAGTATTAGCGATAAAAATTTAATAAAGATAGACACAGCATGCAAAAAACATATTGTAACAGTGATTATATGCGGATACATAAAGATAAAATGTCACAAATAGGCTCGTGGCTTGGCGTCCGCTACAACAGACATCTGCTTTACGATGGCATCACGCAAGCAAAGAAAAGCGTGGAAACCTTTTGACAAACTTAAAGTACTCGAGGAAATCGAAGCAGGACAAAAGCTATCAGCATTATCAAAAAGAGAAAATCTTCCAAAAAGTACAGTGTCAACATGGATTAAACAAAAAGAAAAAGATCGTTATGTGACCAAAATTCATCAAGGCTAAGAGATCGTTCAACGTCGCACGATGATTTGGATGGTGTATTATTGACTTGGTTTAGACCAGTGCGTAGTGAAGGCGGACCTATCGATGGGCCAATTTTGTTAGAAAAGGCTAACAAGTTTTTAAGGACTATAATACCTGTTTAAAATCTATTTCTACAATAAGCCACACTGTTGATCTTTGTCAAAAAAATACCTTGTCACGGACTACACTCGATAAGTTTTTTAAATGAAACAACTGATCAGATGTAAAGCATGCTTTTTTGCATTGGTCATAAATGTTTACTTATGTCCAGTTTTAAAAATTATCAGAAAGAATAGATATTTTTCTATTGGGCTAAGATTTGTTTGCAGTTTTAGGTGATGTGACTGACAAGACGTTTTAAGATTAAAATTGGCAAAATTGATCTCGAGTAAAACACTCAGAAGAAAAAATGTCTTCTTAGCGTTTTAACCGCGATTAGGTTTTGCCAATTTTAATCTGAAAAAGTTCTGGCAGTCACATCACCTAAAACAACACACAAATCTCAAGTGTATAAAATATCTATACTTTCTGATAAATACTTTAAAACTCTACAACAGATGCCCTTTAACTTACAACAAACAACCTATACTTTAGTTTTATATATACATGTAGTTTGTATATGTATCTACTGATAAATACATTCACTTGTGACTGTGCTCTGATAACTTGAACGCTCTGATAACTCAAACACTTTTGCTCGGTCCCGTGAAGTTTGAGTTATCCATGTTTGACTGTAGGTATATATCAAACTTGCTTATTGTGATAAGTTTGTTGACCCACTCCTACTCAAGTTTAAGCAGCCACATATCGCAATGATCTTACAGTTGAATCAAAGTCAACTCAGTACATAGTTCTGTGAAAATTTTTCAATAAAATTTGATATGAGTGTGTCTATAGTGTAATATAAAAATTCGTACTCTAGCTAACAATGTAAAATATCGAGTAGTTGCACTTCTACTGCATTCAGCACTGCACACCATGTAGTAGGCATTACCCCTACTGCCCTAATACTGTTTACAGCTCATTAGAAACTAGTTGTACTGTATGTGTACTGTATACTGCTAATTGTGCAGTAGAAAAAGTATGGTGCATTTACTATACTTACTGCATAGCTGTGGTATGTTTATGATTTCCACTGCACTGTTACTGCTGCTAAATTGTTAATCAGACACAAGTTTAATGAAGCTACTGTGCATTTTACATCTGGGCGTTAGTGAGTACTTATTAGCAGCTATGATTTTTCCGAAATAGTCAAAACCGTAATTATAAGATTTTAGTGTTTTTGATAAAAACATAAATCAGTAAATTTGTATCTAGCAGTTTCAAATATATGCATTAAGGTGGTTAATCATGTGATCACCAGGACTAAAGTGTTACTCGTGACTGTATAAGCGATCAAGTATAATGTCTGTACTCATCCTGCGGATACTTTAAATTTGTTAGACACTTGTAGCTTGTGACTCCGTATACATCTGGTTTATATTCTATTCTGTAGAATATCAATTAGTTGTACAGTGCATAAAACTTAAATACCTCACAAGATACAGATAATTAACAATATATACGAACATATCCAGGTTGAGTTAGTATAATAAAACAGGTTAGAAGAGCAATTATGAAGTATTACCAAGAAAACAAATTAAATCCAGTGGTTAAATCCGCTCTACTACATAATCTAGATATGAATTATGACTTATGACAGCCCAATGTCATACGCCAGCATATAATTACATGTGATGCTGGAGTGCTATTTCTGACAGTAGATTGTCACATATAATATGTCACATATGTGATACTTCTACATATTTCGTTGCTATTCTCTGCCCTCATTGAGTTTAAAAATTGAGTTTAGGTATAGTTGCCTGTATTTACGTTAAAACACTTTTAATAACAGAGAAAAATAATTTTTATAGTATTTTTTGCTTTTATATTATATTCCAATTACTCTATTAACTTCTATGTTTAAAATTTTGCAATGTGATAGCCAAGATCTTATACTCAAACTTTACTAACACAGAATAATTTTTGGTTCTTTAAAAAAATCATTCAAAAAGTTGTATGCAATCACTAATATTTAATTTGTCTGTTTGTTTACTAACAAAATACTGTATTAAAAAAGCAGTAGTCGGTTACTCCTCCAAACCTACATAAACTAAAAGGTGCATGTTAGCAAGTGAGACAGTTTATATGACCAAATATCATAAAAGCTGAGACTAGAAAGCAGCAGTGTCACGAATGTTGAAGTCTTTTGGCAGCGCTGTTCCCAGAAAATTGTGAGTGCTCATTTTAAGACTATCTTTAATCTTTCCTCCTGACCTATATTTGAAAACTTTTGTAAACTTTTTATTTTTTTTGTTCTACTTTTTATTTTACTATTAGTTATTAATAATCACATTCGCCAACATTGCTCTTGTTTAACATATTGGCTAAATTAGTTGTACTAAACTCAATATTTTCTTCAATAATAAAGCTAGCAAATGACTGCTATGGTAGAACTCAAACAGATTGAGATCATCAAAGTTAAAACTAGCACAAGTCGGTTATAGTGAGAATAAATTATTAGAGATCAACTAAGTTAAAGCTATTAATTCAGATTAATTAATCAGATATTTTGATACCATAAAATGTGAGGAGCACTGTTGAAACTGTGTTTCATTAATAACAATCTTAGCTACAGATACAACACAAGCAATGTTTAAACAGACACAGACACTACATACATGTATATGGCTAGCAATTGATATGCTGTAAAGTATTATAGTTCTAGCTATATAGTGCATTACAAGGAATTGTAAATCAAAACAATCTAGTTGTTTTCTTGTTATTGATGATAATGGTTATAATTTTCATGATTTTGTTAAAATTAGCCTAGGTTTGTTTCTAGGGATAGGTGTTTAACAAAATACGTTTTTGAGTGTTTGAAAACTACTATACCGGTATGTTAAAACAATAATATTAGCAATCATAATCGAATAAGCCTTTCACGAAAACATTGTGAATATCTTAAAGAAATACACAACCATTTAGATTAGCATAAGTTTTATTTGAAATCAATGCAATAAAATATTCAAAGCAAAAATAATTCAAGCGAGCTATTTGACAGGTAGCAAGCGAATATTGGTGTAAAATTTTTGTTTAGATATAGACTAGTGTATCCATCAGGCAAACCTTCTAACTTTTTGGTCATGCTGTTTTACTACAAACTTGTTAGTTCCTTTTTACATTTCCATAATGTTTTTGATGCATCACCCTTGGTGGCATATAGATGATCTTCTTGATTTCTTATGACAAGTGTTCATAGTCGCAGTCTGTTCTATCTAGTAAGAAATAAAGCAGAAAATGTTTAAAAAAAATGATATGTATAAAAATCATACATACAATTAGTAGGCCTAACTGGTATAGCTATTCGGCGTGCCTTACCTGAGGCTGGTACACTTTCTATTTTAATCTCTGTGTCTGCTATAGCTGGTTGACTAAAATAAAGATACATTATATTTTACTGCAAACATGAACAAATTATGTTAGTTATATGTAAAAAGTTACAAGTTTCAAACATCCTATAGTAAATAATCAATGAAATATTTGACTAGTGCTGATTATAAAATCAAAACTATCTGAACATAGTAATAATCAGAATTATTTTTATTAAATCAATTTATTTTCAGTGTGATTGTTTAGCGGACTTCTATATCTATTATTATGTAAGAAGTAAAACAGTTTTGTTTGGTACCCCTCAGTTTTTTACGCGATCAATCCTTGGCTCTACATATAATATTGAAGTCAATACTTTTATTGTCTATAACACATCTCTCTTTATTATGGTTACCTGATAATATCTCATTCATAATGTATCTTTCTCTATTATATGCTCACCTGATTCTTCCTGATTCTATGTTCTTCCTTTTTACATCTGGAAATAAGCAATACACAATAAAACATTAACCTTCTTCTTGTTTTTATTTTGACTGCTTCAGTTAAAAACAACTTTATAACGACAACTGACAACTTTCTATACCAGGCTTTTGGTAGGAAGACAACAATTTTAGTTAATTTTTTCCTGTTTGATCTGCTAAAACTGACATGGTAAAGCTCAGTGGATTTTTTTTTCACGACCAAAATGCAGCTGCAAATGCAACAGGTGCAACAGCAAGATTCCCAGCTACAATTGCTAGTGCAGCAGCGGGTAAAGCTTGTCTTTTTGTCATCAAAACTGATTAGCAAATGCGAGGGAGACCAGCTAAATTTGTCTATCTTATCTTGAATATATTTGTTATAAGAAATATTGTTTTAAAAAAACTTCTTAATGGCTCTCAAAAATTTAATAAAGCAGATTTTTGGCACAGAGAACTGACAAACTTATTTAATTTTTTATGAGACTTCTTTCAATTAAAACCTGCAAGTTAAAACTCACCATTTTTCTTTTTCCAATAGCAGAAAACAGCTGACTGTGCAACCAGTGCAACAGCAAGAACACCAGCAACAATTAATGGTACAACAGTAAGTGAAGCTCCATTTTCTGTCATGAAAAGTGATTGGCTAGTAGATGTGGTTTCAGCTGCATCTGTCCATTTAATATTGGCTATACTGGTAACTGGCTCAAAGGCTACAAAATAACATTTGAGTGAAGCCTTTTGATGCCAACATTTGTGTGTAAAAATAAGCAAGTGAAATGCTGGATGCATTAATAAGTAGATCAATTCTTGTGAGAGAAAAAATTATAACTAAGGCTTCTATCAACTAAATCTACTGGAGACTTTTCAGAGAAAACTTTCACTAATTTATACAACAGCTGATCTTGCATAAATATTAAATATTTTTTAGTTTAACTAAAGACAGAATTCCTTTAAAAGGCAATCAAATGTCAAATTATTGTTGACATCCTGTAAATGAACTCAGTCATACATTGCATTGATGTGCTTATAGTATGTATTGAGTGCATGGAGTTTGTAATAAGACAGATTTCATGACAATGAAACCGTGTAGTAAGACCAGCTTGCAACCAGCAACCAGTAAGTTGCTATTTTGTGAATCATTTAAAGTTATATGTTTAAAATTTGTCTTTAACTATTAGGACATTGTTTCTTCACATTCAACAGAAGCAGTACAGATGATTGTTTCTACTTGATCATCTTCTCCTGAGTTAGCAGAAAGAACTACAGTAATACTTCAACTTACGAGTGCTCCAACGTACGAGAAACTTGAGATACAAGCCAGTTTTTAAGCAAGTTTTGGCACTGACATACCAGCCATGTTTGAGATACGAGCACGTGAGTCAGTTGCCAAGTATGCCGGAGGTGTTTTATAAAAACAGCATCACTCTGTATTTTTCAACTGCTCAGATTATACTTTTGTACCGTGTTTTTTGTGCGATTTTCAGTGCAGAATTATTTGAATTAAAAGTACTCTGCGTTGACCGTAAGTTTGCCAGTAAAATGAAAGATAATGCAAATAATAAGCGAATTATAACAGTTGATATTACACGGAAAATTATTGAAAAATATGCAAAATGAGTATGCGTGATTGAGCTAGCTCAGCAATATGACAGAAATACATCCACAATTATCAAATCGAAGGATTATACTCAGGGCCTTTAGTTCGCAAAAGGACTGGCCCTAGTTTCTAAACGGTGCAGCGATCTTCACGACCGCTGATGGAGAGACTGCTCAGGCATTGGATAAAAAATTGGCCGGTGAAAGCTTAACTGAAACGATGCTATATGAAAAGGCCGGTGCTATCTAGCAAAACTATAAAAATAGACATTTGGACAAATTGGCTAGTGGTCGTGCATTAACCTTTTGTGATGACACCTGCGTTCGTCTTAATCGCAACATGTTGGAAGGGCGACAAAGGCAAACGTCTTTAGATAGGATTATTTTAAAACGGCCGGCTAGTCGTGAAAGCGAAACAAAGGAAAAATTAGCTAACCATCGAGAAACTTCAAACTACAAATGCCGAAAATTTTTTAATTTGGTTATGTTAAAAATGAAAGTTTGCCTTTAGGTTTGCTTCTACGTTTTAACGATCGAATTAATTTTCACGATCAAATCAGTAACTTTTCAACCACAAATAAATAATATATTCATTACGATAGATTAGCACAGTATATAAAAAATACAAATTGGGATAAAATTTTTATTTCTGAATGTCTCAGCACAAATTACGCTCTTTTTATTAAAACACTTCAAAATCTGATAGCAAAATGCACTCTTGAGAAGTCTGGCTCCTTCGGGAACAAGAGATTCAAATATACCAAACCTTGGCTGACCAATGCTTTGCTGAATACAATTAAAAAAAAATACAATATTTACCGCCAGTTATCTAAGTCTCCTCTTAATACAAAATTAAAATTTAAATACAACAAATTCAAGAATCAACTGTCAACTGAATTGAAGATTGCAAAATTTTCTTATTTCAAGCACAATTTAACAATTGCTCCAATGCTTCAGAAACTTGGAAAGTAATTAACACACAAATATTGAACAAATCAACATCAAAAGTTTGCAGAGTGCCAACCCAACTTAAAGCTATTTCCAACGCTTCCAATTTAATATGTTTAGATATAGAAATAGCTAATGAACTAAATACATATTTTACTAACGTTGGACCCTCACTAGCAAAAAAGCTTCCAACTGAAATTTTGAGCTACAGACTACCCGATTACAATTCAAGCTTTGAATTACATCCAGTTATCAGCCAAAAGATTATAGACACAATAAATTCTTTAAGCGAAAAGAAAGCTGCTGGCTTAGATGGTATTACAAGCAAAGTTATTAAACACAATGCTACTTCTTTAAGCTGTATACTCTCTCGCATCATAAACGAAAGCATAACTACACAAATTATTCCAGATGGTATGAAAATTGCAAAAATTAACCCTTTGTATAAACAAGGAAACATAAATAAATGTGAAAATTATAGGCCTATCTCAGTTGTTCCGATATTTAGCAAAATAACAGAAAAACTTATAAATTTCCAAATCATGGACTATCTTGAACGCAATAACATTCTACATATACTCTAATCAATTTGGTTTTAGAAAAGGTATTGGAACAAGAGATGCAATTATTTATTTTACAAACAAAACATTCCAAGCTTTTAACAAAGGAAATTGTGTTCTTGGTATATTTATAGATTTCAGCAAAGCATTTGATACCATTGACCATGATATATTGTTATTAAAATTGAAGTCTATTGGTTTCAAATTAACAGCTATTAAATGGATAGAAAACTACTTAAAAGATCGGAGTCAAAGAACAAAAATAAATACTACCCTTTCAGCACCACAATCTATAAAATGTGGTGTTCTTCAAGGATCTGTATTGGGTTCCACTTTGTTTCTAATATATAGTAATGACTTAGCATGTCAATTAAAAGTACTTTTACCAATATTGTATGCAGATGATACTAATCTTTTTTTGGAATCCAAAGACCTTCACAAGCAAATGCATTTAATAAATAAAGACCTAAAAAGCCTTCAGAGTTGGTGCAACCAAAATAAACTAACAATTAATTTCAACAAAACTTGCTACATTTTATTAAAAAACCCACAGAACTTGTACCACTTTAATGAACAATCCCCACTAATTAATGGTCATGCAATAAATAAATCTGACAATATAAAATTTTTGGGAGTACTTATTGACCCTCAGCTGAATTGGAGCAATCATATATCCAAACTGTTAAAAGACTTTGGACCTTATGCTGGGTTGTTTTTTCGATTGTCTCAGTACCTCTCTAAGGATGTTTTGCTAATTCTGTACAATTCCTTCATCAATTCCAAACTCTTGTATTGTGTTGAGGTATGGGGAAATGCTCCAGACTGCTACTTAAACAAAATTAAAGTTTTTCAAAAACGTTTACTCAGAATAATTAACAAGAAAGCTTATGATTTTTCTGCTAATCCGCTATTCAACCTAAATAGAGTTTTAACTATCAAAAAGTTATACAAATACAAAGTACTGATAAAAGCACACAACACATTTTACGAAACAAACAATAACAGGACGATAACACATTTAACTACTCATCAAACACACATAAACCTAAAAATACCATTGTTTAAATCAAAAGCTGGTCAATGTTGTTTGGATTATTAAGAGTCATTGCTATGGAATCTACTACCGGTTACACTGCGTAAAATTGTAAATGCTAATTCTTTCAAAAATGAACTGAAGCACTACCTCAGACAACCAGACGACTAAACCAACTAGACATACTTCTGCTGACTCTACTTTCAGGTTCCGCGCCTTGATTAGCCTTGCTATTGCGCACAGGGACCTCATCATCTCCTTCCCTGGAGTGACATTTTTTATTTTTTTTCTATTTTTCTTGTCCTTTTATACTGTTAGAAACACTCTTCATATTATTTTTTGTGGTTATATTATAGATGAAAATAAACAAACAAACAAACGTTTGTCTTTTAAGACATTGATAAAATCCAAATTTATCAAAGTCAACTGTTGTGATGAAGGATAACTTATATCTCCCTCTTTGGCAAAAGCTAGCGTTAGCTGCTATTGTATGTATTTAATTTTACATTTTAATTAATCACGTTTCCTTGCATTGTTTTTTAATTGTTGCTTTTTGAAAGCATTTGGTAAATTAAGCCAATAACCAACATGTTCTTTCTTTTACAATATCTTGTTTTGAGTGTTTTATTTGCATTTTTTAGAGTATGAAAAACAATCAATATATATTTAATGGTTCTATATATAAATAAATTGCACCATCATGCGAGTAAATTAACATAAGAGCTCAGTCTTGAAGTGCATTAAGCTCGTAAGCCGAAGTATGACTGTAGTTGGTTTGTTTTAATAGCTGTGCATCCTTTGCTACATTTCCACAAATAGTCAGGAATTGGATTTATCATGTTGCAAGACAGTGTCAGTGATGATTTAGGGTTTTGGTGCTGAATGTTGAATAATATTTCATAGTCAACATTTAAAATTATAAAACCATTACTTTCCTAAAGCAAGTTGGAAAACTTGAACCTAAGATTATGACATCAAAACTTAAATTTATATGCTTCACTAGCTAGTTCACTTAAAATCACTTAAACATTATTTAGTAAATGTTGTGGTAAACTCAACATTAACCAACTTAACTTACAGCCAGGCTTTACCATTTCTGACTTGATTATGTTTTCAGGGTAAACATTCTCCAAGACTGAATGAGTTCTGTCTTTACATCTCAGAGTCAAACCATCTCTATCTTTTTTAGTAGGGGTGTATCTATTGCTTCTCACAACTACAACATCTCCTCTCAACACCTCTATAAAAAAATAATAGAAATATAAGATATCTGTGAAAGTTTTTATAATGTGGTGAACAATGCATCAGAACAGCTGAAAAGCTCCAACCAAAAATTCAGATCGATTTTGATAGAAATTGGAAATATTGAAATGGCAACATAAACTATTATTAATAAGGCCATATATAACATCAGCAAGTTATATCAAACTCTAGCACAATCATTTAAAAGTGTTCATATTGCTATGATTGGTTTACATTTTCGTTAAACTTGAAGATGTTTAATCCTTGAAACTTTTGTTATACTCTTCATTCTTGTTAAGAATGACTGTCTCACTGAGAGTTATATTAATACTATTGTAATAATCTGAATAATATTAATATATATGGCCTAAATACAACCTAAGAAAATAATAGGTAAAGTAATACCATTATTATTATCATTATTATTCTATCATATCAGTATCAAATGTTGCATTAAGTATTTTGCAGGTGATATGGATATAATTTTACTTGTTAAAACCCCAGTAATGCTAATGGTTCTATGTTTTTGTGGCTCAACATAATTTTAGTTTAATGTATTCATGGTTATACATGTATTTATTTATAGTTATATGTGTTTATACCTCTATGTATGTTTGGTTATATGTATTTACGCTTTTAAGTTTTTATGCTTCTATGTCGTCATGCTTTTTTGTGTTTATTGCTATATGTGTTGATGATTCTACTGTACGTAGCCGTTGTTCTAGGTGTTTATAGTTCTAGAATTTACTTTGAATATTGCAATCTGCTGATACACTGTTTTAAAAACCTCATTTTTACAGTCAAATTAATGTTTTATCAACATTAACTTTTTACCCCATTATTAGTGTCAACATTTTCTATAAAAAAAGTAATTGTATATTTGTTTCTTAAAACAGACTTAAACAAGATTTTAAAAGTAACTCAATCTTTTTCCCTCCCTTTCCCTCCCTCTCTTTTCCTCCTTCTTCTTCCTTGTCCCTTTCTCTCCTTCTCCCTCCCTTTCTTTCATCGTCTACTATAGCTCACTCAGTTCTCTGTTAAACATCTCTATCATCGCTAAAAACCTATACTCAAAATTTATTGGCATTTTATAGTTATCAATTTAAAACGAATATGATGAATGAAGCTGATATTGGCCTAATTAAACAAAATGAGATTTGCTTGTGCTGAGTATTTGAGATTGTAGCTGGGAATACAGAAGTAAAATATTTGAGTCATATTGTATATCACTGAAATCTGTTTGTTCCCAATCTAATGGGGCTACTAGCACCGATAGTGAGACCGTGACAATCTAACTGTAGGTGATATACATAATGGTGATGGTTTTCCTGTAGATTTATAGTTTTACTCAGTATAATATAATACTAACCATAGTCATATACAGATTCAGGTCTCCCTCCAGTGGATGTACAGTTGAAAGTAAATTCTTTTCCCTCAACTATTTTATCAGGACTGTTCATTACAAGATTATCAGGTCGCACTAAAATAGACAATATTTTACATTCATGAAAATTTTATTGCTGACTATTATAGTTATAGTTAATAGTTAAAATTATGTTCACATTTGTGTACATTATAATGGAATATGCCAATGGTAGTAAATATGTTATCGAGTTGGTTGGTTGTTGGGTAATCTTTAACAAGTACCTACAATATTGGGTAACTGTTAAAGATTCATATGCTAGTAAATGCATGTACATGTATGCTTTAAACTTATGAATTATCGATTGCTATTTAAGGAATAAATATATTTCTACTATTGACAAATGCAGAAGTGATACTGGTGAGATCAAGTAAAGGGTTAGCTAGAAATCATTTACAGTTGCTAATAGTGTTATCCACTGATACAGTAACACTCCAAACAATAGCAAGTGGTACAGTGATACTCAACATAATGGCTAGTAATACATTAACACTCATTACAATAGCTAGTGATTCAATAACACTCAAAACAAAGGCTAGCGAAAGAGTAACACTCAACGTAATGGCCAGTGATACAATAGCACTCAAAATAGTAGCTAAAAACACAGTAAAACTTTAAATAATAGCTAGCAATCACATTTAGTTTCCTGTTTAATCATTGAGCCCTAGCGGCTGGTGTTCCTGCATTGCGTAGGGTGTCAGAAACCCTAACGGCGAGAATAACAGCATTGATTTGGCTCTGTTTAGAAATGCTGTTTTTAAGTAACAGTGTGAACCAACCAAATCGATTCTTACATTTGGCATTAGACTAAAAGTTTCACTTCTATTTTTAACAAGTTTCAAATAACTTTATCAACTTCCTTTGTTATAATAACAATTTTTATTGGTTCGAAATCACAAAAAAAATTGATAGGACCCTGTTTGTTGGTAGGTCATGGAAGATTGTGACGCAAATGACAAATTATGATACTAACTATAATTTTTCAGTTTTTTGTGCCATGAAATGATGATGAATGTGGTGAATATGATTCTACTTACAACATTTTTACAAGTTTTTAATAAATAATAACTGAATAACCGTTAAACACCTTTTTCAGTGACATTTGGTTTGGTGACATTTGCTGTGTGCTGAACTTGTTTATTAGTGTTTTACCAAATATCATTGTATTATAAGCACTTTTAGATATATTTAAGCAAAGTTTAAAAACTTATCGCTTGACAAATTGCTCAGGGTTACTGACACACAGTCAGGGTTCAAAGGGTTAAGCAGCGATTTAGTTAAAAATCTGTAAACTAGCAAAAATATGTAAATGAGTGTGTGTAAGCTATAGTTTTTGATATGCTAAATGAATGTGACCAGCCAAAACCAAATTGAATTATATGATTTTCTATATAAAAATGTTTTAGTCATTTCTTAGCAATGCATGACGCCGCTAAATAAGAAAATTATTATGTAGTTGTGAAGCTGTCAGCATCATATTTTTGTAAGAAATATTTTTACTGCATAAAAATATATATTTATAGTAGAAGCTTATATAACATGAATCTTTTTTATGTAAATACTGCTCGACTTAAAAATTTTGTGTAAAGTGTAAAGCGTGAAGTCAGCGGAAGTTTTTTAATTCAATTCCAATAACGAGTCCCATAGTCATCCTTAAAATATAATCGGTAATAATAATGAATATCGGTTTCTCTCCAAAATGTGGTAAGGGAGGAAATCATCATTGTATAATGATTGTTGGAGAGAAACACTTTGGAGAGAAACTGATAATAAGGATATCTTTATTATATATAATTATATTAGTAGCTAATACCCTGTCAGTTCAGTGTGCCATGAGAGATTGCCAGGAGTAGCGATAAAACAAAGAAAGTAAGTAGCTGTACTTGTAGCAGCAATTATAAACAAGTATAAAAGACAGTTTATTAGTGCAGGTGTTCATGTGTTGGTTTACCAAGCTGATGTCACAAGATGGAGCAGGTGTTCATGTGTTGGTTTACCAAGCTGATGTCACAAGATGGAGCCCGGTTGATAGCTATCTCATATTCTAACCTCTAATTCTGGCTTTGAACAAAAGGACAGGCAGACAAACACAACTTCATTATGGTAAAGATGTATCTTTATTTAATCTTAAACATATACAATCACTTTCTTTTTTTTTTGGCAGAGTACAGCTTGATTTTTTGAAAAAAATAATAAAAAAATTGATTTAATTAAACATTGAATATGTGAGTTCTCCTTATAATGATTGTATTCATGGGCCTTAAACCAAGTGATAGTGATAACAAAAGAGAAAGGTTGGTGTTACAAACCAATGATGCCGCAGTCAATGTACAGTCATAAAGGTGATAAGTTTAGTTTTTCTTTTTGAAGGGCCAAATGGATGAGTTTAGGAAAATTTTAAAACGAATTAGGCTAGAAATAATGATCTAAAGAAAGAGGGTCCTAGAGTGGAGCAAAAATTTGGAGTTTTCCACTCAGTTGTCCTCAAGAATTGGGATTTGATAAACCATATTACCATTCTTTAAACTTTTACTGATTGTCATTATAGAGCTCATTTTTATTTAAGTATAGTGTTATTACTCGTACTCATCTCATCATATTAACAAAATTTGTCTGCACTTTATTAAAAAATGATTTGTTGTGCATAATGAGCATGTGCAATTATTTGTAACAGTTCATCATACTTTACATTAAAACTATTAAATATGGTCAAAATAACTGTGAACTCTACTAAACATTTAATTGTGATGCTGATATTGGCTGTTTCAGCAACAGAAAAGGTTTTATGTTAGAAGTCAGTGAAGAGGAAAATAGAAATCAAAAGAAAATGAAAAGAGCGGAAGTGAGAGTGAGACAAAAACTCGTAGTAAAATAAGTCCACTGGTAGAAAATTTTTCCAACCATTTCATTTACTATCTAAGGTCCAATTTGTGATGCTGAATAGAATCACTATTACACATGCGCTCAGTTATAAAAGGGTGAGCTAGATATGGGTGGGCAAAAGATGGTCTGTCCTCTGCCCTAGCTAGGGAGATCTATGGATTAGACTGTTTACATTTATTATACATGTATAACACAAATTCCCTATAATTTAAACATTATCGGAACCGATTATCTATGTTGCATGAGCAGGTACTATGCTCCTACAACATACAAAGGAGTATTATGTATTTAGGCAGCTATCAGTAGAGTCTAGTTAATTATTTATCAGCTATGCTAGTTTTGTAAGAAATATTCATAGCGCTTCATTCAAATTCTTCTACAGCTCGTTGTGTCTGATATTTTATATCCCATGCTGATTTTTTATCAATTTATATCATTACTTTATATCAGTTGGCTGTTAGTCTCTAAATAAGACTAGCATGTTAGAACAATTAACTTACCATTAATAGTTGAGATAGAAAATGACGTAAAAGAGTTCACAAAATATGTGAAGTAAGCAAAGCATATGAATTCAGCACCAAGCAAGTCATCTGATATGGTTTCTGTTATGGAGAGGATAAATGGAGGAGCAGCGTCTCCCACAGCTTCACAGTATGAAAGATTTATTCCAGCAACTGGTAAGCGCATAAAATTAGCGAGTGCCTGTTTGTTTCCAAATTCATTTAATGCACAAGCATTGAAATCATATCCAGTAGCAAGATCAACTAGATAAACAGCAGTAACATCCGTATCTCCACTAACAGTACATGTTAGAGTTATCGACTCATCCTTGTAGAGTGAAGGATACCCTGTAGAACCTACAGACAATTGAACTCTATTTCCTACAAACACAGTGATGTCATCATTATATGTTGATAAATAAGAGTTACATGAACTGCTCTATTTACCATAATAAATGAAAAAGTAAGACAGGAATGTTTGGAGATTATAGCTATCATTGGTTTTAATACTTTATATGAAGATTAGGTATTTCTTTTATACATCATATTAATTAACATTTAAATTAATGCGTAAACAAAATTAACAAAATGCGTATTATGTTAAATACATTACATACTAGCAATCTGTTTAAGTTATACTCACAATAAATTATGTTGTTAAACTTATTACTGCTATGATGATAGAATTTGATTAATGGTTAATGGTGATAGTTTTATATTAAAAACAAAGCTACAGGAAGAAAATAAGCATTAGATTCAGTACTACCAAGGCTAATAATCACACTGTTGTTGTGGTCAATCAAATATATATTTGGTATAAAAAGTTGAGACTATAACAGAATAAATTAACACGAAAAGGTAGAATAACTAATGATATTGCTTTCTAATCAAAAACAATAAAAATAACACTTCATATATTTTAATAAATTCCTACCTTGAACTCCTGTCAGCATTGTAACAAATACTAAAGGAACATTCCACTGTACTCGCATATCTCACTCCTAAAAGTACGATAAATTCATGAATTTAACTTGACTGTAGAACTTGTAGTTTAATGAAAGTAATTAGGATACCCAATTAACATTCCGTACTATATGCATGTGAAATAAATGAAGCCAGACACTAGACAATGAACTGAAATAAAACTGTCTAACGAAAATCTATACAGAAATACTTTGTGTCTCTTCACCTAATATATGTTATTTTCAGTTATAGGTTAATGATTAAGGATTTAAATATGATAGTTATACTATGAAGTAGTTGTGTAGCTCTGAAAGCTCCAGAATACTTGATATCTTGCTATGTTTTCAGTGAATAGCACTAAATATATCGAATTCTTACAGAAGAAACACTTCAGAAGATAGCTCTCTCTTCAGTGGTGATCTACAGAAACTCAGTATTCAATTAAAGTTTAGGAGTTGTTCATCACTGTAGTAAGTGTAGATAACTCTGCCATAAGTGAAAGCTTCCTTTCAGTCACTACTATCGTTGATAGTTACTGTATATCCCTGCATATAAGCTGGTTCTAAAATGCAAATTTTTTTACAAAACTTAGTGGGGCTGCTTGTATGCACACAACTCAGATTTAAAGCAAATGAAATGGCATTATGCTAACTTAATTTCAACAGTTACGACTCAAACTACGTTAAGCGTGTTAGCTAGTCGTCTTTAACTGATAGATCCTTCTGTACTGTAACTTGCACTTGAAGAAAAATTGCATGTGAAGATTCACTGAAGAAGAGGTGCAACAGAACTGGTACATGCAGCCTTTTTTGTCTGGTTTTTGTTCTCACGAGGAGAGAGTGTACACCCACATGAAATAGCTCTTGTTTGATAAACGTACGTACGCTATGACTGCAAAGACAGAATGGTTGATTGGTCATATCCATGATTGCTAAAATTTCATGAGCATCACTGGCAGTCAGCAAGATTTTACCGAAAAAATGTCTAATTTTACCTATTAAAGGAAACTATTGTGTTGCACTGTTTTTTAATAATGGTTCCTGCTATCATTAATTTTTCTGTTATCAAATAAATTTGTTTACCAAAAAAGAATCTGTCATAACATTTTTGTATATGCTGTCATAGCATTTGCCCAAATTAATTAGCATAAAACTTTACATCAGATGATGCCATAAAAAGGCCACAAATATGTTGCAGGATGAATTGAGAGGCCTTTTGTAGCATGGTTGACAAGTTGAGGTGTTCCATTAAGATGATTTAAAACTACTATTACGTCACCTTAGTAGCTTACGGCCTTATTATTGCTGTTAAAATTATAGGCTCATTACTGCTATTGTCCAATAGATAATCATCATAATTCCATTGGTCTGCAGTTTGTGAAACTAACTAACTGTAATGGGGCTAATAACCCTGAAGAATAAATAGCTATAAAAAGTGAATTTGCAAAACGAAACTAACCTCAGCTTGTGATGCAAACATGTTTTTCCATTGACTCAACGCAAACAGATGAGTGTTTCTTTTTGATTAAGTAGAGAATAGACTAATCATATAATTACTCACCAATCAGAAATGTTTGTACTAAGCCTAAAAAATTTGTTCCATATCCACAACCTTTGGCTTTGATCAGTATGTACGGCAAGTTAAAATTTATAGGGTGAGCTTATTAGGAATTTTTTATTAATTCCCAAAATTCAGAGCTGCTTTTTACGGTCGGTTTATATGCAAAATAAGCTTATACGTCAGGATATATGGTACTGCTATTCTGCTGGAAGAAAGGCTTTCATGTATCGTTCATCATAATGCTAGAATTAAACATTTCATGAGGTGTCTTAGGAGGCCAATCTCCCAAAAGACGGTTTCCCATTCCTGCCTCGATTTCTTTGCCAGGGGTTATCTTTCTCAAGATTGATGTCTTTTCTGACAACACCTACTAGGACTCAAACCATTGCTCTTCTTTTTGGCAGGTCAGACTGCCAACCATAGCACTCTGGCTGCTACTTTAAACTCAAAGGAGTTTCAATTATTTAGATTTTTTGTACTTTCTAACACAGGCAGCATTGCAGAATGAGAGGAACTTAGACTTGACTTTAGAAAAGTACAGCTAATATGATGATAACATTAGTAAAAGTGAACCATGAATACACCATGCTTTCAATATGACTAGCAACACCTTTAAATTTACAACAAACGACGAGGATTCAGGAAACCATGAATAAAATTTGACTATTCGACAATTAAAATATTACAGTGAAACAATTAAGATATCTATAAACTTTTTAAAATTTGTGTAGCAATTTTTGAAGGAGGACTGCAAAGTGTGTAGAGAGGTTTATCAGTTCTTTATCAGTCTAACTAAATGCAGAATTACATTCAAAGTTAAACCCTGGCTTGAGCCACAGAGGAAGCTCTCACAACTACCTCTTATTTACAAAAATATACTTGATCGTTCATTGATTTGATCAACATCTCTGTCTGATGTCATGTTGATTGCAATACCAATGAAATCTCTTGACCACAAATGATTTGTTGGTAATTTTCACATCTTATATCAACTGTCTTTCTGACTAACTTATTTTATATTAACTAGTTCAGTTGGCTAACATTTACATCATGCATTATTTGCAATTCCTTCATCACTATATCTAGCTAAATCAGGCTACAAAGAAGAACTGCTAGTTCTTTTAGCTGCCTGATTGAAACACTTTGACTAGAAATTTTGGAGAACTAACATATGGTTATTAGATACTGACAAAAGAATACAGGTGACTTATAAGCTTACATCAGTTGAGTTGCTCTCATTTTTCCTATTCGTAGCCTAAGAAAACCTGTCAGCCAATGTCTACGAACTATCTATCATTATGCCTATTGCTATCTATCGCTAACTATCACTATTTATCAGTTATGTGACACACATTCATTAAGTCGTACGCCTCTTAGTAACTTTCCAGTTATATAGCAACTGCCTTCATGACTATTGCTATCTATCACTTATGTGACATGCCTTTATTAAGTTGTTTGACTCTCGGTAACCTTGGAGTTATCCTCCACATGCCGTTTAATTGTCTTATTTTATTACTCTATTGATGACCCATGAATAAATTCACCAGAACTTCTCAAAAATCATCAAAATTGTTGTTTATAAGGTAAGCGTTGGCTAATCTTTTGCCCAAAAATATGAAGTATTTATAAAGAGCTGAGACTATTGCATAGCATTAACTGCTTTTATAACAACTCGCTTGCTAGCAGTCTCCACTCCAATAAGTTCATCATGTGTTCCAATAGCACAGCACTGAGAGTGGTAGCGTGGGCCAAATTACACTACTAACTTTGCAAGCATCTGTGGTTAAATTTCACTTTTAATGAAGACTACGCACCCAAAGTTCTCACCAATACCAATGGTGTTTAAAAGCTGAAATCAAAACTTAATTATATACATGTATTCAGTGTTGGCATTGATTGCTTACAGTATCTACTTTAGACTCAGCAAACTTATGCTCTAACTCCCATATCATTTTGGAATCGAGTCAGTTGTGATCATCATTTTGAAAAAATGGGGTTTTATGCCTCAAATTCCTATTAGCCTTATATATAAAAAACCATAACATATTATAATTTTAATTATATACCAAATACTCATATACATCAGGCTCAATTTGTTTACCTATTCATACCTATTTTGCAATGGTGTTGTGATCGCATCAAAGTCAACTTAATACGTAATTATGTGAAAAGTTTTCCCAAAAATATGATGTGAATGTATTTATAGTGGAATATAGAAGTTCTCGCTGTATTTAACACTGTATATTTAACACTGTAGAATAAAGTCTAACAGCAATTTTACTGCTTTCATAACTGCATACTCTGCAGTAGGCAAATTCCATGCTCTATTTCTGCTTACTGCTCATTAGAAACTAGTTGTACTGCACATATACTGTATACTGCATACTGCACAGTAGGAAAAGTACAGTGTATTTACTCTGCATACTACATAGCTGTTGCATGCTTATGACTGCTGCTGCACTGCTACTGCCAATGAATTGAGAATCAGACAAAGATTTAATAAAGCTACTGTGCATTTTACATCTGGGCATCAGAGTGTATTTTTTGACAGCCATAATCTTTTTCGAAATAGTCCCGATCGTGATTATAAGATTTTATTGTTTTTAATAAATAGACGATTCAGTAAATTTGTATTTAGCAGTTTTGGGTTCATGAAATTAATTGAGTTAGAGCCTTTTTGTAGCTATCAAAAATAAACAGCTATCAAATAAATAAAAGCAGCTTGCAATGGAAAAACCAGCATTAATTCAAAATTATGTGAGTTAGTAATCACACATATTTGTTGATTATTGGTACATCAGGTTCCTCTGCATCACCATAGAAAAGCATATTCATTTAAATACCTTTAAAATTACTTTGTTTAAGATAGTTTTACTATGAGACTGTTTAATACATATGTATTACAGATTAGACTTTGTACAGTAATATGACTGAAAATGAGAGTGAATTGTAGAGTCTAAGTATGAAAAATGAATGTGCATGGTAGGCATTGTGAGTAAGCAAAATAACTAAAGTGTGAATTGATAGACCACTGAGCTACTCTCCAGTATCTCTGACTAATCACTAAAATTGAGGTTTGGCAAAAAACAATACAGATCAAGAGTTATAAATTGCATACATTGACTTTTTGCAAGACCTGCTTGTGGTTCCTGGTCAGGTCAATAATAATAAAACTTTTATGAGGGGTGAGTCAGTAACAGAGGTTGAGGTAAGGAATGTGAAGAGTGTAGAGTCAGTCTGATTGTAAATGTATGGAAAATCTGTTCCAGTTTACATTGAGGCATGAAGCAGCAGTAATGATCTCTCATAACAATGATCACTGTCCTTTACTGCAAAGGTATCAAGTATCCATGATATATAAACCAGCCTAAAAGCTTCAGGTCTACTTAGCATAAAACAACAAAGTTTCACTTTAAAAAGTAGTTTAATAAACTTGAAGAGAGAGGGCATTAGATGTACATGTATATGCGTACTAGATTTGTATGCGCATTATATGTGTATTCTATGCATATTATATGTAAAAGTGTATTAGATAAATATGTGTATTAGATGTATATGTCTGTCAGATGTATGCGTATTAGATGTATATATGTATTATATGTATATGTGTATTAGATGTGTATGGTTATTAGATATATATGTGCCACTCTTTACTGCCTACTCGGTATTCCTCTACATATATCGGATTAGATTCTCATTAATGCTGTGTAAATCTTTCAAAAATTAAACATATTTAAAGGCCAAGAGTGTGTTCCCAGTTTACACACTATTGTGTACAGACAACATAATTTACAAAAACTTGCGAATTAATTTTAGCTAAATTTAATATTCATTCTTAAGTTTGTAGCAACTTGTATGTATTATCAAGGCAATATGCAAAGTCAATTTAGGTAACTTTCAAATTATCTATTTTCATTGAAAATAAAAAAATTAAAATTTTTAACTTTTTTTACTCTTTAAATTTCATTTGTGTCCATTCAAGATATTAGCTCTCTTTCAACCAAAAGTTGCTCTAAAGTTAGTTTAATTTATAAGCACTTCTTTAAATTTGGTATCTGCCGGTTTTCTTTGACCTTACATCATCAAATAAAATAATATTTTGCTTCAATTCTTGTTTATAACAGTTTAGAGGTATTCAATGATTTTTGGTTGTGGTCACTGCAGATAGAAAACAGTTTTTGGTTGTCATTATTTATGTGTTTGTGCAACGTTAAAAGATGGAAATATAAACTATAGAATTTTGGTATTTGTATTAAATCAGTAATTCAACGAGTCTGTATCTAAGAATTTTAAATATATGTGTGAAAGTGGTTAATCATGTGATCACCAGAGCTAAAGTGTTAGTGTAGACTGTATGAGATATCAAGTTTATTGTCTTTACTCAAACTGTAGATACTTTAAAATTTTTACACATCTTGAGCATGTGACCCAGTACACAATTGGTTTATAATCTATTATGTAGAATATCAATCAGATGGATAGTGTATGATTATTCAGTTACCTCGCAAGATACAAATAATTAACAATATATAACAACATATATGGGTTGATTTGGTATAATAAAACATGTTAGAAAAGCAATTATGAACTAATGCTAGGAAAACAAAAGTATATGTTTACTCACCAATACTTTCTAATATGCTGTGATAAGCTGTGGTGAACTGTGCTATGATGCAATGTGATATAATATGCTGTAGTAAGCTGTGATATGTATAGGTATACTGAATAGAAAGTTCTTTCCTGAAGTGCAGTCAAGAAATGGTAACAAAAGTCTAACCCTTACTGATCTTAGTGAATGCAAGGAGTGTAGCTAACCAGGGGAGGATAACGAGATAAAACTTTTAAAGTTAGATTAAATGAATAGATTAATTGTTATTCATATAAAATAGAAAATATTTTGATAACCTTCAAAGCTGTAAAAAATATTTCATTGACTTAATTTTTATGAAGAGCAGTTTTGAAAAAAGAGTTTCTACTTGCTGGTTTTGGTGAACGTTGTTGAATGTATACCAATTAAAGTCTACCTTTTTGGAGCAAATCGTGTTTGTCTCATGTTATGATCATGATAAATATAAGTTACAGTAAGTTTACAATCCACTTGAGTTAACATCCAATCTACAGCCTAATACAATTTTTGCTTTTTAAATAGTTAATGGTTAAAGGTTAAGGTTAAAATTGAAGGTTGAAATAGTGGAGAGCAAATTGTCAAAAAAAGTTTCTAAACAGGTAAATGCAAAATTCTTTGATGCAAAGTTGTATTTTATCTGAAGGGGTAGGGAGTAAAAAAACATGCAGATATGAAATTAATGAATTTTTCTTATAGCAAAGTATCTCTAGAATTACCTAAAAAAATCAATAACTAAGCTTATTGGGCACAGATAGAATTCACCTAAAAGCAAAATATAAACATTTAAGTGCTTTTAGTCACCGTAAAAATAGTTAATGTAAAACGAAATTAAATTGACTCAGAATAATGTCTTGAGACCGTCTATATCAACAGGTTAACATTATATTTAATATATCCATATTACTGGCATCATTAGAAAAGTTGCTACACTTTACAGTAAGTATTAAATCAAGCTAAAATTCAATAGCAGATCTTATAAAATACATCCTTTGTAGACAATAATATGTGAACCTTGAACATCACTGAGATTTTTAAAAATAGTGATCTGACTCATCTCGCAGCATTCTTGTTAAATCATTCAAATGTCTGTAGATAAATAGCTATTAGGCAGTAAAAGTTGACACAATTACGTGTAATACACATGTCTGTACTTACTAAAAAACTAGCCATGGTTCTCTATCAACCTCATTAACAGGTCACTAAAGTTTAATTTTATAGCAAGTGGTCACTAAAGTGTAAGATTTTATCAAGGAGTCACTAAGGTGTATGTTGATATCATAAGGTAATTTAATTATAAACTTTTAGCTGGTGTTAAATAAAACTATATATGAGGTATCCTCAGTTGTCTTTTTAAAAGGTTCTTTTTCTCTGTGATTATTTCAAGTTACATAAAAGCTTAAAGTATTAATTATTCACAACCTTCTTTTCTTTTCAGATGTAACACTTTCCTTTCTGTTGAAGTTTAGTAAGCTACCTTTTAAAGTCACACTTATTTGTTCCATGCTAGGTAGACTTAGATATTGAAAGATGCTGTATATAAAGATGTTGTAGAGATGATGTAAATATATGTATATATAAAGATGCTGTGTTGCAAGATGTTGTATATAATACTATTGATACTAATATCTCTGTACAGAAAAACAGTGGTAGCCGACATAGAGTATCATTACTGCTTCTGTACGGCTCAATCTAAACTGGAACAGATAGTCCATACATTTACAATCAGACTGGCTATATGCTTTCCACATTCCTTACCTCAAGCTCTGTTACTGACTAACTCCTCAATAAAAATTTATGATTAATGACTTGGCCAGGAACCACAAGCAGGTCTCCACAAAAAATCAATTTATGCCATTTATAGCTGTTATTTGTAATGCTTTTTTGCAAAACTACAATTTTAGTGATTAGTGAGAGATACTGGAGAGTATCACAGTTGTCTATCAGTACATATTTTAGTCATTTCGCTTTGTCTTCCATTCACCTTTATTCTTCCTATTTAGACTGTCTAGCATTCAGTCTCATTTTCAGTCAAACTACTGTACAAAGTCTAATCTGCAAGACAGCTACCGTAAACAGTCTCATAGTAAAACTCTTATAAACAAGGTAATTGTAAAGGTATTTAAATGAACATGCTTTTCTATGTTAATGCAGAGGGGCCTCACCTGTAATCATCAAAAAGGTGTGAGTACTAACCTACATAATCTTGAATTCTTGCTGTTTTGTTTCCATTACAAGCTGCTTTTATGTATTAATTATTTTCAATGACTATGTAAAGGCTTTAGTTCAATGAATATAAATATAGTTATTGAAAGTAGCCTTTTGATATGCAAGAAATTAATTAAATTTATGTATTTAATTAATTTCTTAAACAGAAACTAATTTTTTACTGTATTCGGTTAATCTTCATAGAGTGAAGCTTACTTTATCAAAAAATTATAGCTATTCAAAAAATGCAAGAAAGCTTTTACAATGACAATTTGTTAAGAATTGACTTTCAACAAAATTCATATTACAGTTATTTGGTATCGAAAGATTCACCATGTCTTACCCTGCTGTGTTGTAGGTGCAAAATATGTGGTAATGTTATTACAAGCTTTTAAAAGCTGAAAAACGAACAGTTATTCCCAGCCATCATGAAAACGTCGTAGATTGGTATCCTTTTCCCAAATGGCTCAAATTGGACATAGTTGAACACGATGACTTCTGTTTAAACTTTCATGCAACCTCATTTGTCGAAGTACTTTAACAAATATACTTCATGCATTCTATAAAACCATGTCTATTTTCATTACGCGTCTATTTCATCATGATCGCAATGCTGTCACTTTGAGCACTGATATCTCAAAACCTACCGTAATAATTTGTTTAACTTTTTAACTTTAGCTTGAAGGAGAGCATATCATCTTCTAATGAACATGACAAGCTTGTTGGCCACCTGTGATAGTCGAAAAATGCTGCAGAAATTGTTCGCCTGATTTGGCAGGACGTATGGGTCACATGATCAGATTACGACTAGATGATTAGACCAAACCTAAACAAAACTGTAAAGTAGCAAGTATCTATATTTATACAGGCTTTTTGGTGCAACCTGAAGTGTTTGTCATAAACTAGTGCTACAAGACAGTTTGTATTGAGCCTTTTATTGGCTTTTTAATTTACGTAATAACACCACATGTCACAACAATAACCACAATGCTTGAGAAAGTCATCAAAAAATAGATATTCCAAGCTACTGCGATTATAATCGCAGTAGAATAATGTAGTATAATGTAGTATAATGTCTGCGAATATAATTGCAGCCATCAGTTATAACTAACAGTTATAACAGTTAGTTTTCTAGCTTTTAGGAGCTTGTAATCACACTTCCACACATTTTGCACCTACAACACAGCAGAGTAAGACATAGTAAACCTTTTGATACCAAATAACTGTAATGTGAATTTTGTTGCAAGTAAACCTTTAAAGGTTCATAATAGGCAATTAATATGCTGATGATATTTCAATCTTTACTATATGGAAAGCTGTGTCTGGCTGTCTGTTCAAAGCCACAGAAGAAAAATGGAAAAAGCAGTGCAGAGTTTATGATTCAAACACCAGACCTTCAGCATGGCTGACATTCAGGGGGCATGTACTGAAAATTAAAAATGTTGAATTTGAAAATTAAAAATATTGAAATGATGTGGTCATAATCAACTATTTCAATCAACCGTTCAATTCAGTCAATCACTTGCATCAGTTTTATTTTTACTGAGGCAGACCTACTTGTTTGTTTTAAAATGGCGCAACGGCAAAGCGTTGCTGATCCAATGGTAAAAAATCCCTAAGGCTGTAGAAGCAGTCTCACAACTAGCTTTCAACACATAAATTTTATTTGGGTGCAGCTTGTGCTACATGAAACTGCTATATGTATAAAGGAGTAAAGGGAGATATTTAGTTTATAAGGAAATTTTGTCAACTGCCGCAAGAAGAAGCGGCCACAACAGCGTTTACAATCGGACTGGCTCTACATTCTTCACATTCCTTAGCTCAAGTTTTGTTACTGACTCACGCTTTACTAAATAACTATTACTACTGACTTGATCAGGAACCACAAGCAAGTCTTGCAAAAAAGCTAATGTATGCAAGTTGTTGCTGTTTATTTCTATTGCTTTTTGCCAAACCACAATTTAGCGATTAGTGAGAGATACTGGAGAGTAGCATAGCATGATGGTCCACCAAAACACCGCCATTGAATTCAATTTGCTCACTCTTAGCACCTACGATTAATCCTAATGTTTCATGTGTACACTGGTCTAAAATTCTTTCTATTTTTCGATTAAATTACTATACAAAGCTTAAGATACTAAGGACAGCTCACGGCCTGATACTAAAGCTCTTATAAACAACGATATTCTAAAGGTCTACACATTTGACCTTTCAGTCTTTTTCTATAATACCCCACACCTATTTCATAATAAATATGTTACATTTTGAATGTTACTCATGAAAATTAAATAAAATAGTAATTTAATAAATATTGATATAAACAATTATAATATTTTAATAGGCATGTTTTATTAAGTTTATTGGGCAAGGAAACAATAGACACTCAAGTAGAGTAAATATTGAGTATGGTTAGTTACTGGTCAGGTTCATGACAGTTTTTTGTGTAATACATTTTTGTTGACTGCATAAACCTTGCACTGAATGTTAATTAGTTATCCTGATTACTTTAACCAAACTACAAGTTCTACAGTGAAGTGAAACTAATGAACTTATTATGTTTTTGTAGACAAGATATGCTAGAGCTGTGAGATGTTTGTTTAGTACTTGTTACATTGCTAACAGAGTTCAAAGTAAACATTTAAAAAGTCTGATCTATCTATTTGCTCTTTTTATATAAACATATTATTAAATAGTCTGCTCTTTATGTTAGATATGCTTTTTTATATTAGTTATAGCATTATTGGGACCATTAGTGTTTTTAGTACCAACCCTTATCATACTTTTCTTCCTGTAGAGGTATCTCCCTGTAAACCTTTTGTTCATTAGCAATCAATTGTAACTCCTACACTGGAAGTCTTGTGAGTCGTGAGAGATCATGTTGTGTAATAACTATATGTATGATTATTCCAGCGTGTAACAAAGTGGCTGCATGATGCCGTAGTAGAGCCCCTGACTCTAAATCTGAATACCTGAGTTTGGCTTTCGTGTGGTGGAATTTCTTTTTAAGGCTCTTAGCTTGGCTTTGAACAGACGGAAAGGAGAGATGGAAATGGCTCTTGTTATTGTAAAGATTGAATCATGATAGTAATAAAATTTAGAACATAATTTATAATTAGTATTAATTTAAAAATTTAACAATATGTAATCCCTTACAGATAATAAACACTGTGTGAGCCTTTTTTACATATTAATGTAAGTTTTGTATTAGTAGAAACTAAAGGAATACCTAATCATCAGTTACAGTATTTTTCATTAATAGTTTCTTTAGCCGTTTAACCTCTGCATTGCTTGTTGCACCAAATGCTTCTGTGCCAAATTTTTTTACTCAGAAACGCAACTTAAAGTTTTGGCACTCACTATGTTATTCCTTGTTCTATTTAGCCCAAACTAAAATATATAACAATATTTCTTTCAACACCAGAATATGACTAATAGTACCTATCTTTGGTGACCTGATGGCAAATCAAATCTCTGGGCTTAAGTTATATATTGCATAAATAGAAACTATTTCATTTTGCTGTTAGAAGTGCTAAAATAACATTTAAGGCAGTTTGAAAATGGTAGAATAAATTTTTGTAGAGTTATATAACGCAATACGAATATAAAAAAAACAGAAGTAAAGCTTTGAAAAATGTAAGATTGACCAATAACTTAATTTTTAGCTTACAAATTGTAACGATAGCATAAACTTTCTATGATAAAATTCAATGAGGTTGACAACAACAACAAAAACTTTTGAGTTTAAACTAAAAGACATTGTAACAGCGTTACAAAGAAAACATTAAAAATGTAAGTTATGTTTGTAGAAACAAAAGGTTTTGATTGATTGACTTTGCAAGACATTTTTTTATAGTTGAGTTCATCAACTACCAACAAATCTAGCATTTATTTTTGATATTTTTTTAATCCTTAGAAGTTTATAGTGTAAAGAAACTTAAATAAAAAAATTTTTGGCAAAGTTTTGAACGTCTTGATAAATATTTAAATATTTTTTGCATCATTGCTATGAAAAGCATACCATCTTGTCGCTATCAATTTTGTTACCACTTTTAATCCAATACTATTCCTGACTGTTTGACATGCTTCATAGGCAACCTACCGCAAATATCATGATTTGGGATGTTTTTTAAATATATTAGGCGCATTCATCCGTCATTAAGTTTCATAGATTCTGATCCACTGCAGATTCTCAGCTCATGGAAGTGTTTGTGAACGAGCGCAAAAATTTAACCCAAAGGGTAATGTGTAAACTTACTGCCTTAAAGCTTCAACTTTCACAAGAAATAGAGCAGTTCAGTTGCTCTTTTGTACAACTACAATATTATGTGTTTGTAAGAAATGAAGTTAAGCTGTCGGTAGATTCTACGGGATATCTTTCATCCTACAAGGATGAATCAATAACTCTAACATGTACTGCTAGTGGAGATACAGGTGTTAGTGTTGTTCACCTTGTTAATGGGCTCACTATGTGAAGCAAAAAAACTGTTTGTTTTTATGATACCTTTGGTAGTCGATGGTTATCCATTAATTTTTTGAGAACACCAGAATTTGTCAGAATAGATGCAGCTAATTGTGACGCTGCTTCAGCTGTTGCTCCTCCATTCATCCTGTCGGTACCAAGAACTGTATCAAATGACTTGCTTGGTGTTAACTTTAAATTTTTTAATGACTTCACAACTCTTGTGAGCTCTACATCATTTTCTATCTCAACTAGTAATACTAAGTTCATAGTGCTAGTTTTAAATAGAGAGATCAACAACAAGCCGATAGGAAGTCATGATATAATTGGTTATAAGATCTGATTAAGTTAGATGTAAAATATTATATACTGCAAGCTGTAGGAAAATTTGTATGCACCGGTAAGAAAATTTATTACAAAGTTAGGGAATTTGATTGCTGTTTATTTACATAGTGTTTCTCTTAAATAATGGCTACAAGCATTGAAAAAACTGCTATAAAACAGGTTTGTGAAAATTCATCCAAGTAGTTTTTTCTTGGCCAATCATTTTTTATAGCATATCAAAATGTCTCAACTGACACATTTACCCAAAAATTTAATTTTGTTAGCGTTATTGTTGTACACAGTGTGTTGAAGTAATCTCTGGTAATTGCATAGAAATGTATTTTTTTGGTTGACATGCTAGCTGAACAACCCGAATGTAACAAGTCAAATTATATAGAAGTATGAGAAGTAGAAAAACAGAACAGACGATGGGACGAGAGTGACTACTAGAAGTTGCACTTGACCTAATTGCAACACTAATTACAGAATATGAATAAATGTCCATGACACCATACAGATTTTCTACTGACTCACTACATGTAACCAAAGATTGATCTACATGTAAATGTGGTTACAAGCTATTGTTTTTAGTATTACCATATTGCTAACTATTATTCTGAGTATTACCATATTTCTAACTATTATTTTGGATGTTACTGTATCAGTAGTTGTTATTTTGAATGTTATTGAATAACTAGCCATTATTTTGAGAGTCAACCAATCACCAGACATAATTTGAAGTGTTATTGTATCAGAAGCCATTATTTTGAATGTTAATTTATTACTAGCTAGTATTGTGAATGCTACTACATCACTAGGCATTATTTTGAGTGTTACTGTATAACTAACCATCACTTTGAGTGTTACACTATCATTAGCTATTACTTAGAGTGTTACTGTATCACAAACCATTAATTTGAAGGTTATTGTGTCATTATCCATTATTCGAAGCATTAATCTATTGCTAGCCATTATTCGAGGTGTTACTGTACTCTCCAGAAAAGGAACTAAGCTTGCTGCTTTAACAAAAAGAAATCATTGAGCAGCTGTGATAAATAGATGTATTGTGTAGGTCATCTGAGCTATCAACGGATTGGCTTTCTTTTCCTTAAAAATAAAATAGAAGCATCATTATTGGATGTATATCATAGACTGCAGTGAATACTAGCACAGTTACTGAAATTGAAGCACACATGTAACTATTAGAAAATGATTCTTTAATAATTTTCAACTACTATCAGACATGTGGAAAATTAATGAATAGGTCTATAATTATGAACTTAAGTTCAACCATAGTAATCAAAGCTTAAAAATATTCTTGAATGTAAAATATTGACTGTTTTAGTGAGACATGATAATCTTGTAATGAACAGTCCTGATAACATAGTTGAAGGAAAATAGTTCACTTTCAATTGTACATCAACTTGAGGGGGGCCCTGATTCTGTATATGTCTATGGATAGTAATATAGTGTACTTAGTAGAGCTGTTAATATACAAGACGACCATTACAATTGCATATTCACACACAGTGAGATTGTTCTGTTTTGAATGCTGGTCCACAAAGCAGCAATAGGTTGAGTATGACTAAAGGAACTGGGGGCCCTCAGTAGTGTGATATTATATTGTACCTGTTTCCATTTTGTACATGTAAACACTCTGCTGTCATAAGTTATATTTCAATGTCACTATTTTTCCATGGTGCGCAGTACTGCGAAGCAGCCCCTTCCAAAGTCGAGGGAATTGTACGTTTCCATGCTGCGCAGTGGTTTTCAGCAAATTAGCCAAAGAAGAGAAATTGTATAAATCGAATCGCCTGATGGAGAAATAAAATCGATAACGGATACCGAATGTCGTAAACGGTCTCTTTATGATTCTGTCGACATTATACTTTTATTTACAATACACATTTACAAGGTTTTACAAACCTTAACTCACTTTTTACAAAGTAATATATTTTTAATAAGTATTTTTAAATAATATATTATTTAAACATTAATTTAGGACTTGCCACCTATTTTTCAAAAAGTATTGGCATCGATATCAAAGTTCAGGCAAGCAATCACCTCATCATCCTTGTGAATGCAGACCATAATTAACTTTAGGTGAAAGAAGATCGGAAGAATAGAAAAAAAACAAGATTAGCAGGACAACCTTTGTACTAGTTTATGGCCCTCGAAGAATCCGTATTTACGGCGTGAGAGCTATGCACAGTCACTGCGCAGTCCCTGCGCAGTCGCTGTTTCCTTGCTGCGAATTTGCACTGGCTTCGCACTGATCAGTGCGCAGTGATTTCAGTGCGAAGATGCCGTTTCCTTGATTCGGAGATAGCGCAACTCCAAAGCACTGCGCATCATGGAAACATAGTGTGTACTATTTGACACTCTGATGAAATATTTCACACTCCGCTGTCATAAATGACAATATGCTGTCATACATGACTTTGGGCTGTCACACATGACACTTTGCCGTTATATGGAATGTGCTGCTGCCATTTAAAAATTTCTGCTGCCTGATGTGATACTTTGCTGCTCTATGTGACACTCATTTAGCTAACATATGTTCAGTAAGAGACCGAGCAAAACAGCAGAATGCTGCCTAACTTCAGCATATAGTCTCTACCAGTTTTCTACTGATGACATGATCATTCAATAAAGGATTTTCTAAAATATACATATCGGCAATCATTATGTAATAAAACACACATATATATATATATATGACAACAAATAATTAAAGTAAACTAAAATCATCAAATTATCAAAACTGAATTTTTAAAGCTAAAATAAATGCGTAAAGTTTAGCAATATAAATTTTATAAAGATATTTTACGAGAGTTACAGTGTAGGTATAATTTGTAGCAGTTATATTTTGTACCTGATTGGTAAACATTTATGTGAGTAACTTGAAAACATACACTAAAAAAGTTTACTCCACTTAAAAACAGCTGAGCATTTCTTACTAAACCTTGCCGCTGGAGTTTTTCAGCTGTTTTAATGCATCGGTTAATAAGGTAGTGACAGGATGGCAGCTTTCATCATCGGTTAATAACATGATGGCAGCTTTCATCATCGGTTAATGACGTTATGGCAGCTTTCATCATCGGTTAATGACATTATGACAGCTTTAAAAAATGACACACTCTTCTACTTTTTTTTGACAGATGCGTTAAAAGGAAATATAGTGGTTGAGAGCATCAATTTATACACATCTACTGAAGAGGATAGAAGAAGGTTGATTCTAAAGTGTAAGGAGAAAAAGGTTGATTCTATGGTGTAACGATATAACTTATTCAGTTCTTGTATTTATCTATCCTGATATTATTATCAAGTCTAAAACTAAAACCTCACTGTAAGTTGAATTGTTTAATATCGAGTCTATCAGAACTTTTACTAAATCATGTTGAAGAGATGGCAAGTTAACTTGCTAATATAGAATTAAGTGTATGTGTTTGATGTCTTAGTTTTAGGTTTAAGTATCTAATCTTGCTATACTAAGTTAAGGGCTCTATAATTGTAGATATTGACTATGAAATATTACCCAATGTTTTGTACCAAGACCCTAAGTCACCACTGACACTGTCATGCAGTGCGATAGAAAATCCAACTCCTCCTTACACTTGGTTATGTAGTAAAGGATGTACAGACACTGCAACTTACCAACTGGTCATCTCTACAAACTCGCGGAAGAATGGTCAGCTAAAGAGAATCAGATGCACTGCTTCTGTTGAATGTGTGTGACCTATATTGTTAGGTATTAAGTAAATGTCAGATATTAGCTTTGAAATTATTTTCATGCTACAAAATTATCAACTTGAAGCTGGTTATATTAAACAATGTTAGTGCCAGTTTTAATATTAATAAATGTTTATGCAATCTTTCTTATCATAAACATCTGCACTTAATTTATACTCTGAGAACATCGGCACATTTAACACAGTCATTTGGCTGACTGGTTGCCTGTAAAAACTTTAATTTTATTTTTATTTATTGCTCTTTTAAAGCTATACATGGTTAAGTTCAGCTAAAAATTTGTATTCCGATTCAGACAAAATTTTCCAGTATATGTAGTTTCAGAATATGTACAGCTTAAGTTGGTAAAACTAATTGGATATAAGCTCTACCTCTAGAGTTGTTTGTTGCTAACATTCATGTACCCACTAAGGCATTTAGTCTCTTCTTAATCTTCCATAGCTAAAACAAATATAGACATTTGGTACAATGAAATAATTTAATCAAGTTTTCTTTTGTAGTCCTTGAACCAATTACTAATATATATAATATCATGTGGGCAAAAGCAGCTAGACCACCATCTACAACCCAAGGATTATTGGTTACAGAAAAAAAAGCTACATCTGTTGCTTTATTAGGAAATGTTGCTGGTGTTCTTGCTGTTGCACTTGTTGCACTTGTCTCGCAGTCGGCTGTATTTTTGTTGGTGTAAAAAAAGAGCTGCTAAGTTGTGTGTGAATTACAGTTTTTTAGTTGAATCAAAAATATTAAACTAGTTTGACAGTTTTCTGCGCCATAAAACCAATATATTGAATTGTTAAAAGTTCATATGAAATTATTTATTATCAACACAGTAAGAATAATAAAGAACTTTTTCATGTTTAATTGTGGTTGATCATTTTCAGAAAAAATGGAAGCGCTTAAAATCACGAAAAATCAGGTAAACATAATATATATATAAATACATTGTAGACAATAAACATGTTCAGTCAATTCATATTAATACAGCCAGCATTGTCAAGGTGCATACGGGTGTGTGAATTTATGTGCATGTGTGTACGTGTGTATGTGCGTGTGCATGCATATGTTTATGCACGGACTTATGCGTGTACTTATACGTGTTTGGGTGCTTTCTTATAACTCTTCACCTCTATAAAACATCCGAACTTTATGCCTGTAGTAACTTAATGTGTTTATATTCTAGTCAACCAGCTATAGCGGACACAGAGATGAACGCAAAAACTGTATTATGCACAGGTAATGAACACCCCAGTAGCTATACAAGTTAACCATTGTATGATTTGATATATCTTTATACAATTAGTGTAAAATCTCTAAAATAATCTTATGCTCTTGATGTTACCAGATTCAAGAGATGACAACTACGCATCACTGATACCAGAGAATCAAAGAGATCATCCATATGTTAGTGTAATGCATGATAAACTATATGAAAATGTATAAAGAAGCCAACTTGTTCTTGGTATTAAAGCATAACAAGAGAGTTCATTTGCTAAACACTAAACTTGATTTTTCTTAGTTTAAAGGTTTTTTGTCACATCATTTTCAAGTCATTCTTATTTTAATAAAGGCGTTTGTGTGTTTTTCTAGTTTCACAAATAAATTTATGTTATGATTGCTAGTATTACCATTATAATTAAAATTTGTACCCTATTTTTGTGGCGAGGAAATTGTTAAAAAAACATACTTTTAAAACTAAACTCATGCTATTATTAGCAATGAAATGAATATTGTATCAGCTATTATCAATAATAACAAACTATCTGGAAGTTTTCCCAAGTAGTCCTTTCACTACATATCATGTACTACAACACTTTGCAGCATAGCACACAAAACACCTGCATCAGTGTAGAGTCCCTGCTTGCTTAAAAATTGCACCTGCTAAGCTTGTCAGAGATGGTAACTAACTTTACTATGAATAAAAATTCAGGTTCAAAGTTTCAACATAGCTGCCAGCACATTTATGTAATTAGTTTCTCCAAAAATAGCTGGGCTTTAAACTGATGATCTGAATCAGTTTTACACCAACGTAAGGTCTTGGAGACCAAAATATATCAAAGTAGACGCTCTTACAACATGCACCTCCTATAATGTAAATTCCAAAAAAACGTAAAAAAATTATATCAAGTTTTTGCTTCCTACTATTTAAAAATTCCATATTACATAAGGTGTCAAGTCGGGTAAGTGCAAAAATTTAATTTAAATAGTAGCCTGACTCACTGCACTTGCAAGAGAAAAATCAATAAGCATATAGCGTTTTATATTTTATATATACCACTTCCATGAAATTCTAGTTTATTGTGATAAATCATCAGATGTGCTGACAAAATAAAGAATCAGTAGCTGTGCAATCCTTCATCAATACTTGAAGATGATCCGTTTATCCAGGTGTAACAGCATCGGTCTCAGCAATCAGTCTCACCACACTTGCAAAAGGAAAAACGCCGTGCATATATCGTTACACATGTACCTACGTATTATATATTTATACAAGTTTTGCAACAATCTAGTTTGTCATGAAAGGTTGTCAGATGTGTCGACAGAAAATAGAATAAAGTAGCTATGCACTGTTCATAAATACAACAGCGATCGATTGGTGCAGCTGTTACAGCGTCGGTCCACTAATCCAAATGTCCTGAGTTGGAGTATCAGTAAAATTTCTTTTTTATCCTAACCTTTATGCCTGGATACAGATAGACGACAGACAGGTAGTACCACATTTTGTAAAATATGTTGTTGTTTTGCTTATTTGTAGACTAATAAAATATTTATTATAAGTTTTACTTAGAAGAGAACACATTGCTGTTTAGACAAATAAGCAAACGATTGTAAACGAACATCACAAATGTGCACACCCGATCAGCTTATTGTAGAATTACTGCCATCATGATCTATAAAAACAGTTAGATTGATCATAAAAAAGAGAAAAGTTGTCGGTACTAACTAATAATAGTACAGTTATGGTACCGCCCACAAATTGAAAAAATTTGTGTCAAGTTTTTATTTTTGTACGACCAAAGAAGTAAGTTTGCAAAGATCTAGAAACAGATTAAACAATTTTTATGCAACTTACTGTTCTTATAATGTAAAATCCCTATGTAAACGCTCTTAAAACAGACTATTTACTTTGTAGCAGAGTGTATTGTAGCTATTTATTTGAGCACATTTTTCTACAGCTTTTAAAAGCCTCTCTTTAATGTATTTGACTTTCTATGTTTACTGGCTTAGTCATTATCGTGAACTAAAATAACATCAGCCAGAAATATATAATAAAAATATTAGAGATAATAACCAGAAAATAATAAAAGTAATATAAGAAGCATTTCTATGCATGAACATTCAGACCAACAGGAACTGATAACATGGTTTGTGGAGATGACAACTCCTAATCTAGTGGATAAGTTGCAGTCACAAACCTTCAATTGTCATGTTACCCAATATAGGTAGCATTGCTAATCAGGTTCATATGTGGTGGAAATGAGGGATTTTTCAACTACAATCACTGGTTTTTATGTATTAAACGAGTTATATACATATAAATCATGACTGTCAATTGAGTTCTGTCACATTTGCAAACCTTGTAAATTGGTTGACTTTTATCAAAGGAATCGTTTACTCAAACAGATACTATTAAAGTTTGAGGCGTACGTATGTTTAGATTTAGAACCTTAAATCTTGTTTAGATTAGAACCTTAAAATTCCTAAAATGTTAATGTGGACTAGAAATCTAAGAGATCACTGAGTTATTAACAATATTAATGAAAAGGTATTGTAATCATTAAGAATTATAGAATTTATTATAATATAATATTATAGTGAACTAAAGTATAATACCATGCAGTATAATATAAAAAGGAAATTATACTATAAAATATCTTAAGTTAAGGTCATATGCTGAAACACAATACAATGTAGCATAAGTATTTACTATAACACATGTAGAATTTACTATAATATACCATAAGATGATATAATATAACATAATCTGATACAATATAATATATAACAGTGTATTTAATTTAATTATTTAATGTAAAACCCTAATTTAAAATAGTAAAATATAATACATAATAATGTTATAGAATAAAATGCAGTATGTTATTACATTGCATAATTTAGTTTTATATTACATAATACACTATAATATAGATCATAATGGTATAGTATAAAAACAAGACTAAGTATGTTAATAAACAGATGTAATCAGCATCAGCTGAAACTCAGTGAAACAGACAAGTTAGTATTTTACTCAGCTTTGTTTTTAAAATAAATATGGCAGTGAACTAATAAATTTACACTAAGAACTACTCAGAGTAAAATTTCTATCCGTATTGTTGTCAGTATCATAAACATAGTCATTTATAGTTGAAAATGATAAGCTGAATTCGGTTTGGGCTCGTTTTCTTAAATATAAAAAAATACTGATACTATCTAATGCAATTACGGGAATCAACACTTCTGTGTTAGTAGTTGTTTTACCACTGGAGAAGAGGTAGACAACTCTATTGCCTAGGAAAATAGCAATATTTCTTTGCTTTGCGAGAATATGGTCAACTCAGCTGACACATATTGTGGCAGGTGACATGGGAAGTTTTTATGACAGTCACTGAGCTATTTGACTTGAGACTACGCTGGACAAGAATGCTAGAGTTGTTAGCCCCGGTCTTAACTTGGCACTTTGTATTCTGTAAAATAAAGCATCTCTATTGACCAATTAAACTGTTTTAAACTTTGTCTGTTGAAGTGAGAGAATTCAAAGGCAAGAATCAAAATAAATATTCAGGTAATCTGTCAATATTACAATTTAGCTTCTGCTCTGTACTCTTATATTGGCCGTGATGGTAAAAAAAATCGCTTATTCATTGTAAAGGCATAGTTGTCAGTTTTTGTCTTATTGTAGCACTGAGCCAGCGGGAGCAAAAATGAATTTATATTAATTGATTTAAATAATGTTGCTTTGCCGTTTTAGCATACCTGTCAACCTAGTGCTATGCAAATAAGAGAGAAATTATCCTGTAAAGCATTGCGCTAGCGGAAAAGTTTTTAAATGGGGACCTAGGCAAATTAACATTGTATTTCAGCTTTCAAATTATGCTTAAGTGAATTACAAAAATATAAAAACAAAGCACAGGCAACTTTTACGAACTTAATGTTCTACATTTTAGTTCTGCAAAAAGCATTGTACCATATCCATAGTGATGAGCATAACGTAAACACAAAACTCTCAAAAGTTTACTGAAAATGAATTTGGTAATTAGACAAGGATGCTATATCATCTCTACATTTGATTGATTTCCTCAATTCCTATTCGAAAAAAATTCTGGTAGTTTGTTGGTCTTCTTGAGAGCTTCCTCGTGCTTGCTGTGCTTAACAGATTTTATGTGTCGTAAGACATCGTTTCGTCTGCCATGCTCAACGCTAAAGTTAGCTTTGCACCAGGTGCAATGACAGGACGATACATCCCAACTACCCTTAGTGCTTGATGCAATGAAGGGCCATTTTTTGGTCCATTCCAGTTTAAATTTCTATGCGTGCCTAACTTTTTTGGTCATGACTGAATTGTGTTTTTGGTCTCGCGACTTAAAAACAAGAAAATGTCAAGGCCGTAAGAAATGCCCACCCACAGGGCTATACATATAAATCTGATAAATAAATGGCATGATATTTTATCCTAGAGCACAAAACATAAATCTGGGAGTTTACCGAGAGATTATATTTTTGCAGGAGGGTAATCTTAATTCTGGGAGGGTATTGCAAAATCTGGGAGAATTGACAGCTCTGCGTCTCAGTGAGACTCTCTAGAGACCGTCTCTTTAAAAGACAATCAATTCACCCTTAATTTCTGTAAAACTTCTCCTTTATATTGTTATATTGATTGTGGTGACAAGATTAATAATTCTTATTCATTGACAAAGAATAAGACTGTTAGCTTTATAACCAGTTAAAGTCGGGCAATGCTAGATTCTACAATATAATTTCTTATACTTCATTACCTATAAAAATTATAGTTTTTCTCTAACCAGGTTGATACCCATATGTACAGAATGAATAAAAAGTATATTGTAATGATGCAAACTTTATAATATATAATGAAGCAGTTTCAGTTCATAACTATCTTGCTGGTATTTAAAGTAAAATGACTTCCAGTCTTTATATTTTTCTATGTTTAAACTGTGTCTGCAATTTCTAAGCACCATATTGTTATACAATTAACATTTGTAGATCAGATTAGTGTGTTTGCTTTGCATGAAAGTTTCTTAATAATTCTTACCTAACGCATATCGTTGGTAAGATAATAAGTTTTCACATGCAGAAGTTGATTAAGAAGCTAACAGCTATTTATATTGTGTGCTAGTCTGAAAAACAATAGGTGGCTTCTTTCTTACAACTTTGGTAGTATATTTGAGTGATTATCATGAAGGTTTCAGCTAGAACTCAAGGTAACACATATATTGAAAGCTTTTCAGAGAAGCGCTCCTGATAAGTTGTCAATGTTCACTTTCAGATACATATTTAATCTTTTCTGTTTACTTATAAACAAAGGTTCTCTATAGCATTCTTATTATTCTTTTGTTCTACTTTTAGCTGCTAATGACATCTGATGACTGTTCATCTCATTCTAGTTCAATATAGAAAACCAAGTTACAAAAGTTAGTTTTTAAAAGCAAGTATCTCGAGAAATTATAAAAATAGGCAAAACCAAACAAGACAAATAAGTATGACTCTATAAAAGCACAAAGTAACGTAAAGGAATTCGCCTAAGGTGACTCAAGCTAGTTGAAATCATCAACGCTAACATAAGTGATGTTAAAGATTTTATTGACCTAAAACTGTGGACAGCTAACTGTTTAAAACATTTTAGATAAATGCCCTGAGTTGCACTAATAAAAAAGTCTTTGCACAAAACTTAACTTTTATTCAGCATCTACAAAATTTACCATTCTAACTTTTAAACTTTGTACCATAAAAAAGTGTGTTGTGCAGCTCAAATAAATTAAGAAAAACAACGGTAAGGCATTAAACATTTTCAGAATTAAAAAAATTAATTTTAGAACTGTGGTTTTAACGCTAATAAGGCAAACTACTTACACAACAAAAGAATGTCAAACAAATGCAATGTTCAAGCAAGTAAAGACACTTCAAGCAGTTCAAAACAATGCATGCATCATACATACATTTGGTTAGTCAGTGAAATGCTGAAATCTCACAGCCCTGACTATATAATTCAACATAAGGATTAACCCTTAGAACATTTAACAAGTAGCTGATTTTCTAATATTTATAAACAAACAAAACTATTAGTTCCTAAAAAAATAAAATAAAATCTAGCATTCTTTAAATTAGTCAGAGAGTAAAGGTTTGGTGTAAGACAAATACCACATATGAACAGCAGACCAACTCTGATTATGATATTATACCAAAAACTGGTTAGAGTCTTTTGACATTTTCATATGGTTTTTAATGCATCACACTAGCATATGGATGATCTCCTTGACTCCCTGTAGTAAGTGATTCATAGGTGTCGTTTTTTGTCTCTAATTCAATTTCTGTGTCTGCTATAGTTAGTTGACTAAAATATAAAGACATTCTATGCTACTACAGCAACAAAAGCCTTTATATTATTTGTATGTAAAGAGTTACAAGGTTCAAACAATGATGATAAAGCATCCTCTAGTAAATGATCAGTGTGACTTTGAACTAATTTTGAATATAAACTTTAAAACTTTTAAAACTAGTAATAACCAGCTACACAAAAGTCTCACCGAAAAGTAAATCACAGGATCTGTAAGTTTTAGTTGACTGCTATATCTACTGCTATGCAAGAAGTAAACAGCTTTACTTATATACGCTTATACAACATGTTTATTTACCTTGAACTGAACATATTAGTTGTCTAAATAGTTTAACTATTTTTGTTATACGCTTACCTGACTTTTCCTGATTCTAAACTTTTCCATTTCACTTCTGAAAACAAGCAACCACAATAAAACATTAAAATGCTTCTTGTTTTTCTGATTTTATCAGTTATAAAAGAAACTTCATTATGCCATTCAAAAACTTTGTACAACAGGTTTCTAGGGCAAGGAGCTCACAAACTTATTTAGTTCTTCATGATTCTCCTCTCAATTAAAACCTGCAAAATAAAACTCACCATTTCTCTTTTTCCACCACCAGAAAACGGCTGCAAGCAAAACTAGTGCAACAGCAAGAATACCAGCTACAATTCCTGGTGCAACAGCACAGGAAATTCCTCTTTCTGTCACCAAAAGTGATTGGGTTGTAGGTGGAAGTCCAACAGTATCGTTCCATATAATAATGAACGGACAGATAATTGGCTCAACAACTACAAAACAATATTTTTATGAAGCCCATTTATTTTCAGTTTTTTGACCAAATCCTTGTCATTGTTTCAGCTGTAAAAAAGTCAATAAAATACTTGATGCCTTTGTAAAGTGATGAATGTTTGTAACAGACAATATATAAGTAAGGCTATATATATGACAAAGTTTGCCAACTCATATTTTACATATTCTGCTAATATCATGATAAATGGTAAAATAACTGATCTTTCCTTAAAATGTGACAAAAAATTATTTGAGGTACAAATATATATATATATATATATATATATATATATATATATGTATATATCTATAAGTGCTCATTTGTCATTCGTCATTCTGTAGTCTGTATGTCCAATTATATCTATAAAGTTATAGATATAAATTGTCTGCTTTGCATTGGTGTTAAACTCAGAAAGAACAGTTCTACAGGCAGGCATGTCATCGCCTACATCACAGAGCCTATTTAGAATAGCGTGGAATAATTACCAAATTTGGATAGTTTCAGCACTTTTAAAGATCACGATTGCATGTGAGATCACGGTGCGTAACAATTGTTAGTACAATTATTTTAAGTTGCAGCAAGCTGAGTGCAAGGTTTAGTGGTAGGGTGCTGATGTCTTTACATTTACCAAATTTCAAATTCAATTCCTGTGAGAAGCAATTTTTGTTTAGCAACCTGACGGAAAGATGGATTTGGTCTTACTATGATAAACATTTAGACTAGCTTAATTGACTCGCTTAAGTTACTCAAATTCATTGGGTAAAGAAACTTGGCATATAGCAACTACATTACCTGCCACTGTCTATATTAGGTGTTTTTAAATCGTGAACAAACATTTAGCGTAAGAAGTAAAAAATGTTTTCCAACAATATGTTTTAGGTATGCCTCAAGCTTTCAAAGATTTGAATTATGCTTGGTCACACACAAACAGAAATGAACACAAACCTTTATTTAAAAAATAGCATGGTAAATGTTGTACATGTTGATTGAAAATAAACTGTTTGTGCGAAGAGATTTTTGTTACCCTACAAAGCAGGGTATTCACCTAGTACATTTATGAAATATAATTTCAGAAGCTTGCAGACAAGCAATAAACTTAGTGACTGGAAACTATGCACTATTGTACTATCAGTATAGGTTACTGAATTATGTTTGTAATAAGACAGATTCTATGAGTCTTGGTTGTTATAATAGCTTATACTAAAATTGTTTAATAATGCCCGTTATAGATTGCTATTTTTGTGACATAGCAAGTCATTTCAAAGTTGGTGTCTAGTATTTACTTCAACTCTTAAAACATAATTCCCTCACACTCAACAGAAGCAGTGCAGTTGATTGTTTCTACATACTTGACCAGCCTCCCGTAAGTTTGCAGGAAGAATGAGTTGGTTTGTTTCAGTATCTGTACATCCTTTACTATCACCAGAAACAAAACAGCAATGATTTGTTCCGCTTGCTCTCTCTCATAA